>NW_006782755.1:835165-879070 GCF_000442215.2 Lipotes vexillifer | reverse complement strand
TTGTGGTACACGGGCCTCTCACTGCTGTGGCCTCTCCCATTGCGGAGCACAGGCTCCGGACGCGCAGGCTCAGCGGCCATGGCTCACGGGCCCAGCCGCTCCGCGGCACGTGGGATCTTCCCGGACCGGGGCATGAACCCGTGTCCCCTGCATCGGCAGGTGGACTCTCAACCACTGTGCCACCAGGGAAGTCTTACCAGCTTCTTTCTTGAAACGCACTCCTTTTGGCCTTTATGATATTGTTCTATTTCACCTCTGACCACCGTCTTGAGAGACTAATAATACAAAGCCTTTTCTATGTTTGTGTTACCGTGTACAGATGTTCAGCATTCTATACCCACTGTCCCATCTGGCCCTCAAAACTCGGGGTTTAAGCAGTCCTGAATCAGGAAGCAGAGAGTTTAGGATCATTCATTCAACAAATATTTATTATAAGTGTCTCTTAAGTGCCAAGGACTGTGCTAGGTTCTGTGGTTGCAGAGATAAAAGTCACAGCCTCTGCCCTCAAAGAACCCACAATCAGAAAGATGGTAAACAGACAACAGGGTGCTCTTGGAACTCGGAAGAGGAAGTAAATGACAAGGGAAGGCTTCTGGGCTGAATTTTGGAAGATGAGTGTATATGAATCAGTAAAAAGTGGGTGAGGAGAAAATGTTTCCAGCAAAAAGTCCTGGAGATGGGAGACAGCGTGTTGGATTCAGAGAGCTGCAGGTAGCTTTGATTGGCTGAAGTACAGGCTATACAGAAAGGAGCAGGAAGCCAACCGTGGAGAACTTGCTGTGTGGGCTCTGGATCTGGGGTTTTCTAACGTGTGTAAACTACTTAGCATAGCGCCTGGCACAGCTGGTGAGGGCGTAGTCAATGGTAGCCGTCATTTTGTCTTGAAGACATTGGGGCAGTTTTAAGCAGAGGAATGATATGTTCAGATTTGCATCTTTAAAAAACGATTCTGGCAACAGAGTAAAGTATGTTGAAATTGGGGTTGAAGGCCATTGCAGTCATCGCAGTGAGAGGCAATGAGGCGAAGCGTCTTTTGTCCGTTTCATTTTCACTGTTTCCTGTGAATTGTCTTATCAAGTAATGTTCCTGAAGGGCAGAACCTTTATCTCCCACTTATTACCCTGTATAAAGTATACAGTTGAATCTTACTAATTTCTTACTGAATAAGGACACCAGCTGATTTTCTGAGCCAGGAATATAACTTCTGTCTGCTTTAGATTGTGCTTCCTTCTTTCTCACCATTTAAAGGTTCGTATTGTGTGTCTTCACCAACTAGCAGAATTCTTAGCTGCTCCTTATTCGTAGCCTTGAGTTTGGTTCTAGGTTTTAAGGTAGTGCAGTAATTTGATTATGCAAAGTGGGAACCAGATTTTTGGAGTTTTTCTTATTTAATAGTTCAAAAATAAGTATTTTTGAAAAGGATTACTTGTGAGCCCAGTGTATTTTTCGTAATATATTTTTAAGTTCCACCACAGAATTAGTTGTGTTGTGTTATAAATGAGTAGAACCAATGTTTAATTGATGAAATTAGTACTGCCTTTATTTATAGCTGCATTTACATTTTTTTAATTTGGTTACTTTTTACTTCCTGTACCATGGTAATGCCTTTTGGTTTAAATTATTAATTAAATATAGCATCTTATGTCCTCTTGTCTCAGGTTGGAAAAGCACCAAAGGATAGGTTATGCCGAAGGGTAAGTGAATCTCCCTTAACTAGATGTGTAGTTGTTAATTTTGCACTTTATGTAGTACCTTATTAACTGTGGGGATGAACTCTGCCTTTAACCATTTTGATGACGCATCGGGAGATAAGAAAAATGGAAAGAGAATAGTATATTAATAAGGAAACTGGTCATGAACTATGGCCAATTTTAATTTACCTTTCCAGATTATCAGATAGTATGTTGAAACTAAGTTTGCCAAGATGTCTTCAACTTTGGACTGTGGACAGGAGGATAACATGCGGCCACTGCTGCGTATTTTTGCTGTCCTTCAAATTAGAAATTTATAATGGAAGTGGATTCATATGAGTAGTGAGTTTGATATATCTTTATCTAATAGCTATTGTACAAATAGTCTTAAATAATGTTCCAGTCCATGGATACTGGGGCTTATATTTGAGATCAGTGATTCAGTGCTAGCCTTTGCTCAAAACTTTGAAATATTCTTATTACCAATATCTTAATAAATACTTGGACACAGGAATCCAGCCATTATAGGCCCTTAGGTCCTGAAAAATCTCCATTGTTGAAGAAATCGTCTGTATGCTCTTGAGAGTGGCTGTATGACTACCGTTCATATATGTGTGTACATACACACACACACACAAGTGCTGTATTCCTTAAGGACGAATTACTTAGGGATGTAAGGGATTTGTTGGCTCTTGGTTTGAAAAAAGACTGCATGTGAGCACAGTGGCCCCTTGGACAGGCCCCTTCAGGAAGGATCCATTGCCCACAGCATCAGTCCGGTGTTTAGTTCACTGGCTTGGGGCTCCTAGTTTTGTTCAGAGGGTTCAATTCAGTCCCTCAAAGATGCTCTGGAACCACACCAAGCTGTTTTCTTGGAACTTTTAAGATTCACACACGAGAGGAATCTTACCGCACACCGTGATGGTTTGGCTAGCAAATGCCTCAGCGAGCCAGATGTGAGCGGGATTGCCACCCCGCTATCTGTGGTTAACCGATGACACTGCATCTTTCCAATACAGAAAGACATTTTTTAAAAGTTGAGGGTAAAACCATCTTTTTTAAAGCCTAATTTTAAAATTAGTTGAATCTAAAGAAAGGAATTAAATTCAAGTGCCTTTTCAATTCTTACCTGTCTCTTCAGTGTAGAAAGTCAGTCGAATAAGTGCGTTGTGTTCTGTTTATTTTTCTGATTAAAAACTAGCAGTTTTGCTGCTGGAGCTAATTATGTCCCTTCTTGAACACAGGATGTGGGGATGAGCGACACAGCAGTGGCATCTTTCCTCGGGTGTTGCTGGGATCTTCTTCAGACTTTAATGGAGGTAAAAGAGCTGTATTTTCATTCTGAACTGTCTCTAAAGTGTCAAATATTTTGAAAGTCATTGGACTTAAGAACTATTAAAAGAGATTATTTCTCATCGATTCACGTCTAAGTTTTGACTTAAGCCTAAAACATAGTGATGTTTCTTATTAGAATGAGATTTTATATGGTTTTTTTTTTTATTATAACTTGAGGGGTGGGGAGAAATACGGGTTTGTACTTTGCTGCTGGTAGTAAGCTCATTAAGATGTTTGCAAACTATTATTTCTCCAATTCTGAACACAGTTCTCCCTTCTCAAAACACCCAGGCAGACGTCAGCCGGGATGAGATGCAAGTGCCCGTCTTGGACACGGAGGATGCCTGGCTGGCCGTGGAAGGACCGGTCTCCATAGTGGAGCTGGCGCTGGAGCAGAGGCACATCCACTACCCGCTGGTGGAGCACCATTCCGTCCTGTGCTCCCTCCTGTACGCTGTCATGAGGTTCTCTCTGAAGGCCGTGAAGCCACTCTCCCTCTTTGATAGTAAGGTAATCCTCGGAGGACTTGAGAGCCTCTCGGAGCTGAGGGTCTAGCAGGACTGTCTTATCGAAGCCGTTCAGCCCTTTGTGTGTGTCTTGTATAGGATTATTCATCACGGGGGTCCCTGTCCCCTATTCCTTGTCAGGCTTCCTTGTTCTGGTCTACCTTAAATATTGGTGTCCCAGGGTTCTGCCCTCTCAGCCATCTGCCCTTCTCATTCTGCACATGCTTCTTGGATACACTCCCTTTCTCCCTCCTGTGTGTCTCCAGGCCTGACCTGTCCCCAGAGTTTGGGGCATGTATTTCTACTGAACGCCTCTCTTGGCATGTGCTGTGGACTGCAGATACCTCCTTCCTAAAATCTCTCTCTACCCTCACCCGCACCTACCGTTACCTACACTTGCTGTTCCCCCTGAGTTCGCTGGCTTGGTCAGTTGATGAGTGATGTCGCTGTCTGTGCCCTGGCATAAACTAGCAACCTTGGAGACAGCTAGCTCAGTTCCCTTCTTCAAGTCCCACAGTCACTGCTAAGTTCATTCTTATCAGTTCTTCCTTAAATCCTTTCTGTCTGTCCCTCTCCATCACTGTAGCCTGAGCTCAGGCCTCATCGTCTCCCCTAGGGTGGTACTGCAGCCTCCAGTTTCCCTCCACCCAGTCCCATGCTGCCAGAGCTTTCTTCCCCAAACACAGATTCAGTTGTATTAGTTTCATGCCAGTACGTAAAACACAGCCTCAACTGGCTTCTCCACCGCGGCTTGTGTCGGTAAACGATGATCCTGCTCATGTGCAGCCACGGCACCCCCGGACACCTGCAGGCTTCCCGTCGGGCTCCTGGCGCCGGGAGCTCCCCCAGGAAGACTGCGTCCTGGAAGAAGGGGGAACAGGGCGCTGCTGAGAGCTCAGTCCCTTCTCCCAAAGGCACTGTCCATTTGGGCAGCAGCGAGTGAGAGCGGGAGACCTGGCATAGTATTAATATTTCCTGCCACGGGGAAACATGGAGCCCGAGGAAGGCTTCCCCACCCCATAATTTACCTTTTCTGCCGTCCATTCCTCTCTTAACCTTGTGCTCTAGCCACTGTTCACTACCCTCCACCCCTCAGAGAAGGCAGACATTCTTATCATCTCTTGTCGTGTTTGTATCGTTCCATTTTCACAGGCAACTATTCTGTATGGTCAGCTCCTATTTGTTATTCATTTATTACTTAAGTGTCACCTTCGCTTCAAAGTCTTTGTCTACCTTTCCTGAACTGACCACCTCTTTGCCATATCCCCATGTCTGTGTGCCATGCTGGCCACATAACAGGAGCCCAATAAATGTTTAATGCATTCATAAGTAAGGAGGTGATAAAGAGAAGGTACATGACAGAGGTCTGCAGAAGGGATGGGAGGGCGTGGTGAGTAGAGTCGGGGAAACCACTGGAAATCAGGAGTTGGTGAGGATGTGGACTGGGGAGAATAATACAGATCATGAAGGGATTTCCAGGAGTTAGTAACCTAAGGACACACTGGGTTCAGTGCTAAAGGAGGGGGGATTAAAATTAAGTCCAGTTTCAAGTTTGGGAGACTGGGCGTGGCATTTACAAGGAAGCCCATTTACAGTGGTTTGGAAGTGTTGAATCTGAGAGTATATATAAGCAGAAATAGTATGTTTTAAAAAATTTATTTCAATAAGTACTTAAAAGTTTTTTTTGTTTTGTTTTAAAGCAACCAAAATAAAGTGCCTAGCTCAGTACTCCCCTCAAAAAGGTACTTTTTGAAACCAGAACATGTCCAGAATTGGACAAGCACAGTGGTGATGTTAATCTCAACCTGGATCATGCTGGGATGGCCTGAGACAGCTGTGACTCTCATGTGCAAATACCAAAGCAGTGTGTTCTGCCATTTACCGGCTAGAGTTATTTCAGTTCTCCTAGCCTGAGCGTGATTATTCTCGTGCCTACCTCGTGGTTGTCATGAGGGTTACAAGACATAGTCAACGTGAAGTGGTTTGTGTGTGGAACGTAGTAAATGATAAACGTGCAACACACATTCCCAATCCAAAGGCTCTGGTGTAGAACAGACCCTTATATCTAAGACCTCCAGGTAGAAACTATAGAGTACCAGACTGTGGGTGAGTGTGTGGGAAAACTTTCAAACAGCGATGTCCAAATGTGGTAGGTTGCCCTTGAAGTTTGGTGTCTCTCACCACTAAAGGGTGAGTGGCTTCACCCTACTTGGCGGTCACACCAGCTGACCTGCAGTCATAGATTAGGTCTAGAAAGTACCTTAGGTGATATCTGGCATGACCTGAAAAAACAGCAGCCCAGGATGGTGGGGTCATTTGTCCAAGGTGACCTGTTTGGAAGGGGTGGGCCTGGGATTAGAGCCTGGGTCTTCCAGCTCTTTGCTCTGTATTACATTTCCTTCCTGGGGACTTCTGAAATCCTATTTCCTGATACTCCTTTTTGGCTCTTCGGAAACAGATCTGTTCTCTGAAACAGACGTTTTTAAACAGTTCAACAAGTGTTTTTAAGAGGATGCAGAGTATATACTATGTATTAGTTATCGATTATTGCACAACAAGTGATCCCCAAACTTAGTGGCTGAAAACAGCAAGTGAGTAGCATGTTTGTGAGTCTTGTTTAGGTGGCTCTGGCCCCAGGTGTCTCTTGGGTCTGCAGCTGGGGTGTCAGCCAGGGCTGCAGTCTCACGTCTGGGCTCCACCGGGGGTGGGGATTGGGGCTCCACTTCCAGGCTTACATGACTACCAGCGGGATTCAGCTCCTTGCCACACGCGTGACTCCGTAGGGCAGCTCACGGCACAGCAGCCCTCCGAGCAAGTGAGAGTGATTATGAGCTCCTAGGGCAGAAGGTACGGCGCTTTTGTTACCTGATCCTGCAAGTGACCTGCCTCATCTCTGCCTAACTCTGCTCACTAGCAGTGAGTCACCAGCACCCCCTCGGGGGAATGGGGTTACACAAGGCATGGGTACCAGGACGAGGGGACCACCGCGGCCCACCCTAAAGGCTGCCTACCGCACGCTAGATAATAGTTATAAAAATTAAGTGAATAGAATTAAGTGTTATTGTTCAAAGACAAAAAAAATCAAAGAGTTATTCTTGATTAAATGACTTTGTTTTTAAATCTTACTTTTCACCTTAAGAACAGTTCATACTCATCAGTTTTCTTGGTCTCTTCTTTCTCTTTAGGGGAAAAACGCATTTTTCAAAGACCTAACTTCAATTCAGTTATTACCTAGTGGGGAAATGGATGCAAATTTTATTTCTGTACGACAGCAGGTAATTACAGTTATTGGGATGACCACCTCTAAGGTATTCTTGAGAGTTAACTTCCCTTTAAATTTTTTTTTTTTTCTGATAACTATTTTAATGGAAAAGCCACAGTAATTGACAGGAAAGTCAACGATTACTTGGATTTGCATATTTTTTAATGAAACATACTAACAAGATGTTGCTCTGCTCCTTTGCCCATCTTCAAGTTCTTATTGAAAGTCGTCAGTGCAGCTGTCCAGGCCCGACATGCAGTCACGAAGGACAAAGGCTCCTCCGAAGAGGCACTGACCACTCTTTTTGGGAAAGACCAAGATTGGCCAGTGCTGGCCCTGGATCTGGCCCATCACCTTCAAGTTAGTGAAGATGTTGTTAGGAGGCATTATGTGGGGGAACTCTACAGCTGTGGAGCTGACCACTTAGGAGAAGAGGTAATAATCACCCGGTGAATGTCATTTGGGCTCAAGTTTTAAAATTGATAGCTGGAGTAAAGAATCAGTAAAGTTGCCAATAAAGCTTTTTGCTTTTCCTTCTTTTGTTAGAACTTCTAGGCACAAAACGTGAAGAGAATTAAAATAAAAAACTAACCAGATTCCTGTTTCTGGTCAATGTTTAGTGTAACTCCTGCCGTATGCTGGGCCTGTTTTATGCAGAGGGACAGAGCCATAAACGAAACAGACAGGGTGCCTTCCTCAGAATCCAGTCTACTCGTAGGAGCAGAGAAGCATG
This sequence comes from Lipotes vexillifer, assembly GCF_000442215.2. Lineage (NCBI taxonomy): Eukaryota > Metazoa > Chordata > Mammalia > Artiodactyla > Lipotidae > Lipotes > Lipotes vexillifer. Next base: position 871,543 of record NW_006782755.1, on the reverse strand, counting down.
CTCAGTTCTGTACTGAGTGGTAAATGCTGTGAAGAAAATTAACAAGACCATGTGAATAAACAGAAGTATAATAGGGTGGTCAGAGGTGACATGAGAGCTGAGCCCCCAAGGATACGAAGCAGCCCAGCCACTCAGAAAACCGGGGGAGCATTGCTAGAGGCAGAAAGAACAGGAGGTCTGAGGTCAGGGACCAGGTCACAGGAGGTCTCATAGCCCGCGGTTATTTGAAGTGTATTCAGAAGCCATCAGAGGGTTTAAGCAGTCACGGCATGATTTAATATAATACCTTCTTTTGCCTAAAGCTTGAAAATGACTCCTGTAGTCATGCTGAACTGAAAAACTAGGAGATAAGAGAAGGCCAAAGTCAGGTGATGAGAAGAAATTTGGATTTTAAATGCTGTTTGAATTGGGCTTTGTTTTGGTTGTATAAATGGCCAGACCTCAAAAATGAGGTAGCTTCTCCTAGGCGCCGAACTAGGCATGGGTGGTGCCTTTCCCAAAGGAAGCCCAGCTGTTAGCTTTTGCATCTGTTTGTTCACGTTCATCTCCACAGGCCATCCTCCAGGTTCAGGACAAAGAGGTCCTGGCCTCCCAGCTGCTGGTGCTGATAGGGCAGCGGCTGGCGCACGCGGTGCTGCGCACGCAGACGAGGGAGGGGCTGGAGCTACTTGCCAGGCTGCCCCCAACGCTGTGCACCTGGCTGAAGGCCATGGTAAGTGCCGGCAGTGAGAGGAGTCGGCAGGTCACCGGATGTTTTTTCATGGGCATTTTCAACAGAGGAAAATTTTAAGTTAAATCTACTTAGTTCTGAAGAAAAGCATTTCTATTGGGAAATTACTCTCTGGCTAACAACGCTTAAGTTCAAGTAAGATGATTCAGTTGTATGTAACTGACGGGTTATTTTTGTGTCCCATTTGCAGAACCCCCAGGATCTTCAAAACACAGAAGTGCCAATTGCAACAACAGCTAAACTAGTAAATAAAGTAATTGAGCTTTTACCAGAAAACCACGGGCAGTATAGTTTAGCCTTACACCTCACTGAAGCTGTGGAAGCCATAGCTATTCCTCCTTTATGACACTTATCTACTGTAAACAGTCTAAAATTGTGTGACTATAATATGAATTAGTGCATGGTTATTTTACACAGTAAGATCTGGAATTTTATGGAGGGAATATGGTTTTTTCCCTTTTGTAAAATAAATAAAAATACATTATTACTTTTAAAAAGTGCAGTCTTGGCTAAATTCCCCTCCTTTGGTTAATACTGATAATAAAATACGAACAAGTATCAATTATACTATTAATTCCTCTTGCAGATGTTTTACTGTTTATTTTTAATTCAAGCACTTAGGTAGCTTTATTGTTAAACTTTGCTATTTAAAATTGGTTATAATTTACAGATTATGTTCTTATTATAACATTCTGTATTTCGTACTCAAAACGTTATTGTAATTAAATTTAAACGTGTTCATGTACAGTCCCCATCAGTTAAATGAGAGAAATACACCACTTCCTTTTTAATAAATGTTGGGGAAACGCTTTTGTTGTCATGCTTAGTCCCGTACTGGGGCACTGCCCCCTGGAGTTCTGGATGCTGACAGGTTTCTTTCCCAGAGGTTATGCTGTTGCCATCAGAGGAGGATGACCCTGCCTGTGGCAGAATAATGGGTTCAAGATCATATATTCATCAGAATGGACACTAAATAGAACCCTTAACCTGCTGTACTTGCCAAAACAGAATCTAAGATGCAAGCAACACAGCAAAATTAATTAAAATGCAAGTTAAGATCTGCTTTTTGCCAAGATTCAAAGCTGTATCCACATCAGGTAATTGTAAAAATGTATTATCTTGTAAAACTTACGTTTAAAAAAAAGGGGCACAGATGCGAAGAATCTAAGGTCCAACTTTATTTTTCCTACGAGTGTTTTGAGATGTCTGCTTCTGGGATTTGGTAATGTTACCCGTTCTTAAGAACAATACAGAAAATGCTTAGTGATGATACTACAGCTTTAGCGAACCTACCTCACAGCCGGCTTGAGAGGATAAATACCACGAATTTTGTACCCGATAGTGCCTAGAGCAGTCCAAGTGCTGAATAATCATTTGTTGATTAAAACCAAATTAACCAAAAAACTGTAAACCAAAACTCTGTAAAGAGCTGTACAAATAACACCAAGTATTTATTATGGTAAATCTTTGGAATGTAGCCATACAGTGCGAGTACTGACATGTCCTGGATCACAGTTGTTATTCGTAGCAACTCGTTGTGATACAGAAGTTTGTTCTTCACTTCCTTAGGAAGAAGCCAACTCTCGCAATTGTACAAATTTGAGGCATTATATCAGGAACATAAAGGAAAAGTCTGATGTTTGAGGATATCCCAGTGTAAATTCTTTTCAACTTAAGAGATCACATCCAAATAAGAACTGTCTAAAACTTACTTAATAATTACTGTTTCATTTGTCGATCAAATCTTGAAAGGTTAATTTTTCAGATGTCTTGAGGACGTGGGGTGAGGGAGGGCCGTGTATGTCTGATTGAGGCACACGCTGCAATAGAAACACTGAAAACAACCTCGGGCTGGTCTAGCCTCTCAGCCTCTGCTGGGATCTCTGCTGCCCCATCCAGACACATTTATATGACTTCTCGTAAACGTGTCTAGCTCTATATAGTCACTTGCGTGTATTCTGAAAGACTAGTTCTTTCTGTGACTTTTCTAAATACTCTGAAAGTAGTTATGAACCTTGGAGGCTGGTCAAAGAAACTTGGAATTACAGGCAGTTTTAAAGATTAATAAATCATAGTCACTTTGATTCCATTATCACTTTTGGGGGAGAGGGTATCTAATAAGCATTTTAGATAATAAAACTGGCTGAACTTAATTCTAGTAGGACATGTAATCAAATCTGGGGATTGTTGAGAATATTAATCAGCTGAAATATGGCTCCTAGAACCATAACAAAGCATTGAGTCTCTAGTTAGATTTGTAATCCTAAACTTTGCCATTCAAAGAATTTTAAAATTGAATTCTCAGTTGTATGGTTAAAAAAAGCAGTTAAAGATTTCACTACTTCATTAAGGGCTTTTAAAATAAATCTGATTGATAGAGGAAAGGAAAATAAATACCTGTGTATGCATTGTGTAACCATGAAGAGCCACAAATAACTACACAGAATGGACAGTTTCTGAAACAGGTATGTTGCACATACTGCGGTTATTGGTGGGAAACCGATAACCAGCGAGGAGTGTTTTCTTAGATCTACTCCCACCGCCACCCCCCAATACACCTTTCCTCATGAACATTAAATAGGCATTCTGTACCTTGTTGAATTCTGTTTGTTGTATAATGCAAAGGAAAACAAAAGCGTTCAAATAATCATAAATTCTACATTACAGGTTGTATTTAGATGTAGAACTAGAAGAGACAGACAGGATAAATGCAAATGAAGAGGAATATAGCACCACACCAAGCTTCTAAATGGTTCATGCTTTTGCAAAAAGAAAAATGAGGTATGGAGAAAAGTGTTTCACCTTTGTTATAAAAATTAAACTAAGGTCGAAGTAAACACTGGTCAATTTAAATTGCTTTCTTTAAAAAAGAAATTGATTACAGTTTAAAATCACAGAAAACTCAGATTTAATAACACTAAGCATACATGGAATGATAAGTTCACTTAGCAGTTGCTGTGGTTCATTTCACTTATAAGGGACAAATATTTTTAAAGTACTCAATAGCAACAGTGAAAGCCCTCTCTCACCCTGACAGGAATGGATTTGCTGTATTTCTGCTAAACAGAATTAACCATCCTTGGAAAGATTTTAATCCAGTACTGAATTGTTTATAAAATGCCCTATTATCTACTGTAATGTACTGTAAGTAGTCAAATTCTGTATATACTGCTATTTTCTGTGTCTGTTCATTGTAGTGAACTTTTATGTGTATTAGTGAAATAAATTTTCAGCTTTCATGTTGTTTCCTTAACATTTATAAATATAAGTATTAAGATACTTTCCGCTCTTACAGGAGAATAACAAACTTGGTGATGTCTTCGCTTCCGAGGCAACTCAAAAACTAGCTGTTCTGAAAAGGTCGGTGCGTGCTGTTAAGGCGGAGCGAAATTACTCTTGTCATCTCTTAAGCGAGACACCCCTCTGCCATTCCCCTTCAAAACCACAGGTTTTTTACTGGAAATTCACAACTTTTGCACCACCATCAGTCAGTAATTTCCCAGGTGCCTTTATTTTTAGACATTATAGAACTTAAATACTGAGTCAAGAAGACTGATAAAATATAAAACATTTTCTGCTGAGCCACATTTGTAGGCAAGCACTTTCAGTGTCTGTGCTCTGAGGAAGTCCATTATGGATCCATCTGCATAGGTATATTTTTCCATGTGTATATATACACATTATTTTTTATTTAGTTACAGAAAAAACTTGTAGCTCTAACTCTGACTCTCATCCTCTACCATTTACTCTTCCACTCATTACCTAAATCTTTGGATTTCTTTCCAGTGCTGTGAACAATCCACCTAAACCCCCAGGCAGTCCCCTCAGGAAGTTCTTGCTCAGAAAGCCCTCAACACACAGCGAGGTTATTACTTCCCTCTCACAACTTCTGCGCATCGCGGACAGAGTGAGTCTGATGACTCAGCAGTGTACTTCCAACAGCGAGGGCATTTTTCCTTGGTAGTTGGCATGACAATTACTTTATATGAAGACTCTTCACGAATATCACCACCTATGAAAGAAAAACACGTGAAGAGTATTTCTGATAGGCCACTGAACTTGTACAACTCTTTATTTTTTTAATTGGTTGGCAGGTGCTCCTTCTTCAAAGCTTCCTCCTTCCTGCCTTGGAAAATACCGCTTCATTTGCACATTTGTACATAAACAGCCAAGACAGTGGACTCAGTCATACAACCTGACTGACTGGGGAGAGACGAGGAATCTGAGACCCTGAGAGACTGATTTTTCCACAGGTCACTGAGTTCTGTATCTACTCAGGCAGGGCAGGCCTTCTAGCTCTTCATCTGGGTACAGTTCTGATAAATTACACTGCCTCTCCAGCTACATACTGGTTTAAGAATTTTAAAAAGAGCCAAATTAGACTGACAGTGGCAGTGTCCCCACATTAAACTTATTGGTTTGGACAAAAGGAAACAAAAACTTCTCCACAATGAATAGACCTCAGACTGGTAATGTACAGTAAAGAAAGTAAATTATTTTCTAGTCATTGCAGAGAGAATGTAGATTAACGTTTTGAAAAGCAAATTAAGCCAGAATCTACTACATGGTCAGTGCTGCCAGGCCTCAGATTTCAACCGATGCCTCCCACCTCCTGCTGGTACCTAAAGGCTATTATGAAAAGCACAGACAGCATCACTTTTCCCAAAATACCTGCATGTTTTTCTCTCTTAACGTTACTAGGCCTCCTTTCCATCAACGAGAATGAATTAAGCTGACAAAATCCCCTATCAAACAAATAACTACAAAATGCTTATATCAATGTGGGAATGAGTTCAATAAAACTTCTTGATTCTTCATTAACACTGGCTACGTAACACTTTAATTTGGGGTGAGCATAATAAGAAATTTTAGACTCAACGGTGGGGAAGGGTAGCAGGGCTGGGCAGGACTAAGTGTCAAAGGACAGGGGGCACAAAAGCCAACCGAAGTAAGGTAGACTGACTTCACATGCAGTGACAATGACTTATTCCCTCTCCTCCCCCTAGCCCACCCCTGTGTTCCCAAGATCGGCCGGTACGGCACTTTGAGAGCTAGTTTTGAAACCTGGCCATTGTTGACACTGCTTCCATAGAAAACCATATTCCAAGTGTATACGTGCCTTTAGAATACAAGTAGTCCACTGCAAAGCTGGAGATGACCTATAATTATCATTCAGTTCCCCAGATACCGGTGTTACTCTCACCTCCTTCTTACCTTCCAGGTTGATTAGAAATGTCCCTTTAAGCTCAGTGACATCTGCAGTTACTGCTCGTGGTTCCTGAGAGAGCAAAGTTGTCTGGGACGCCATCATTAATTCATTCAGCTGAGAGGTGCTGGAAGTCTCCTCAGCCTGTAGCATCTGGGCACGAGTATTTGCAAGTTACTATCTATCTAAATTAAGCTGTTACCATAAACAGGTTATAAAAAGAGATGCTGCAAGTTCTTGTGTTTGGTGAGGAACCCTTTGGGACCATTACCTCCTGAGCTAATAATATTAAATAAATCAATTCTTACTAGTATAAAAGGTAATAACTAAAAACTTCTAATTAATAGTATTGATTGAGAATACACTGTAAGCCAGGCACTTCACTTTGCTAGATGGCTAAATGTCCATCCAGTATTTGTAATGATCACAAAACAGCTACAGTGATTTTTATCCCCATTTTACAAGTAAGGAAGCTTGCTCAGTGAGGTTAACTTGCCAGGCGTTCCTGACCAATAAATAGTGCAGCTGCAGTTCCAGCCCAGGTCTGTCCACCTCAGAGCCCATACTTCTTCCCTGTATCATGCTTCCTACAGTAGGAGAGGGATTAAGATACTATCAAAACAAGGATCTGCTTTTAGCAGTGTAGACCAATGGTGACAATCTGAGTAATGCACAGAGCTCTTCTGAAGCACACAATCTGGATATCTGATAAGCACTCTTACATTCTTTGTTGTAATTTCCATCTTCAGAAAGAGTGTGTGAGCTAAGTAATACAAAATTCCTTAAGGAAAAAAAAAGTCAGCTCATGACAAAACAGGAGATTCAGAGATTAATTTGGTTTTAACAAATTCATACAGTTAGTAACTGACAGATCCAGGACTCCATTAGACAGCTAGTTAGTGTAATTCCTAAGGAAAATACATTCACATTTTTGAAAATCCCAAAGTATTTTTTTTCCAATATAAATGATCCAAACAAGCTGTACTGTTTTCAGCTTATTACTCAGACCTAATGAAGTCAAAGGAAACATGACATGTAGGGGAAAAGCCCAGTACTAGGCTGTGTGGCCCCAGCCAGGTCACAGCTTCAATGGGGCTCAGTTTCCTGGCTCATAAAATGGAGTCATCAGCTTCCCAACTTGTAAATTTTAAAATGTGAACATCTAACCAAAATTCTGTCACCTGATCAACAATCTTATACCTACTAGCTATTTCAAGCCTCAAACCTTAATCAATTTAATTACATTATTAAAAGTTTAAATTGAAGTTCCAACCAAATGAGACGGTCATTTTTTAGTAAACTATAATACCAGTAAAACTTTAAAAAAAAAACATATTCACTACCAATTTTCTTCTCAAATGTTAAAACTAGAGAAAAATCTTGAGTCTATGTTAAGCTGTAAGTGAGTCTGCCCAATCAACCCTTAAGAATCCCAATAAGAAACTTCTGATGGCCCTTTTGAAAATTAAAAAATAGGATGAATGCTTTGAGATCACATGATAATTTGCTGGAGCAAATGAATTTTCTTCAGATCTCATGAGAAAAAGATAAAAAATATTTTTGGGATTTGTTTTGAATCTGGTCCAGATGGACAAAATTCTCAAAGCTCCCGACCTTTGTGCATTCTGATACGACTGCCATATTGTCTAATTAGCCCTGAGGGCTTACATTTCAAACAGAACTTTATTACACCTTTCCATCCCAACCTATAAAAAGTAAGTAGCAACAGTACATGTTTCATAAGAGAAGAAAAAGGAAGCACAGAGAAGTCGGAAACAAAGAATCAGTGATTAGGACTAGAAGACAGAAATCCTAATTTATAAATTTTTTAAAATACGTAATTTACACTGAGATTTTTTTAAACTAAATTTCACATGAAGCTGTATGATATGAGCACCATTTCAAAAGGAACAAATTGCTGCTTACTTCTATTATCTCAAAAAGCAGTCCAGGCTCGATCACAATGATAACCTCATACTCAGCTGCATTTCTGCCAGGGATGCTTCCAAGAAATGAATCTCTCATCGCACATGCACTCTCTATTGCTTCTTCCAGTCCAGGCTTCTTCCAGATAGAACTGGTTCTAATCCATCCAGTACGAAAAACACTCTTGGGTTCTTAAAAAAAAAAAAAGTTAACCAATTTACATATATTTTAAACTGTATATAAAGCTCAAACCATTAAATATTTACTATGCATGGAAAATAAGAATTGTTATTTATGACAATTAGCACGGAGCCATCCTAAATGCTTACGAAACATATCAACATTTGGAAATGTAAACAAAGGATAAAGATACACAGTGAGATCTCAAAGGATGCCTAGAAGAAAATAAAATAGAAAGAAATATCCCAATATTACAGTAGTTGTCTCTGGGTTATAAGTAAGATCATGAGTGACTTTTGTCCTCTTTCTAAAATTCTACAGTTTCTAATTTTCTGTAAGCTTATTAATACAATCAGAAAGAAAAAACTATTATAAAAAATATTCACTAACAGGCACTATACTTTTAGTAAAAGCCTAAAATATATTTCTGACATTTATAAAGGTATTTAGGAAAAAGTGATTTCTCAATATAGTCAAGCTGCTAATACATTTCAGAAAGCACTTTAAGGTGGCATGAAGACCACGCTGAAATTCATCCTACTCCACACACAGGTGCAGAAACTACTAAATGATCGAGATGCAAAAAGCCACAAAACAGTCACTGTAGATGAATAAGTGCCTCTTTTGTGAAGTAGATAAAATGAGAAGCTGCAAAAAGAAAAAAAAAAAAATGAGAAGCCGCACCCTCAGCCAGGGTCTTTCTCATTCAGAGAACAAATCAAGTATTTCTTACCTTTAATGTAAGGTACGTACTGGAATACCTCTTCAGCCAAGTGAGGAAGAATGGGAGCAAAAGAACGAACCATTACATCCAAAATTTCGGCTAATGCAGTCTGACAAGAGCGTCGTTTGGGATCATCTGCATTTTCACAATAAAGCCTGTTGAAGAACAACTTATTGAGCAGTTGGCAACACTTTGTACACGATGACTGCCAAGATGGGATCTGCCTCAGGCTGAGTTCATTCTGACAGTGCCTAAGCCTATGGCTCCAACGTCTTCTAATTAAAGGATAAAATATTCCATCATACGACTTTTTTAAAAAAATTTTTGTATGTGTTGGGTCTTTGTTTCTGTGCAAGGGCTTTCTCCAGTTGTGGCGAGCGGGGGCCACTCTTCATCGCGGTGCACGGGCCTCTCCCGTTGCACAGCACAGGCTCCGGACGCGCAGCTCCGTAGTTGTGGCTCACGGGCCCAGCCGCTCCATGGCATGTGGGACCTTCCCGGACCGGGGCACGAACCTGTGTCCCCTGCATCGGCAGGCGGACTCTCAACCACTGTGCCACCAGGGGAGACTCCCATACAACTTTTTTGATAACATCCTCTATGCCTTCCAAGTGTGCCCACCTCCTCAAAAACTCTCATACCTACGCTATGTCCAATTCTGTTTTTCCGATCGATAACAGCTAGAATCTAGACAACTGTGTTAAAGGAAAATTAATAAGTTAGTTGAAGGTATTTAAAAATGTGACTCCCCACCCCTATGACCCTCTCAGTGTGTCAAGGGAAGGACTGGGGGTTACAGTCCCAGTGGAAGGTCCCTGAGGTGCTGACAGACTGCGGCTGACACCTCACACTGGCTCAGTTACTGTCAAACATAAGAGTCACACCGTGTCGCCTGCATTCTGGAGCAAAACATGAAGACAGCACCAAGGCTGCCTCTAAAAGGGTATCGCTGATGTTATATAATGTCATTATATTAATAACTGGCTGAATACTTCTCTCTGAGAAATATCCCCCTCAAGATCAGCAAACTCCTGAGGACAAGCAGTACGTTCGCTACCTCATATTCACAGCTAGTACTTACTGAGCACTTACTCTGTGAAACACAGCATTCAGCACATGACTTATACTGTATCTTTTCATTTCCACATTCTGAGACAGGTATTATCATTACCATTTTACAGATTAAAAAACTGAGATTATAGGAAAAGTTGCCTCAGCTCATAAAGCTAGTAAGTGACAGGATGAAACTTCCTAATCAGACTTGACTCAAGAACCCAACTTCTTAATAACGGTACAGGGCAGCCCCTCTTGCTCGCCTCTGCTTTCCAACATCTGCCAAGCAGCATAGACGTTCAAGCAGTGTTTGTTGAGTATTTCAGTATTCAGTCATACATACCTATCTTTGATTATGCTGAAATAAAAGTTCGAGAGTTCTCTGGTATAAAATGCTCGTAATAGCCGAACAACTTTTCCAAAGTCATATAGCTTATATGAATCGGTAATCTAGGGAACAAAGCCAAAATAAATTTGGAAGCTGGGATAAGCAAATAAAAATGCAAGTCATATGTTCCTTTTCAAAATATGTTTCAAAGGCAGACAAATACAAAACAGGCAAAACGCGAGAGCACTTAAGGATCTTTAAAACGTCATTTCTGGATATGAAAGTCACCATCCTCAGAAAACACTGAATAGTCTACCCTGAAAACTACAAAAGAACACACATCAAATGAAAAGATCAGGTTTTAAATGATGAAGCCACACTATTTTAAAACAGCAAAGAGTTTAAGTTACCAATGTTCCTTCATTTATGCCTGAAAAGTAAAATTGGGCGAAAATCTGCATGTACGACTCTTAAGGGTATGTGGAAACAATTCTAATTTTTGAGAAAACACAAAAGATTTGTGTTTATATATGAGAGGATATCTTATAAGACAACATAGGAATCATCATTTCAGTTATTTCTATACTTTTGAGATGTATATTTCTATACTTGTGCAATTAAATAAAGTACAACTCTGTTTTATTCCTTGCTATTAAAGAAATACATGGAACTGATTTCAAGAGAAAAATGTGGTCTGAGGGGAGGCCTGGGCCTACTGCTGCCACCAGGTACTCCTGTAGTCTTTTGAGAGACCAGGAAAGAAATCATAAGACTTCATACCTAATCAACCTAGGACCATGTGGAATTTATCAACTTTTTTTTTTTTTTTTTTTTTTTTTTTTTTTTTTTTTTTTTTTTTTTTTTTTTTTTTTTGTGTGGTACGCAGGCCCCTCCCTGTTGTGGCCTCTCCTGTTGTGGAGCACAGGCTCCGGACGTGCAGGCTCAGTGGCCATGGCTCACGGGCCCAGCCGCTCCACGGTATGTGGGATCTTCCCGGACCGGGGCATGAACCCGTGTCCCCTGCATCAGCTGGTGGACTCTCAACCACTGCGCCACCAGGGAAGCCCAAGTATAACATTTTTGAGTGCTTTTAGATACTATTTCTAACAAGGAATGCTCCACTCGTGTACAACCCAAATTTCAACATACAACTGTGCTATTTCCAAAAGCTTATTAATGCACACTTACCTTGTTTGCTAAATCCTGCAGTAAGTGTAGCATATACTGGTCTATGAAATACATATTGTTAACAGGGATAGAATCTGTTTCTGGGTTGAAACCAGCCACATTTCCCAAAAGAAAGCGGAGTGTATTCCTAAGCTATAAATATTGAGGAAAAACAATATACAGTCAAAAAATATATGAGTCCTTCAATTATTACTGAAAAATTATTTTCTTTCTCTATAATTTTTATCCAACTCATGTTACTTTCTTAATGGGATACTTTGTTATATCATTCCTATAATAAGACTACAAATGCAGAAAACAAACTCTCATTTCAAAAGCTCAGTTGCAGAAACAACCACTGTACTTTATACATAAAAACTGAATTTTCATTATATTTCTTTAAAATCTAAGAGCAAATCGCCTTTCAGTGGCCCAAGTTTGTTCATCTGTGTCGGTAAGAATGTTGTGTAGGTAAAAATAAATGGAATAAATGTGCACAGTCATTGAGCACATAAAAAGTATACAGAATTAGTATAAAATCATATTATATTAAAATAAAATATAAAAAGACAGTGTATAAAATTATCAGCATTACTACTTATATTTTTAAACAAATAAATTAGCACAGGATATTTTTAAAAGCTCATAACGTGGAGAACTCATTTTCATTCAGTTGTGAAGTGCCAACAAAAATGTGCCTCATTTTCTTTTAACAACGACTCAGTAAACTTTTCATTCGGGAATAGTACATAATAGAAAGAGTAGTGACTCTGACCTTGCTAATATCATCTCTGGCAGCATTCAGTACAGATGGACTAATTATCACTTCAGTGAAGACATTGGACTCAGCGACCCACCAGCGAAGGACATCAGCACCATAGGGAGGCTCTTTGCTTTGATCCTTTTCATTGAGGGAAAAAAAACATATAAATGGCTTTTGATTACAATTTGGTGAACAGAGGCTTTAGGTAAGACTCCTATTCAGAAATGTTTGAGCAAAATGTAAGCATAAAATATACCCGTACTGTAATGAAATAAGGGCTAACGATCTCAGAGATCAGGCTGAATCTAAACAACAAAACTGGAAAAAGGGAGAGTTCGGCCTGCAGTCTTGTTCAGTGGCTTCCTGTCATGTCTGTAAACAGCCACAACAGCAAGTGGACAGAGTACTGCCCCAGATGCATCTGTGATGGGGGAGCGGGCCAGGGGAGGGGAAGGATTGCTTTTCCCTCTCAATATTCCCAAGCTACTCCGACAAAGAGAATTGATTACTGGACACTAGGATGGCAGTAAAAAGCCAAGGGAGTAAAATAACAGAGAAGGGATTTCTTTTCTGAAAGCAACTCCAAAATAAACCAAAGTATCAGCAACCCCAGACTGATGTTCATTAATGACTTGCTTTAAAAAGTGTATCACTTCCAAGAATATAATAATAAAACATTCATTCATTCATTTATGGCTGTGTGGCTTGTGGGATCTCAGTTCCCTGACCAGGGATCGAACCTGGGCCCCCACAGGGAAAGCGCCAAGTCCTAACCACGAGGCCTCCAGGGAATTCCCTGAAACATGCATTTAGAAGACGTGATCTAATTTTTTTCCTATACTGTTTCTGTTTAACTGTAAAACTACAGTTTATAAAGTTTTAAAGTTCAGACAATTAAAAGAGGGATAGCATGGCTCAGGACCTAACTGAAGATTCAGACCTGAAATGAGTCAAAAGGGCCACAATCCCAAGCCTGCCCTTTTTCAAAAAAAAAAAAAAAAAAATCACGTATCATTTGAGAGTCTAGATTTAAAACATGGTAAAAAGCATTTGCTATTAGTATAAAAGAGAGTTTTGTGAGGTTTGGTTTTTTTTTTTACATTGAAGTATCTATATTAAGGGTTCTGGCAGCCAACTTAGCCTTAAAACAAAAATAAAATGAATTTTTAGGGAACCACCTACTTGTCCTCCATTGATGACAACATCAGGATCAATGACATTCCCGAGAGACTTGGACATCTTTTCTCCCTTTTCTCCAAGGGTAAATCCATGAACAACCACTGTCCTAAGAAGACAAATTAGCTATTATAATAATGAACACAATGATGATGGTCTTTTTGAAGATGACTCACAGCTTAAAAAGAGTAACTTAGTTTGACATAAAAATCATTTTTCTTGACAAATTACGTATAAAACTTTTCTTCAAAGTCTGATTCTCAGCTACTTATTTATCCTGATAGTTAAATAGTAAGCTCTCTACTTATACACAAAATTTTTATGTTTACATTCACTAAACAATTATCTCCTGGGCATCTATTATGTACTGATTTTGATCATTAAAACTAACCAGGAAAAAGTATGTCTTAAAAAAAAAATTATCACCACAAAATTATCTTCAAAAGGACAATTTGAGAGAAATATATATCTGCTGTTCTATCGACTTTTAAAAGCATGTTATACAAGAAACATAAAACATGCAAATTGTGAGATGGGTTTTCACTTTAAGATAGCAAAAATCTTAAGCTATTTAAGAATCTTTCTGATTAGAACCTCTATTCACATATTTGAAAAAGGAAAAGCTATTCTCTGTAACTAAATAAGAATCCCTAATTTAACAAAATTCACTAAAGAAATATTTCCATCCATTAGCCACTTGTGGAAATTACAAATGTAAGGATATCTGACTGAGGCTGTCCTCAGTCAAGCTAGAATATCCTTCCCCACATCCATCGTGTGGGTTTCTCCACTACTCCAGGCAATGCCGGTTTTACCTCTTCTAGGAATTATGACCTGTATTGGAGTGACAAGGCTTCTCTGTATCGCTGTCTCCATTTTTGTCTCTATTTTTTTTTTTTATTCAAACCTATTTCTCTCTGAGACTGCAGACTGTAAGCTAATTAGGGGCAGTGTTTTATCATATACATATTTTTCAGTACAGTGCTTCACACACTGGTGAGTATTCAGTAGAAATACTCAACCATGTGCTGACTTGTTTAGCTCAGGTGTAATACTTACTTAAAAGGTGATTTATTCCTTGCTGCCACACTTGTTAATAAGGAAGACTGAAACCAACCCCCAAGCTGGTCTTTTCCCTCCAAGTACAAATCTGCTCTTTGGTCAGTACCTCAAAAGTAAATATGAAAAAACAGAAATTTAAGTTAATTAAATAGGAAAATGGAAATGAATATTTATCGAGGTATTAAAATATTAAAAGTAATCACGTTACTTATTTCTTGTGTCATGCTATACCCAATGGCTAGGTTGCATTCACTTGGGCTGTTACCCTCACTGCCAATTTATTAATCAAGATAAAGAAAATAAACCTTGGAGTATGATCTCCCAAACCACAGATAACTAAAATATTATAAATTAGGGACTGATTCATATTAACTACCAATATCAATATTTCCAGTTAAAGCTTTTATGAAAATAAACTTTTTATTAATTCAACAATTATTTGCTGAGTATCCAATAACTTTATATGTTAAGTCATTTAATTCTCATAGTAACTCTAGAAGGTAGATATTATTATTATCCCCATTTTACTGATGAGGAAAGTGAGACACTGAGAGATTTTATAACTTGCCCAAGGTTACGCAGACAGTAAGCAGTAGACATGGAGTCTAAATGTAGACCATCTGGCCATGGAGCGTATGCACTTAACCAAGATATTAAACAAATTAGGAAAAAATGTCTTATAAAGGGGCAAGTTATTAACTTCTAATTTGACAACGACCCAGTCAAAAGATGGGCAAAGCATAAAAAAGCCCTATGAGCCAGGGGTTGAGGCACGAGGTTGGTGGCAGGGCAGGGGAGGAATGAGCAGGCAGAGTGCAGAGGATTTTTAGGGCAGTGAAAATACTCCGAATGATACTATAATGATGGATACATGTCATTATACATTTGTCCAAAGAGTAAACCCTAATGTAGGCTATCTACTTTGGATGATGATGATGTGTCAAGGTAGGTCCATCCATTGTAACAAATGTACCACCCTGGTGGGGGACCTTGATAACAGGGAAGACTGCCTGTGTGAGGGCAGAGGGTACAGGGAGATCTCCGCACCTTCCTCTTCATTTTGCTGTGAACCTGAAGCGGCTCTTAAAAAATTGTCTTGTGAACCTGAAACTGCTCTTAAAAAACTAAGTCTTTAAGAAAAAACATGGCAAAAGAAAAAAAAAAATGCCGTACAAATAATTTAGCCTCAACTTCGTTAGGACATACATGTACGCGAGCTTGAGAGCTACTTCGGCATTCAACAAATAACAACAGTTAATTCAAGAGTTAAAAATCCGAAATACAGGACCATTTGGCAAACATCTTAAGTAATGACCATTTCAGTCAAAAATCATCAAGGATGCTTAAATACTAGGTGAAAATCTGGTGAGAAAACAGGATATTTCCACAGTCTTAAAGTATCTCTCTACAAAATACAGTTGACCCTTGAACAACACTGGTTTGAAATGTGAGTGCCCACTTACACCCGGAATTTTTAAACTAAATACGTGCTATAGTACTACATGATCTGCTATTGGCTGAATCCATGGATGTGGAACCACGAATATGGAGGGCCAACTATGAAGTTAGACTTGGACTGCATGGAGGGTTGGTGCCCCTACCAACGTTGTTCAAGGGTCAACTGTACGTAAAATAACAATTACGATGGGGAGATGGGGGTGGGGGAGGAGTAACTCTGCAAGAGAAAATGGGCAGGCACCACCTTAACCAAGTGATCAAAGTTAAACATCACCAGCAAAAGACATCATGTCACTTCTGACATCACGCACTGAAAAGGACACAGTATCACTTCTGTGATATTTCTGCCCAAAATGCACAATCTAAATCCAATCATGAGAACACGTCAAAGAAACCCAAACTGAGGTACTATCTTCTACAAAATAAACCACCTGTACCTTCATGAATGTCAAGTTTATGAAAGACAAGGACAAAATGAGGAGACTAAAGAGATAACTAAACGTCACATGAGATCCTAGATTGGGTCTAGGCCCCTTTTTATTTATTTTTTTCTTTTCCCATATAGGACATTACTGGGTGAAACTGGAGTAAGATCTACAGATAGGTAACAGTATGGAATCAGTGCTAATTTCCTGATTTTGATGTTCATATTGGTTATACAAGAGACTGTCCATGTTTTTAGGAAATACACACTGAAATATTTCGGGATAAAAGAGCATCAAGTCTGCAACTTACCTTTAAATTGTACAGAAAAAAGTTGGGTTTATATATCCATATAGAAAAAATATATATAAAGCAAATGTGGCAAAATGTTGACTATGGAAAATCTAGGTGAAGGTATGTACTTCTTTATACTATTCTGTGACTTTTCAGAATGAAAATGGTTTTCAAAAAAAGGAGCATGAGGTCTTTGGGGAAGATTACTTCCATATTTTAAACCTAAACTCAGAACTCTAAGAAACCCCAGCAATCCCTTTTTATTTGTAAAATGATGGTGATTTGCTCTTATGTCCTAACATTGAGGATTCAGTGTTGTAATCCTTATGTGACAAAGAGTATCTGGGTGAAGGTGGGAGACAAAACTGAAATAATGTAATCAAACGTTAAATTAGTTAAATTCAACTAACATTATCAAGCACCTAGCAGGCACTGTGCTATCTGCCCTCTTGGAGATGATAGCCAATAGGGTAGGTTTTCTGTTAAACAAGAAATAACTATGTTGTTATCAGGGTGAAAACACAGGTTAGCCTAGTCTATGCAGTTAGGAAAGCCTAGGATAATATAAAATGATAAATGCCTATGCAATGAGAACAAAAATTTTAGCCTCAACATCTAGAATGTTACATCTATATCCTACTTTCCTTCTTCCTCTACTGATCTGTAACCATTTAAACTTTTACAATACCAGTACTTAAACCCCATCCCACCCAAAATGTTAACTTCCTACTGGAGACCACATTTTGGATGTAGCAATAATTAATGAGAAGATTAATAACAGAATACTAGGGGAAATCCTTCTCTGAAATAAGTGGAAAATGAAATAGCAGGAAGTATTCCCAAGAAATTTTCATTTCTTCAGAAAACCTACTTCTGGCCTAATGAAATGACAGTCCATAATCATGAAATCAAACTTAAGTTCTGTCATCTTGGAGAAATCATTGCTTCCAAGCCTTGATTAACACACCTAAAAAAACAAGGGGTTTAAATAGTCTCTAAAATCTTTGCCAGCTCTAAAATTTTTAGTTTTAAGAAAGCTGGTTGTTGCCTAAGGACTTACACTATGCAGAATAAAAGCAATTTGAAGACTGCACAGTGGCTAGATTCAGACTGCCTGGGTCCAAACCCTGGTTGTGGCGCTTACTACCCATGGGGCCTTAGCATAACTTTTCCATGCTTCCATTTCTTCCTCACTGAAATGAGGATAACACCAAAATCTACTTATCTTATAAGGTTGTTCTAGAGATTAAAGACGTAATATAACATGCTTAGGACATAGTAAATACTCAGTAAATGTTAATTATTATTAAGATACATCATAAAGGGCACTTGATAGCTGCTGATGGTATATTTTTTCAAACAGTTTTATATGAAGGAATACTTGCAAAAATGTGATTAGGTATACTAAATTAGTTTTAAAATACATGGTCTCTGATTCTGTCCTAGAAACACATGTTGTACCTAATAAAATCAGGCCATTAATAATAGCACAACAAAACAACTAATTGATATTAAGGGTAAAGTCTTGGTGTCTTTCTCATTTCTCATATATGCTGAATTATTGGAATTGGGTAAGGAGCAAAATATCATTCTGCAAAAGGAAGTGTAACCCTAGAAAATTTCTGCAAACAAGAGCCTGTCAAAATGGTGCATGAAACCAGAAGAAAAAGATGGAGGTGGGGAAGTTTTGGAGTAGCAAAGCACTGAGTAAGAAATGAAAAGATAAAGTTTACAGGAACTTTCAAGATGAAGATGAGAAGTTTAGTCTTGGATGGTAGTAATACGAACCACAGTCAAACTCAAGTGCTGGTATACTGTAGAATCATTTAACAACCTCATATAATTAATTATTGGGACTATTTTCTGTTCTAGTAAGTTTATTTTTAGTAATGCTTAATTTTTTTTCCAACAGCAAAAAGCACATTCTCACTTTAAGAAACCTGTAAAAACAGTAAAGTTCAAGAAAATAAAATCACATACATTTCCGATACCCAGAGATAATCACTTTATTTCAGCATATTTCCTTCCACTATTTTGTCTATGCATACCAATATTTACATGAGTAAATATCCTACATCTTTGTATTCGGCACTTTTAAAAATTTAACACGCCCTTAAGTAATACTTTCCCATGACCATTTAATGTTCAAAAAATGTTCAAACACATGACTTAATGGAGGCATATCATTCTATCATATGAATGTATGCCACATCACTTTAGCCATTTTTCTACAGATGGACATTGGGTTGTTGGTCAATGTCATTTACTATTTGAAATAACACTGTAATGAATACCTTCACACATAATTTTTCATCCACATCTGACAACTTCTATTCTACAGAACAGATTCCTGTAAGTGGAGTCGCTCAGTCAAAAGACAGAAAACTACTTCAAAGCTTGTGACACATAATGTGAAAACCCCTTCTGGTAGGTCTGTGCCAATTTACACTTCCACTAGTAGTGTACAAGAGGGAGAAACGGTGCCCGTTTTTTTTTCTGCCTATTTTTTATCCTTTTTCCTTCCTGCATAGATTGTTTTGTAATTTTATTATCATTATTTTTTAATATTTGCTTGGCAGCATGTGGATCTTAGTTCCCCAACCAGGGATCAAACCTGTGCCCCTTGCATTGGGAGTGTGGAGTCTTAACCACTGGACCGCCGGGGAAGCCCCTGCATAGATCTTTTAGTGAAAGAAAAATTTAGAACCTTCTTATGGAGGCATAGTATGTTTGGTGTCTTAAAATTCCAGGAAAAGTAGCAATTAACCATGTGGTAAAAAGTTAGTATTTCTTTACAATAACTTTCGCTCTTATGAAAATTGTAGGAATCCCCTGGTGGCCTAGTAGTTAGGATTCTAGGCTTTCACTCCTGTGACCCAGGTTCAATCCCTAGTCAGGAAACTGAGATCCCACAAGTTGCCTGCGCAGCCAAAAAAAAAAAGTAAAGATTCATGTTTAGAGGAATCAACTGTTCAATACCTCTATGATTGTGATTTAGATATGGTAAAAATTTAAAGAATAAACCAACTACTAAAAAATTACTGTCAAAGAGGAACTCGCAAAAAACTGAGTAATCTACAATTCCATTACTAAATTTGTGTAATTTTGCTGAATTGATGAATTTTGAGCAAGATTATTATATTGAACTAAGAAGGCAGGTTGTAGAACCATCACAAACATTTGGCAAAACTACTGTTTACATACATTTAAAAATAATTTAAACAAAAAATAATTGCTAAAAATAATCATTAATTTTTGAAATTAAGCTATTAGTACTGTATATGTCCTTAAAAGGGTAACTTTAAAACAAACTTATTTGTAAATCTAAGTTTCTGTTTCAAAAAATGATCTCTTTTCTCTACTTCAAGTTATTTATCTGTTAAAAAGAATCAGAAATGATGTAGAATAAATATTTTAAAACACTAATTACTTCACCAGGTGAATGGATAAACTGTAGTACATCCAGACAATGAAGTATTGTTCAGCACTAAAAAGTAATGAGCTATCAAGCCATGAAAAGACGTGGAGGAACCTTGAATACATATTATTAAGGAAAAGAAGCCAAAGTGAGGGCTTCCCTGGTGGCGCAGTGGTTGAGAGTCCCCCTGCCGATGCAGGGGACACAGGTTTGTGCCCCGGTCTGGGAAGATCCCACATGCCGCGGAGCGGCTGGGCCCGTGAGCCATGGACGCTCAGCCTGCGCGTCCGGAGCCTGTGCTCCACAATGGGAGAGGCCACAACAGTGAGAGGCCCGCGTACAGCAAAAAAAAAAAAAAAAGCCAAAGGGAAAAGGCTAAATCCTGTATGACTCCAACTATACCACATTCTGGAAAGGGCAAAATTATGGAGACAGTAAAAAGATCAGTGGCTGCCAAGGGTTAGTAGGGAATGAGGGATGAAAAGGTGGGGCAGAAGATTTGGGGGGCCATAAAACTATTCTGTGTGATACATGCCATTATACATTTGTCAAAACCCACAGAATGTACATCACCAAGAGTGAACTCTAATGTAAACTATGGACCCTGGATGATAATGATTTGTCAACGTGGGGTCATCGAATGTAACAAATAGACCACTCTGGTGTGGGATGCTGATAATGGGAAGGCTGTGGGGAAGGGGTACAAGGGGTATGGATTCTCTCTACTTTTCTATTTAAAAAAATTTTTAAACATTAATTAGTTTTATTTTTTAAAATTTTTATTGGAGTATAGTTGCTTTACAATATTGTGTTAGTTTATATACTGTACAGCAAAGTGAATCAGCTGTACATACATCCCCTCTTTGGATTTCCTTCTCATTTAGGTCACCACAGAGCAATGAGTAGAGTGCTATACAGTAAGTTCTCATTAGTTACCTATTTTATACATAGTATCAACAGTGTATATATGTCAATCCCAATCTCCCAATTCATCCCACCACCCCCTTTCCCCTTTGGTATCCATAAGTTTGTCATCTGCGTCTCTATTTCTGCTTTGTAAATAAGATCGACTATACAAATTTTTTCAAAAAAATAAAGCTATTTTTTTAAAAGTTTAAATATTAATTAGTTTTAAATCAGTGCAATAATTAATGTGTTTGGTAAACATTTAAGGAATGTTTTAGAAATATGGATATGACTTATTACTTATATATAATTCACTTTAAATGCCATTCCCTTTCAGAAGTGTTCAAGTTTCAATTTCTTAAGTTTTACTGACCTTGAACTCACAGTGAAACTCACAAAGAACTCACCAGGTACTTGACCTGGTGTGAAAACAGAAGCCAAATCTCTTTCACTGCCATAAAATCTGTCACCAAAAAGTAAAACTAGATATGTATGCTATGTAATCACCAAATTCAACTCGTTAAACATTAGTAGATACTGATGAAGACTGGTATCTAAAATTAAGCTCAAAATCAAGCTGATTTTACTTTGCAATAATACACTCTCAAGGAAACATGCAGACATTGAATCATTTCATATTAGACTTGATACAAGCCATCTGAGAATGAAAAGTACAATAAGCCTTCCCAGGAAAGTAGGTGACTGCTCATTTTGTTTTGTTTTTTAAAGGAAAATCACCTTTGCTTTATGGTTTTTTTGAACTACAAATTCACCTAGTATCTGGACTCCTTCCCACCTCATTCTTTCTGCCTATCTTTTGAAATTTTTTATCATGAAAGAAGAAAAGGGAGGAAAACAGGATGAAATATAAATCAATCAATCTAACTTACTGATCGATCTCATAAGATTTTTATTTTATTTATTCTTTACTGTTTTTTGAGGAAGAGGAATATAAGAGCTCAGTGAAAAAGTAGAAACTACAGTCTAAAATTGGGTTTGTGGGAATTCCTTGGTGGGCCAGTGGTTAGGACTCAGCACTTCCACTGCCGGGGGCCCGGGTTCAATCCGGTCGGGGAACTAAGAACCCACAAGCCGCACAGTGCAGCCAAAATAAAATAAAATAGGGTCTGTGTATTATCTGTGAAGACAGTTTACTTATGTTCTGGCACCCTCCTATGCATGCAACACACATGTTTAAATGGCAAAATGATTTTCTTTCTTTGAATTAATTAGCTATATATGACATGGAAGGAAAAAATGATTTACTGATTGATTAGGTGCATTTTTACCACTAATTTCGTTTGATAAACTATTTCTGTCACTGTCAAATATTTGATTAAGAACAAACTTGAAATAGTACGACTAAACTCTATCTGTACCACCGACAGCAGCACAGATAGGTTTTAATGACAATCTTCACACAGTTTAACAGTCAATGGCTCCAGGTATAATTTGCACGTGCTGCACTTGGTAACATAAAACCACTTTAGAAATTAAAAAGCAACAATGCCAGTAGCAGCAATTCTCACCAAGGCTGAAGCAGCTAATGAACTCTGAAATATACTTTATAAGCACTATTTCACATGTGGCATATTTATTCTATTTTGAAATTCAGGATGCTGCCCCAAATGTGGTAGGAGGTAACTCTTTTTCCTGTTTATAACATAACACTATTTAACCTACCTACCTACCTTCTGCAGTGTTATCTGCCGACATTCTCAATATAACTTAGGAAAACAAAGTACCTAAACTGGCAATATTTTCTCTTGAGTACGGTGGGAGAAACGTATGAAACAGTAATTCTGAAAATTACTGCATACAATATTATAAAAATTATATTAATATGTTAACTTATATTAGATCATTATGAATTTTTATGTACAGTCTAGCTATAATACAGAGTAAGCATGAATTTCTGTGTATTTTGCTTTTAAAATTTCCTATGCTGAAAGGAAGGCCCAATTAGAGCATTCCTAGCATTTACCTGCTAGGAATCACATTGCTGTCCTCTCAGTAATGAGGCCTACTACCAGAAGTATACCCCAGGTAAAACTTGACAACGATCCCTCTGCATCCCTTTAACAATGGTCAGCTGAACAGGCAAGCTGTTTTCCCACATTCCTTTGCTCCAGAAAGCAAACAGCATCTCCTGGGTAAAAGCCAGCACTCAGCAGCAATGTGAGGACCTATCTGATGCAGCGTTGCTTCCCTGGCACCTCATCCTGGTCTTTAACCTCACAGTGGGGACAAGCTCTATTTCATTTCACTTCTAGCTTCTCACTTAGTATCCTTGAAGGTATCTTCTCACATCTAAACACGTCCTCTGTGTGCCTGCTACGACTCCCTTCTAATTCCTGCCCAATCTCGCCTCCCTTTTAATCCACGGAGTCAAAAGCTTCCCCTAACTGTGAGGAAGTAGAAATTAGTCAGCTGTCTGCACAGACAGGGGTAAAGCTGTGAGAAGGTAATAGAGTACAGACGAATGAGAACCGGAAAGCAGGGTACCCAACTTCTAGCCTGACACTAAGCTATGTAACCATCACCTAATTGGACCCTAATCCAATCTCATCTCTGCTTCTGAAAAATGACTGGGTCAGGCTATTTCAGGGATTTCCAAACTTTGTTTTACAGAACTGAGTACCTTGGGGTCAAGGAGAATGAGCTGACCGAGAGGAGGAAGAAAATTCCCATTTTTATTAATCTTATATATTGTGGTTCTATATAAAAATTTCAATTGGAAAAAAAAAGTTTAGAAAGCATTGGATTAAATGATTTTTAATCATTTTTTTAAAATGATTAAAAGATCCAATAGCTCTTCCAGATCTAAAATTATATTATAGCAGATGTACTTCCAAATAAAGCATAAAAAAAAGAGTTCTTGATTACAGATTTCTTCTGATAGCATTTATTTATTTTCAAAACTGCTTGACTGGTATTTAATCTACTATTTTAAATTACCTGGAAGAACATAAGACCATGAAGTTCCACTGTCAAACCAGATGTCCAAAATATCCTGACCAGGCACATACTCCAAAGCATCAGGACCACCCACCTAGTAAGATAATGTAAAAACATTTTAATTACACAGCCATCAAAACATTTACAATTAATACCCAAAAAGGTCTTAAGAAAATGAAATACTTACAACCATTAAATTCACATTTTAAAATGAAATTTCAGACATTTTTAAGTATTTTGCAATTAGGTACAACTGCTTCATTTGCATGTAAAAGTGATGGTGGCCACTTCATTACACATTTACTAATGGAAATATAAACTTTTTATTTCTTGAAATAATCTTCCAATTTGGATTCTTCAATATGTGATGCCATCAGTTAACTCGAATTCATGTCCTACAAAGTCCTGATACACCAATGTTAGGCACTGTTCCCTCACAGTCACAAGTGCCTCTCTTCTGCTCAGCCAACAAAGCAGTTAAAATCAATCCTGGCCCTCAGTGAGACAGCAAATATCCCTCACACTCTACTGCTACACTACATACCCAGCTTCTCTAGCTAAATAAAAATGTCTACTCTCAAACTGCACCAGCTCCTCATTTATGATGAATAAACTCATGAACTTGACATGATAACATAACTACTTTTTAACTCCCAGGGAATCTCGTGTTGTCATTAAATCATGCAATACATAACAAAGGCTGTTAAATACGAACAGAAATTTACCTGAGGTAAGATTTCTTTTGGAAGAAGCTGCTCCGGGCGAAGAGTCCACCAGATATCACTGCCATGTTCCTCCACTAGTTTAATAATATGCTCAATAGTTTGGCTATTTTAGGGGGAACAAAGTAAAACTGTTCACTTAATTATTGTGATTAATACCTAACATTTTAAATTTAAGAAACAGTAGTATTTTTTCCCTATCTGCAGGATATTTATCCCAATATGCAGGGTATTTTTTCCTATCTTTTTCCCCAGATTTAGTGGTATTATCTTCAGTTACTTGCTTACTTAGTTCCTGCTGTCATCTTAAATTCAATAAAATAAAATAAAATTGATCATATGGAGCCCTTAAAAGAAAAAGAAAAAAAAAAAAGACTTCTGATATCCCTATTTCAGTTACTGATTTCCCTGTTTCTATCAATCTATTTTCTATCCAAGTACCTATATTCAAAACCTGCTAATTATCTACCTCCTCCAATTTCTGCTCAAATTAAGCCAACACATTCTGTCAGTTTCTACCTTGAAATATTACTCAAATTTATTCTTTGAGTAAATAAAAGAATATTAGTCCAACCTCACTGTGTCAATACTAGATTGATGCAATGGTCTGACTTTTCCCCTATGCTCACTCCTCTACATGACACATGAAATTTAATTTATATGACACATCTTTGAGAGTTGCACTCCTAAAACTGCTTTTATCACACCAATCCCCTCTCAAAGACTTGCAGTGCCCCCTCACTGCTTACAGGACTGAGTCCAAATACATCTGCATAAGAGGCAATACTGTACCAGAGCATAGATTTTGACATCCAATATTTGATAACAGATATCCAGGCTTGTATCTTGACTCTGCTACTTTTTATATATATGACCACACACAAGTACTAAAACTTCTCTAAGTCTTGGTTGTCCTTTCTGTGAAGAAGAATAGTACAATTTTTGTTCAAAAATAATTTGAGTACCTCCAATGTTTTGGACGCTGTTCTAGGCACTGGAGATACAGCAGTTAACAAGGCAGATAAGATTCCCACTGTAGTGGAACTTGCATTTTAATGATCCTAGATACTCTCGTCAGAATGACTGCAAACTAAATGAGATGATCCAGTAAAATTTAACACATGCCTAACACACAACAGAAAGCCAATAAATGCATATCAAATTAGTACTGAAATTGATCATTATCTTTGGGAAGATAAAATACAGTTATAAATTGTCTGAAAATTAAACTCAGGGAAAATCTTATACTAAATTTTCTCACAGGAATAATATACTTTTAAGTTATTATCACAGCTTTATTGACATAACAACTTCCTCTGGTTGCTTTCCACTGAGTCACAGAATATTGGTCAAGAACATGGACCCTGTGTGGAGAGAAAGGAACCCTCCTACATTGTTGATGGCAATGTAAATTGGTGCAGCTACTATGGAAAACAGTTTGGAGGTTCCTCAAAAAACTAAAAGTAGAGTTGCTATATGATCCTGTAATCTACTACTGGGCATATATCCAGAGAAAACTGTAATTCGAAAAGTGACAGATGAATGGACAAAGAAAATGTGGTACACGTACACAATGGAATATTACTCAGCCATAAAAAAGAACAAAATAATGCCATTTGCAGCAACATGGATGGACCTAGAGATTATCATATTAAGTGAAGTAAGTCAAACAGAGAAAGGCTAATACCACATGATACCACTTATATGTGGAACCTAAAATAAGACACAAATGAATTTTACCTATGAAACAGAAACACACTCATAGAGAACAGACTTGTGGTTGCCAAAGGGGAGAGGGGGGATGGATTAGGAGTTTGGGATTAGCAGATGCAAACTATTACATATAGAATGGATAACCAACAAGGTCCTACTGTATAGCACAGGGAACTATATTCAATACCTTGTGATAAACCATAATGGAGAAGAATATGAAAAAGAATTCAGTGTGATACACTGAATCACTCTGCTGTTCAGTAGAAATTAACACAACACTGTAAATCAACTATACTTCAATAAAATAAATTAAAAAAAAAAAAAAAAAGAACATGGACTCCAGAGCCAGACAGCTTTCATTTAATTCCAGGCTCTATAACTTACTAGCTATGTGACCCTAGGCAAAGCACTCAACGTTTCTGTACCTTGGTTTGCAAAATGCATATAATAACAGTATCATTAATAGAGCTATTATGGATATGAACTGAGCTTATATGTAAAATGCCTAGAACAGTGTCTGGCACATATTAATAGGTATTATATAAGCACTAGCTATTATTTAAACTGATTCTTTTGGGGTTTTTTTGGCCTTGCCACGCAGCATGTAGGATCTTAGTTCCCTGACCAGAGATCAAACCCATGTGCCCTGCATTGGGAGCACAGAGTCTTAACCACTGGACTGCCAGCGAAGTCCCATAAACTGATTCTTTGAAGTCAGGAAACTTAAGACAGTTAATTTTGTTAACCAGCTACCAAAATACATATCCATATTAATATTTAGAGATTAAAGTACATATACTAAAGCCAATTTTCCAATTATCCTCTTTTCTACCACACTCCATTAATGCAAGTAACTAAAAATGTAGGTCTATGAGAGTCGATGGAAATGGAAGGAGGAGTGGATAGGAAAAAGTTCTAAGTTCTTAATCTGGATCTGCTTCTTATTAATCATGACTATGTATGGCAAATCACTGAACCTCTCTGGGTCTGATAATTCAGATGAAATGTTTATGAAAAATTGTTTTGGGAAGCAAAAATCAAATGGGCATTATAAATTAAATATGCTCTACAAATTGATATCCAAAATACCTACGTTGATTACACTACGAAGGACAGAATGAAAAAGTATAATGCTACCACATCTATTCTGAAGAAATTATGAATAATAAGAATGTTTAAAGGGGTACAAGTCCATATTTCTAATACAGTCACACATTTCAGATGGACTTTAACAATAAAGATAAACTTTTGTTGCAAGAGACCATAAAAACTTTGCGCAATAACAATCTAGTTATATGACAATATTTAGTTACATATTACTATTTTAATAGTTTGCACAGAACATTTTATCAGTTAAGAAAATATGAATATACTGTAATAGAAAATCTGAATAAACCTAATGCTATTACTCTTAGAACTAAAAAAGAGAGAGATACTAGCAAAGTACATTTACACACATATATCATACCAATTATGAAATTTTCATTAAAAAAAGATTCTAAATATGAGTGTCATTTTTATTTTGCCCTTCTTTTTTTTTTTGGCCGCTTCATGCGGCATGTGGGATCTTAGTTCCCTGACCAGGGACTGAACCCATGCCCCCTGCATTGGAAGCTCAGAGTCTTAACCACTGTACTGCCAGGGAAGTCCCCTCATTCTGCCTTTCTATCTTTACGATGTTATCATTAGATTGTAATTTTCGGTAAATAGTAAACTAAAACAGTGAAGCACCTTTAAATGTGTTGGAAATAAACAGATAAAAAAATACAAACATAAAGGAAAATCATTCAAATTTCATATTAATTTAGAAAATAAGGTAGAGATGTTAGGATTAATATTATTATTAATCAAAATTAAAGCATTTATGTGTATACCACAAATTATATATACACATTTATGTGTATACTTTCAAAAGGACTTTACAAGCACTCTCTAATTGGATTCATAAGAAAACATATTTATAGCTAAACTGACAGATAAACTGTTCTGTGCCTTGGGGTTCCTTAAATCATGAGCCTAATAAGCAAGTAACACAATTAAAAGCCAGGCCTCGAAACTGTCTCTCCTAAATCATGGGTCGATTCTGCTTTTACTTCTCCATTCAGCCTTTCTAACTCATTTATGAAGACAAACACTGTATCTGTGAACTCACACTCCCCTTCTCTGGGATTTGCTAAGCAAAGGCAAAAAGACTCTTATTACCCATGTGTAATGAAAGCGTGAACCAGAGACCAAGTCAGGGCAGCAGGGAGTCTCAGGAGATTAGTGTGCTGACACAGTGGGCACCAAGTCCAAAGAGCAGAGGCTATCTGCGACTTATCAGATACTGACAGGAATACATCATGTTTTTTTTCCTGAGCTTCAGTTTCTATGAACATTCGGAAAAGCTGGGAGAAGAAAGGCTATGTGAAAAATGTTATTCTTAAAAAAGTCCTAACATTGTAGTCAGTAACCTTAACAACTGTAGATGATACTTACATATCCGTTTCAGAACGGCTGATTCAACTCTAATGAAACTAAGTTCTTTTTTATATCACTAAATAGCAGATAAATTCAATGAAGTTTCAGAATTATATTTTAAGTATTACTTAACTATATTCAAGTATCTTAGAGAGTCTGTAACTGAAAATACCCAACAGCAAAGAAAGATTCCAATTTTGCAGCTGGCATGTTATTAAGGCAACTATAAAATCCTACCAAGTTTAGTCAACCAGCTCTAGTCTAACTAAAGTTGAAGTTTTAATTGCTACATTTTCTTATAAACATATAGGTTGTTCACTTAGATATACAAAATATTTCAATATGAGAAGAAATTTAATCTTGTATTATATAAACCTTATTTGCAAATATACTTTTTAACTCATAAAGGTCTCTTATTTCAGTGAGGAGGAAAGTTTGTTTTTGGTTTTTTTTAGTTTACCTAATACTTACTAAAAATGGCATAACCATACAATGTAATCTACACCAATGAAAATAATCCTGTAGTAGCTTTTAGAAATCTAGTTTCAAAAAGGCTGTCATAAATAAAACTACATACTACTAAAAATATGACTCATTATTTTTGTGTCCCTTCTGACATATACAGATGAATTTGGACCCCCCAAAAATGCTTTTTTCCAGTGTATCGAAAAGAAATATGAAACATTTTAAAGAGGAGAGAGAAGCAGCTCTGCTTCATTAATAGACCAATTCCCACTTAGAGCAAGACTTGCTTCCTTTCTTTTTATTGTGAAATATAAAAATATGATGTACTAAATGTACTTTAATGGGCATTATCTTCTGTAACTTAATTTCTATTTTGAGATCTTAGACAACTATATTACTTAAGTTTTTAAAAACAGGAAAATAAAGACAACTCTGAGTTAGAGTATAAAAACTGAATAAAATTTAAGACAAATAAGAATGCAGATTTCAAAGACAAAAACATTCTCACAATCCAAACAAATCAAAATTTAAGTGCACGGAATTGGTATCACTAAGTGAAAACTTTCTTCTGACTTGTACTCTGGTGGTCTGAATGATCCTAAAAATATTGTGGCAGAGTTTTAAAAACAAAATTTGCAATAAAAATAACCAAACACATATAACCTCCAAACTTGAGGTAACTATAGTAGATTGCAAAATAAAGATAAATTTAACATTCAAACAAAATCTGAAAAGATAATTTCGATAAAAAATACAAGTAAATGCTGCACAAGTGCTCAAAAGATACTCATTATAGCACTAGCAAAAACAGAGAAACAGCCAAATGTCAGGATGGGCTACATTTATTTGATTTTCATACACCAGAACTAGGCAACCATTAAGAGCTAAGCTACCATTTTTAATGGCTACCTATTCATTCTTCCAGAATTGACTTTATTTCTTCTTTTTCATATAATTACGTTTCTTTATAAACAATTATATTAGACATCCTTACAGATATATATATATATTTTTGTACAAGAGATGTTAGTCCTTTTGTTTCCTTCGGATAAATACTTAGAAGTGTAATTTTTTATTACAAAACTGAGATGGTGATTTAAAAAGTTTTAGACAATTTTATGGGCATTTCTAGTGATATTAAATATTCTTCCAAAAAACACAAGAAGTAGTCAAAATTTGTCTTTTGAAATGTAAGAATTCCCCCCTTTGTTAATAATACCGTATAGTTAACACAAACACACAGTTAACTTATAACCTAAAGATCGTATAAATTACTGTTGATAAAAGTGGGTGAAACCACTTATCACTACATAATCTCTATGCTTCCATCTTAATATTGTATTTCATAAAGCAGTAAGTCCATCATAAAACTTTGTACTTTACGCAACGGCCTTATCTAAACACATGCATTATGTGTCCCTTCTTAGGTTTCAATCCATGAAAATCCGCTAGGTAGTACCAGCCACTATAACACCAACCAATCATTCTAAACTTCGCTATCAACTGGGCTGAAGCTTATTTAACGTGTTACCAGAAATTAAACAGCATTAAGATTGCTAGGTAATGAACAAACTGTTGCTGCCGTTTCATTTTCCTGTATTTTGTCTTTATAAAAGCAAAAATATTAAGGACTATAATATTCTTTTCTTCTGGAAGTTACTGGAATAAGAATGAGGTAAGAGGCTAAATGTTTCATATTTATTTACTAAGTTTAATTCTAGAACACAATGAAATTTGGGGGAGCTCTATTTTTAATTTAATTCTATACTTATGTTTTGAAGATGACAGGAAACCATTTTGGAGAAATTTTATTTGATGAACATTATCAAACTTTTTCACCAAAAAGTCATTATTATTAACATGAGCAAAAATTTGAGGTAGCTAAAGCTAACACCCAAACTTGAAATTCCTTGCCTGCTTCTAAGTGAATTTCTCACAATTTCCAGAATTCGGGGGCTAAGTTTCCTAAATGCATGTTAACTATTGCATCAATACTCTTAAATTGATTAAATGGTCTGAAATGAAAGAAATTTAACTAACAACCTCTTTTCCTTCCTAGGTGGCAAATGTTTCTACATTTTATCTTTTTTATGCTAAAAAGTGTTTGTCTTTATTAATTAGTAATAGATTTCCACCTAAATTATAAAGGCATTATATTACAGATTAAGAAAAATGATCAATCATGTTAAAGTCAAAAATGGAATTATTTCTTGAGAAAATACAAATACAAATATAAAGTGCAAATGAGAACATTAATTCAAATCAAAATTAAACATCAGAGTTTCAAATCTATCAATCTCTCGGCTTATTCAGAACATGAATAAATCAAGATTTTCTTCTGTGAAACTAGTATCCTTAAGAGAGAATTTATAGACTTTCATCAAGTAAAGCAGAAGGGGGCTTCCCTGGTGGCACACTGGTTGAGAGTCTGCCTGTTGATGCAGGGGACACGGGTTCGTGCCCCGGTCCGGGAAGACCCCACATGCCGCGGAGTGGCTGGGCCCGTGAGCCATGGCCGCTGAGCCTGCGCGTCCGGAGCCTGTGCTCCGCAATGGGAGAGGCCACAACAGTGAGAGGCCAGCGTACCGCAAAAAAAAAAAAAGAAAAGCAGAAAGAACCTTCTGATCTGCTTAATGGGGTCATCAACTGTAACAGCAACTCCATGTGGACTGTGCACCAATTTCCAGTGGAGATGCTGTTACTTTTGATGGCTACCAACTCACTTCAATGTAGAGGCGTATTCAAGAAACACAAAAAAAATTATGGTCACTTGATTCTCATTTGATTAAGGAGGGAAAAAAAGACAGCCTTTCATTGCAGTCTTTAAAAATTCACAAATAATTAAGAATTAACATCCATTTTTAAAAATTAACTGTTATGTCACTTAAAGGACCAAAAATGGAAGAGGATTAGTCATTATTCAGAAATGGTATACAGGAAAATGACCTATGAATTGACAGACAGTATGGTTGTTTGTCTGTCATTTCTGTAGGCCAATATTCTGTATATCTCTGCGACTTCAGAATCAGAAATCAACTACACCATGCAAGCAACACAACGGCAGATGCACAGAAAAGAATCTGTTACAAATACCATGTAAATGTATTGACTGTAAATAAAACATAAATGATACCTAAAGAAAATCTGCTTGTGTTTTTCTGACAAAGCTCACATTTATTTCACCTAGGTCACTGACCAATCTTGATCTATGTACCATTTTATTGTAGTGATTAAATAATGGTCAAATAAACCAGCTTGCTCTACTTACTAATACGTACATTGGTCCACTTGAATCACTTCAAGGAAAACACCCTAAAAATCCTGCTCTCTAAATATGGAAAAGAATGAGGAACGATGGCAGTGTCTTATAAAGGTTTCCTTAAAAGAAAACTCTCCAGTGTGGAATTTTAAGCAATTCTTGTGTAAACTTATCTCAACTTTAATTCTTAGTAGGGGAAATAAGATAATAGTTTTTATGTGATCGAGCTCTAAATTTTAAGAACAACATATGCAACAATATTTAGGCCAAAGAGTCTTAGCTCCAAGTTGTAATAATATTGCAATAGCCTTAAAATCACTTCCTGGTCTCTAATCTCTAGTGTCTTTTCCTAAAACACACCGTGACTCTTCA
The DNA here is from genome assembly GCF_000442215.2 of Lipotes vexillifer. Taxonomy (NCBI): domain Eukaryota; kingdom Metazoa; phylum Chordata; class Mammalia; order Artiodactyla; family Lipotidae; genus Lipotes; species Lipotes vexillifer. Next base: position 838,780 of record NW_006782755.1, on the reverse strand, counting down.
TGCCTACTTAAAAGTTTAAATTCCTTAGCCTGGTATTCAAACTCACTTCAATTTGCCCCAATCAATCTTTCTTAGGTGTTTATCTTTCTGTTCCCCTCACACAACCTGCAGCCCCATTATGGTTCCTGTAAACATGCTATGTTTTCCCCACTCTGGGTCCTCAGCTCCTAATCCCACTACCTTCCCCCATTTGCTACCTAATCCTCCAGGCCCTACTCAAATGCCATATCCTTTATAACTGAAGCAAATGAGCTGTTTTAGGGTTCAATATTTGTTCAAGGCAGAGCCTTTAGTTCTTCCCTCTGAACCATGTTGCCATAAGGTGTCAGATTACCCATGAAGCAGTGATACAAGGAACATTTCAAAGTGAAAAGGAACCTTCACACCAAGGATACTAAGAACTACCTAATATTGGCTAAAGGTAATTAAAAAAAAAAAAAAAACCAACACTGTAGTCAACAATTAAAAAAAAACCTAAAATGCATATATTCACAAAAGTACCACCTAAAGAAATACTAATAATGTTGACAATGAAAAGCAGAACCTTTTTACAAAACTGATGATGAACCCCAAGGTAGGACATTCAACTCTGTCATCTCTCCATTACTTAAATTCTCCATTACTTGCTGGCGTCCATGCCCTCAAAACTCTCAATGAATCCTCAACTGATGAAATGTGAAAATACTTACCAAAACGCAGTCAAACTCTTTGCTCATGTTCTAGAATAACTTAGTAAAACATCCAAAACAAAATTACTCCAAAAAATGATAACCCAGGATGTATTCTCAAAAGAAATGATTAATATTCCCCTTTCCACATCTGTTAATAACAGCAACAATACTGAGAGCCACCTTAATTTACTAGAAGATAAACTAGCTAGATTATCACCTCATCAGGAGCAGGGACCATGTCAGTCTTGTTTACTGCCTCAAAAAAGGGTCTAGGGCTTCCCTGGTGGCGCAGTGGCTGAGAGTCCGCCTGCCGATGCAGAGGACACGGGTTCGTGCCCCGGTCCGGGAAGATCCCACATGCCGCAGAGAGGCTAGGCCCGTGAGCCACGGCTGCTGAGCCTGCGCGTCCGGAGCCTGTGCTCCGTGACAGGAGAGGCCGCAACAGTGAGAGGCCCGCGTACCGCAAAAAAAAAAAAAAGGGTCTAGTATATGATTAGGGAAAACAATCTTCTTTTTACTGTATAAGCTTTTCTACTCTGAATTGTTCACTAGGTTCATGTATTATCTTTCAAATTAAAAAAAAAATTAAGGAAAAAAGAAATAACTAGGAATGTAATCATCACTAGAGTTAATCATGTGCATTCAACTATATTACAGTTTCTTAAATTTTAAATTACCTATACAATTACCTAATGCCATTTCTACTGAGAGGGAGCGTAGACTCGGAGTGAAAGACTGACACTAATTCCTGAAGAAAAATCATATACTGGGCTCCATCACTCAACACTGCTTATCTCTGGGCTCCTGACACCTTACCCCAGCACAGGGCACAGTCAGGGATAATGAATTCTCATAGGAAAATATTCACAGTCTTTGCTTCTACATATCAATACTGAAAAAATAATCTAGTGTTTGTTAAAACTTCATCCATCTGAAAGGATCTTTCTGAAATTTATATTTTACTCCCCTCAAAAAAGATAGCTATTTTAGAATATTTTATTTAACATATATCAAGAGTTTTCAATAGTCCACTATTTTTCCATTTTTGAAGAAAATACAACTCACTTTAAAATGCTGAAAATTTTAGAAAGAGTTCTACCTGTTGATCAAGAATTCATCTTTTGTCTTATGATGAAACACAGGAATTGGAACACCCCAAACTCTTTGCCTTGATATACACCAATATGGCCGCCTGTCCATCATTTCAACCATGGCATTCAGTGCTGATCCAGGAATAAATTTCACTTTTTTTAACAATTCCTGCAATTGATTCACAAATCAAGTCCAGTGAGAGAAAGCAGAACAAATTTTCTAGAACTGCCACTATTTATCCTAATACAGCTCTTTATTTTAGAGGTTTATAGTCATTTACATGCCCCCTCCCCCCCACCAAAAAGAAACTAATCTAAAAAAACCATAGATTTCAGAGCAAATGAGACAATGTTAAAATAGGACCACAAATGATCTAATAAATAACATCCAGAGCAGACTTCACCTTTGGAGGATGTGACAAGAAACTTTATACTAATTTCCAAGCACCCTAGATCAAAACTGGTAATAACAGGTTTAGTTGAAGTATTATACTTTATTAAACTACAGTTAAAATCAATTCAAACTTGATTTCAATATTCTTTTTTAAATGCTTAAGAAATAAGCTACTATCTTAGGTGGACAAACAAGGACTGCAATATAACCTAATTTTACATAGTATGGTTTACAACATAGAAAACACTTTCTCAAAATAAGTTACTTCCTATTTACTGGCTGTCTCTCAAGAACTCTCCTTCCCGCCACCTCCCGCCCAAAAAAGTTGTAAACTACTAGCATTTGCTTTCATTTGTTAATTACCAAGAAAAGAATTGTATAGCAAAAATGTTTAAAAATATCCGTAAGTGAAAATATAAGTTCATTTTAAAAAGTCTCAAAGAAAGTCTCTCTACCCATCAATAAAAGCATTTTTACATTTTTAGAGCATGTTTAAACAGTTTCCTCGCTTACCTGAACCACCAGAAATCCCCTCCCCCAAAGCCCTTTGTAGCACCACCTACTGGTAGAATGGCAACATTCGCAATTTATTTTGATTAAAAATTGAAACGTGATACTGACTTGATATTTGATTTTGTTAAGGAATAACTATTATTTTTTTAAGGTGGTAAAAATGGCATTAAAATTATGTTTTAATTTTAAATGTCAGATATACATGATGAAATATTTATGGAAAACATAATGCCTAAAAGTTGCTTTAAAATAATCCAATGGGTAAGAAGCGTAGAAAATGGGTAGGGATGCAGATAAAAATAAAATTGGCAAAAAGGTGATTACTGTTGAAGTTGGGTGATGGAAACATGGCAGTACATTATTCTATTTCTGCGAGGAACAACTGAAAATTTTCTATAATGTAGTTAAAAAAAAATTTGGCTTCAGCGTATTGCATCAGCATCAGACTCAGATGTTCTGCAACAAAAATCCGTGCAGAGCTGAAAGTTACAAATTATAACATTTACAGGTAAGAAAAACAGCCTTCACAGAAATGTAAAAAACAGAAGAAAACAAAGAAACGGTCCACAGCACAGTTATCCACTCTACATGAATGTAGAAAGCATAAATTGCTTTGCATAGCTTTGGCATGGACCCCAAATTGCCAGGTCAACAAATGAACCAACTAATATTAGCAATGTTACATGCAAGCTGTAAAGCAAAATATCTGTATACTCAGCCTGGTTACCAAATATATATTTGAGCTCTTTCATTTAATAGAATCAAGTTGTTCATGTAGATACATAAACATATTGAATGAAAGAGCTCAAATATATATTAATATTTAAAATGCCAGTTATAAAATATTTGTTAACTCAAAAGAAATCGTTTTTCAAATGAACTGCAATTTCAATTTTAAGGAAGCAAAGAGTTGTTTTTTTTTTTTTTTTTTTTTTCAGTTTGCGTG
>NW_006782755.1:818388-835115 GCF_000442215.2 Lipotes vexillifer | reverse complement strand
GCGGGCCTCTCACTGTTGTGGCCTCTCCCGTTGCGGAGCACAGGCTCCGGACGCGCAGGCTCAGCAGCCATGGCTCATGGGCCTAGCCTCTCCGCGGCATGTGGGATCCTCCCGGACCGGGGCACGAACCCGTGTCCCCTGCATCGGCAGGTGGACTCTCAACCACTGCGCCACCAGGGAAGCCCAAGGAAGCAAAGAGTTTTAAAAGAGTTTTGCTGAATGCCTATTATGTGCCAGACACTGTTCTGGGAACTTTTATTCACTTATCTTGTGAGGTAGGCATTGTTATCACTTTTATACAGATGAGGAAACTGAGATTCTGAGAGGTTAAACAATTTGCTGAACTCAAGTCCTAATTCTATGCTATTTTCACTACACTGGGCAGGAAATGAGAGCAAGTTAAACTCTTTAAGCATGATTTTCCACATGTGTATAATGAAGGGATGGAAACCCAAGGTCCTTCCAGATCTAAAATTCTACAAGTTTATGAAACCAAATAATAATAGCATTAATCCCTTCTACTCCCAAAACCCTACCCCAACCTCACATGTAAACCTTTCATACTGAGGGAATGATAAACCCAGCCCTTATAGTAGGATGCCTTTTATACCTTGGCTGTAGTCTTAATATCCGTGATATTTACAAACCACTGCTTGCTGGCACGAATAACTACTGGTTTCTTAGTCCTCCAGTCATAGGGATAGCTGTGTACCAATTTTTCCTCTTTCAACAAATTCTTTGCAGCCTGAAGCATCTTTATAACTTAAAAAACAATAACAATTTACATTAGACAATTAAAAAGCACTATGAAAATCCTAATAACTCTCTAAACTCCGAGGGAGTACTAAATCTGGGCCAACAGGTGACAGTAAGAGTAGCCAGCTACCAGGTAGCAAAGGCATAATCTGGGAATCTCCGGGCAATAAAAGCAGAAACTGTAAAACCTTAATCAGACTCCAAATTATGCCATTCCCATGGCTCTTCTTTTCAAAGATGACAGAATACATCTAGAATTCTACATCTCAAATTCAGAGTCACAATCTTTCATACTATGAATCTTAAAATGGTCTCCAGGTAATCCAGAAGAAACCAGGTATACTGAGTTGAATTCTGTCCCCCCAAAAGATATGTTCAAGTCCTGGGCCCTAGTATCCTAGTACTTGTGAATGTGACCTTATTTGGAAATAGGGTCTTTGTAGATGTAATCTGCAATTAAGATGAGGTCACATTGGATTAGAGTGGGCCCTAATTCCAATGCCTGGTGTCCTTCTAAGAAGAAAGGATACACAGAGACACACAGAGCAAAGAAGAACATGTTACAATAGAGGCAGACTGGAGTGATACAGCTATAAACCAAAGAATGCCAAGGATTACCAGGAGCCACCAGAAGCCAGGAAGAGGCAAACATGAATTTTTCCATAGAGCTTTCAGAGGGAGCAGAGCCTGGCCAACACCTTTGATTTCAGACTTCTTGCCTCCAGAACTGTGAGAGAATAAGTTTCTGTTGTTTTAAGCCACCAAATTTATGGTAATTTGTGACAGGAGCCCTAGAAAATTAATATACCAGATCTAATTAGCCTTAGTCTTAGTGTGGGCAAAGAAGGTTTACATAGTACCTGGTTCTTGGATCCATATTTATAGAAAGGCAGAAAGACAACTCAAGACTGGAGGACCCCTAAAATTGTTGATACATCAACTGTCCTATATGTATCAGTGATATAAGGGTTACAAACGGAGTGCAAGTGTCTGATTCACAGTCAGCATCTAGTCCCAAGGTTGATTTCATCCTTCCACAAAACTAACACTGCTGATGACTATCTTTATAGTCCTAAAATAACATCACTCTCTGTTGTCTTGCCTTGATTTGCTTAAACAAGTAGAGCAACTTCAAAGCAAAAGATGAAAAAGTGCCAAACTCCATTTTAAACCATGTGGCAAAATAAAATATAAGTAAAATATAATTTTAGCTTTTTGTTTGTTGAAAGTACAAAATGAGAGAACTGTCAGCAAAGGTTACTTCTGGCTGCTTTTCAGAAAATACATATTTATGATACCAACATAAACAGTACTCACCCGCATCTGTTCCCTCTTCAAGAACAGCTTTGTTTTGTAGTTCAGGACCCGCAGCATCTGTGAAGACTCCATCTTCATTCACTAAACAATCCTACAAAGAGTCATTTTGAACAATTAAAATAAAGTATCAAGACATTTCATCTTATGACAATATCTAGCAAAGCAGTATACTATACAAAACATCTCATTATAGTCTAGTCTTTCACTACACTGAAAATTTGGGTACTTCTTATTAAGTCAATCAGAATTGGTGAATTTACACATTTAAATCACCAAAGGCAAAATGTATTATTAAAACATACACCTAAAGTTTAATTACAAAAAGTAACAAAATATACTAAAAACCTCAATTTACAGATCTGTGGCAGTGTACATACACTGTGACGACTTTGAGACTTGCCTTTAGCTAAATGGAAAAACTTGCTAAGTAACTGACCTGTGTAAAATAAATTTAGAGAAGACTGTTTAGTCTAAAAAAAATAAAAAACCGGCTCTTTTCAACTATTTAGTAAAACCCACTTGCCATATTTCAGGGATTAAAAGTAATTTGTCTAGTGACTTAATACTTGGGGAAAAAAAATGCCCCCATTTACTATGCATTCTTCAATTCTAACTCTGTGACAATTTTGTGCTAATTCTGGGAAATCGTTCTCAATTAGTATGAGTTAATGAGGCTTTGGAGGCTTATTGCACAGAAGCATTTCACAACTTAACTATGATGACAAAAATTATTGTTTACTATCAAAAAGTAAAGACATTAGTTAGGGTTTATCGCTTTAATTCTTCAAAAGCAATAATTTAAAAAGAAAAAAGAGAAGCAGTACCATGGACAAGTTGTGTTGAGAAGCTACACTGTAATCTTCCATACCATGAGCTGGGGCTGTGTGAACCAACCCTGTTCCTTTTGTCATGGTCACATGACTGGCAGGTAAAAGAGGAGACACCCTCTCAGAAATGAAAGGATGAGCACAAGTACCATTTTCCAAGTCAACACCTGGGGGGAAAGAAAGCCACAATTAAGAATTATTTTAGGGCTTCCCTGGTGGCACAGTGGTTGAAAGTCTGCCTGCCAATGCAGGGGACACGGGTTCGTGCCCCAGTCCAGGAAGATCCCACATGCCACGGAGCGGCTGGGCCCGTGAGCCATAGCCACTGAGCCTGCGCGTCCGGAGCCTGTGCTCCGAAAAGGGAGAGGCCACAACAGTGAGAGGCCCGCGTACAGAAAAAAAAAAAAAAGAATTATTTTACATAGCAATTCTTCTACCTCTTTAAGATTAGCAATAGACATCAGCTGAAGAATCTGGGATAAGACTGGGCTCAAATTCTGGCTTTCCCTTTTACTTGCTCTGTGACCTTTAGGAATCTATAAAACGTGAACAATTATGCTTCCTACCTCAGAAGTGTGCTGTGAACATAAACTGGGTTAATGCACGTTAAGCATTTTGGGTACTTATCACAATACTTGCCACATTGTAAATGCTTTAAAATATTAGCAATTATTATAAAAAATAGATAATCAAATAAATCCAAAAAAACTTCTCTAATTTATGTGCAGTTATGTACCTTTTAGAATAGAGGACAAAAAATTCTAGATCAACAGGTCAATGACTAGTAGGTTCTAATACTATCTAGGCGGGAACTCATAGCTTTTCATAATGTTACCCTAAAAAGGTAAGAGACAATAAATAATACCCGACAGTTACTGGGCACCCACATGTACTAGACTCAACATAAGTTCTTACCTCATCTTCATAATACTACAAAGCAGCTAACATTATCCCCAATTTACAAATCAGAAAACAAGAAAATATAGGCCAGGAATGAGAAGTATATATATTCCTCTGAAACATGGTGGCTAAAAATGGCAATCAATTAATTTTTCACAAAGTAATAATTTGAAACAATAATGCAGTCTAGAAAAATGACATTTAAATTTAACCTTAATACTTTCAAAAACCCTTTGAGAATGCCACTCAACTTCTGTAACATCATCTAACATGTCAAGAAGTCTATTAATACCTTTTGCACTTAAAAGAGGTGGGCTGTGGTTAATAATACTGTGCTGTATATTTGAAAGTTACTAAGGGATTAGATCTTAAAAGTACTCATCACAACAAAAAAAATTTGCAACTATGTTTGATGATGGATGTTAACTAGACTTATTATGGTGATCATTTCACAATATATACAAATATTGAATCATTACTTTGAATGCCTGAAACTAATATAATGTTATATATCAATTTTTTTAAAAAAGAAGTGAGAGAGGTGTATGGAGTAAAGAATATACTGGAGCCTCTAAGTTACCTAATGCACCAACAAGGTCCAAATGGTATTAAATATTAAACATTCTGGAACTCCTTTCATGCCTTTTTTGACATTAAAAACCATTTGATTTTTGTTAAGTTTGTTTAAACCTCTAACTGGGTTATATCTAAACCAGTGCATTTTGAGGCCTTCCTTACTTTGCTAGGCAATCTTGCCATTTTTGAGTATCTGTTCTTGTGATTTTTTTTTTTCTTTTGTAAGAAACTCAAAGATATATCATCCCTTAGGATCAAAGGTAATTTTAAACTTCCCTAGATTTCCATAGTTATATTTCTTTACTTTTTAACATCTTTATTGGAGTATAACTGCTTTACAATGGTGTGTTAGTTTCTGCTTTATAACAAAGTGAATCAGTTATACATATACATATGTTCCCATATCTCCTCCCTCTTGCATCTCCCTCCCTCCCACCCTCCCTATCCTACCCCTCTGGGTGGTCACAAACCACCGAGCTGATCTCCCTGTGCTATGCGGCTGCTTCCCACTAGCTATCTATTTTACGTTTCGTAGTGTATACATGTCCATGCCACTCTCTCACTTTGTCACAGCTTACCTTTCCCCCTCCCCATATCCTCAAGTCCATTCTCTAGCAGGTCTGTGTCTTTTTTTCCCGTCTTGCCCCTAGGCTCTTCAGGACCTTTTTTTTTTTCCCTTAGATTCCATATATACGTGTTAGCATACGGTATTTGTTTTTCTCTTTCTGACTTGCTTCACCCTGTATGACAGACTCTAGGTCCATCCACCTCATTACAAACAGCTCAATTTCATTTCTCTTTGTGGCTGAGGAATATTCCATTGTATATAGGTGCCACATCTTCTTTATCCATTCATCTGTTGATGTACACTTAGGTTGCTTCCATGTCCTGGCTATTGTACATAGAGCTGCAATGAATATTTTGGTACATGACTCTTTGAATTATGGTTTTCTCAGGGTATATGCCCAGTAGTGGGACTGCTGGGTCGTATGGTAGTTCTATTTTGTAGATTCTTAAGGAACCTCCATACTGTTCTCCATAGTGGCTGTATCAATTTACATTCCCACCAACAGTGCAAGAGGGTTCCCTTTTCTCTGCACCCTCTCCAACATTTATTGTTTGTAGAGTTTTTTGATGATGGCCATTCTGACTGGTGTGAGATGATATCTCATTGTAGTTTTGACTTGCATTTCTCTAATGATTAGTGATGTTGAGCATCCTTTCATCCACAGTTATATTTCAAAATCAGCCACTACTTCAGAAGTCCCAAATTATAGCTTACTAAGGATCCTTTTGATAGAAATGCTATCTTGGGAATAACTTTCAGAATTTATTCAATTTCCTTATTAAAATCATATACCCCAAAATAAATATATTTATTTCCTTCCTTGCTCCTTTGATCAAATCAGATAAAAATAATTTTCAATAATTTAATTTTGAATAAAATTTTAGAGGGAAATTTGTACATTGTATGTTGTACAAAGGGCATCTGTCTAATTTTCCACTGGATATTTGCCAAAAATGTTTTTTTTATCTATTGTGCCTTTGTCAATGTCCACATTTTCTATACTCCTATCATGTTCAATGCATATTCTCCTTCAGTTTAATCAATGTAAAATATATTCTAGAAAGGTAGAGGCCATATCTGTTTTGATTCACAATGAGAAATCTTCAGCAAGGTACTAAGATCAACCCAATATTTTGATGACTTTGATGGTCAGAATACCTGTAAATCCTTACCTGAAAATGTTGAAATAACCTCAAATGTTGTTTCCAAAGTAGAAGCAACAGATGTTACTTTATCTGCAGCTAATATGTAGAAGTCTCCAGATTTGGAACACTTCACGACAGCATACCTAAAATAAAGTTGTAGGAGTAAATTACTAATAATGAAAAAAGAAAAACCACAGATAACATTTTAAATGTTTTACATCATTTTAGAAAAACTAACTTTAAGATCAAAAAAGTACTATTTTCAAGGGTCTTCATTCCTTAGATTTCTGTTTTCTTTTCCAAAAAAGGTAGAAATAAGGTCTTAAGTAGAATCCTCTAAAGAGTAATAAAATCTATATGAACTAAAACTTATAATCTTTTTTTTTTTTTTTTTTTTTTTGCAGTATGCAGGCCTCTCACTGTTGTGGCCTCTCCTGTTGTGGAGCACAGGCTCCGGACGCACAGGCTCAGCGGCCATGGCTCACGGGCCTAGCCGCTCCACGACATGTGGGATCTTCCCAGACCGGGGCACGAACCCATGTCCCCTGTATCGGTAGGTGGACTCGCAACCACTGCGTCACCAGGGAAGCCCTATAATCCTTAATCTATATGAACTAAAGCTTAATAAAATCGATATGAACTAAGTTATAATTCACTAATTTTAAAAGGATAATAAGGATTAAATAATATCAGAATAATGCTAAAAATGGAATTCATCCTATTTGTGAATAAAACAAAAATTGCAATAATACACCTACTTTGATTCTGGCATATAACAAACAGCCTGATTGGCTGGAATTGTCCAAGGCTGGGTGGTCCAGACTAAGAAACTAACAGGAGATGAACCATCTGTGAAAATAAAATTTCAAATATGCTAGCAAATCAAATGTTATAATTCCATAACTTTAATAAACTCAAGCAACAGATAAATCTTACCTATAAGAGACGCCAACTTAGGAGAAGGTTTCAAGAGAGGAAATTTTACATATACTGAGCAACTGACATGCTCTGGATTATATTCAAGTTCTGCTTCAGCCAATGCAGTCCTAAGGTTTAAAAATATTAAACATAAATATCTGGAACCCTCACAAAATTCTCCCCTTTAATACCAAAAAGACATAAATACCTTGATGAGGGAGACCAAAACACAGGTTTATAAGATCGATAAATCAAGCCCTATAAAAGACAAAGAAAAATGAAAGCTGGAATTCTGTAACACATATTTTAACATACTCAAAGAAAAAAAAAACTTTTATTACCTTATCATACATTTCGTAGAAAATTCTCAACTGTCTGGCTTCATATCTTCCATCAAATGTATAGTAGCAATTATTCCAATCTGCCATTATTCCCCAACGAATAAATGCTGATTTCTGTTTCTCAATTGCTGCCTTGGCGAATGATCTAGCTAAAAACAATAAAGAAACAAAAAGCTTTTGAAAAGAAATTAATTCAAATTCTTAAACATGTTTTAGCATGTATCTCTCTAAATGCAGGTATTGTACACAATTTAGACTATAAAAATTTTTAATAGGAAAATTATCTGAAAGTTAAAGCGTTCAGAAGATACCTACAACAAATTCTAAAATTAACTAAAATTTCAAAAGTTAAAGTTTTGTTACCATCTCCTCTATTATTGAGAGATCATAAAATGGCCTTACTTTTAGAAAAAATAAACTGGAAAAGTTATTCTTCATATTTCTTAGTTTAAGAAAAGGTCAGAGAATAATTCTTATTTCATTATATATACACACACACAAAATTAATCAGTACAACCAATAATACTCTTTCATAAGAAGTATGAAATCTTCACAATCATATCCAATTATAAAATAGTTTAGGGACTTCCCTGGTGGCACAGTGGTTAAGAATCCCCCTGCCAATGCAGGGGACACGGGTTCGAGCCCTGTTCCAGGAAGATCCCACGTGCCATGGAGCAACTAAGCCTGTGCACCACAACTACTGAGCCTATGCTCTAAAGCCCGCAAGACACAACTACTGAGCCCGAGAGCCACAACTACGGAAGCCCACGTGCCTAGAGCCTGTGCCCTGCAACAAGAGAAGCTGCCACAATAAGAAGCCCATGCACCACAATGAAGAGTAGACCCCCGCTCATCGCAACTAGAGAAAGCCCGCACACAGCAGCAAAGACCCAAAGCAGCCAAAAATAAATAAATAAATAAACACTGAGGAGCCCTTAAAAAAAAAAAAAAAACAGTTTAACATATAAGAACAGAAGGGGGACTTCTCTCGTGGCGTAGTGGTTAAGAATCCGTCTGCCAATGCAGGGGACACAGGTTCAATCCCTGGTCCAGGAAGACCCCACATGCTGCAGAGCAACTAAGCCCGTGCGCCACAACCACTGAGCCTACGCTCTAGAGCCCGTGAGCCACAACTACTGACCCCTGTGTCACAATTACTGAAGCCTGTGCACCTAGAGCCCGTGCTCCACGACAAGAAAAGCCACCGCAATGAGAAACCCGCACACCGCAACGAAGAGAAGGCCTGGCTTGTCGCAACTAGAGAAAGCCCACGTGTAGTAACGAAGACCCAACGCAGCCAAAAAAATTAATTAATTTTTTTAAAAAAGAAAAAGGATAGAAGAGTCCTCCCTGACACATTCTATGGAAAGAAAGGATCAAAAAAAGAGATCTTTTAAAACAATTTTTAATTTAAAATTTACTTTTGGTTTAGCACCTAAAATAGGTCAAGTCCTAGCCGAGAAAGTAAATAAAAACATTGACCAAAATCATAATTTCAACAAAATGTGAAGACTAAAGAACTGAAAAATGTACTTGGATGTGTTCACAAATCTTTCCTTCATTTCTGAACATAAGTTCTCATAAGTCAATTACACAAAATCTTAATTTTCTGTGACAAAGTGGTTTCCAACAGATCTCATTATAAACGAAAAACAATAGCAAAAACCAAAAAACAACAGGTGTCTTTGATAAAGCCCTGACTTTTCCAAGGAAGCAGTGTTTACAAATACCATTTTAAAACAGAAATAGAGATTATTTACCTTTCTCTCTAATTTCCATAGCTGAAAGATTCTGAGCTTTTCCACCAAGTTCTGATAATACTTTTATTTCAATGGGTAACCCATGACAATCCCAGCCTGGCACAAAATGTATTTTGGAACCTCTCATCATATGGTATCGGTTGGCTATATCTTTCAAAATCTGCAAAGATAAAATGATAATCATCATTCACACATAAAGCATGTGGCCTAAAATTTATATTCTCTTCTTAATATCATTTTAAAACACTAAGAAAACCTAATTTTATTAAGATTTATATAGAATTATCTATTCAATCTACCAACTCCCTCAAGTTCTACATAAACACAAGAGTAACAAATACTTGATTTTTAAAATGCCATTAACTCCCCCAGAAGGAAGTTGAATTATAAAAGATTCTAAAGTGAAAAACATTACATCTACATTTACTAATTTGTTTGTAAAGCTGGAGTATGAAAATATGCAAACCATACTACCTTTTTAAGAAATAATTTGAGTGCTTCCCTGGTGGCGCAGTGGTTAAGAATCCACCTGCCAATGCAGGGGACACGGGTTCGAGCCCTGGTCTGGGAAGATCCGACATGCCGCGGAGCAACTAAGCCTGTGTGCCACAACTACTGAAGCCCACGCGCCTAGAGCCTGTGCTCTACTACAAGAGAAGCCACCGCAATGAGAAGCCTGCACACCGCAATGCAGAGTAGCCCCCACTCGCCACAACTAGAGAAAGCCCATGCGCAGCAACGAAGACCCAACGCAGCCATAAATAAATAAATTAATTATTTAAAAAAAGAAATAATTTGAACTTTCTTAAATATCAGAGTACAAATTTGCTTTACTCTTATGAAAAAAATTATTAATGTGAATAGTCCAATATTATGTATATTTAGTTAATAAATATTATAGAATCAATGCAGAATTTATAATGCACTCAGAGTATGAAATATCATGGTTAACTTTTGGGGTTTTTTTGGCCGCACCTCACGCAGCATGTGGAACCTCCCTGATGAGGGATCAAACCTGAACCTGCTGCAGTGGAAGCACGGAATCTTAACCAATGGACCACCAGGGAAGTCCATGGTTAACTTTATTACTAAAACCCTAAATACAACAATAGACCTCTTCACTTAGTATAGTTCTAGAACTGTTTCTCAGCTCATTTTAGATAGTAGGGGGCAGCAGAGGTTTTTAAAAAATATATTACCACTAAAAAATAGGGGCGGGCTTCCCTGGTGGCGCAGTGGTTGAGAATCCGCCTGCCGATGCAGGGGACACAGGTTCGTGCCCTGGTCCAGGAAGATCCCATGTGCCGCGGAGCGGCTGGGCCCGTGAGCCATGGCCGCTGAGCCTGCGCATCCCAACGGGAGAGGCCACAGCAGTGAGAGGCCCACATACCGCAATCAATCAATCAATAAAAATAAAATAAAATAAAATAAAATAAAATAAAAAGTGGGGGCTCAGGGACTTCCCTGATGGTCCAGTGGTTAGGACTTCGCCATCCATCGCAGGGCGTGCAGGTTTGATCCCTGGTCTGGGAGCTAAGATCCCACATGCCTCGTGGCCAAAAAACCAAAACATAAAACAGAAGCAATATTGTAACAAATTCGATAAAGACTTTAAAATTGGTCCACATAAAAAAAAAAATTTTTAACAAAATAAAAATAAAAATAAAAAATGGGGGCTCAAAGACAAAGGACAGATTTGGCTCCAAGCTTAACTCCTTCTTCCCGAAACTGAATAGTGCAGTAGTCCAGGAAAATATTTCTTCCTTTCCATGTCTCTCAAAAGTAGAAAAGATAATACACATTCTTCCCACCCACCCCTTCTTCCACGTAAAAGTCTTTCAAACTTCTTACCAAAGGGCAGGGGGGCCTTGTGATCTGGGTGGTAGTCATACTGCATAAACATTCATCTACTGACATATACTTAAGATCTGTACACTTTATGTTATGTGTATTACTTAAATCAATCAATATAAATAACATCCTTCCCACTTGTCCCTATTCAGTTATTTTATTTATTTAATTATCTGTCCCTTTGTGAGAAAATATAAACTCTCTGAAACCATAGATTCCATCTGTCTTCTTCATCCGTAAACTCCAAGCATTTAGTATGGTATGTGGAACTATTCTAAAGCACTTATTGAATAAAGGAATGCATGTATGTATGTTCTAGACTGTGATGTCTTATACAGTAGTCACTAGCCACCAGCAGCTAATGAGCATCAAAATTGGCTACTCTAAATTGAGATTTACTGTAAATATAAAATATATACCAGATTTCTAATACTTAATACCCCCAAAAAGAATGTGAAATATTTCCAACAAAATTTACAATGGCTATATGTTAAAATGATGGCTCAGATATGTTGAGTTAAACATAATATTAACATTAATTTCATCTATTTCTTTCGAAATATTTTTATGAGGCTACTAAAAAATTTAACTTACCTATGTGGCTCACATGTGTAGCCTGCAACATTTCTACTTTACACTGCTCCTATCCATCATGTTAACAGAAAGGCATCATTTAAGCTACTTTTAATTATTTAACTAAAATTTTAATTTAATCATGAGCTAATGATTAACAATGTCCCTAATAAGGAAAGACAGAAGCCTTTATTAGAAGCCTCTAGTAAAAGAAACAGCAGGGATGCAACAGGAATATTTTCCTAATTGCTCCGTATCAAACACTACCCTCCTCCTCTCCAAACAAGTTCCTCCATATTTTAAGAGCCACTTGTCTCTTTTGGTCATGACAGTCCTCTCTGCCCTCATTTCTCCTTTTGTTTTTCATTTTCCTATCACAATACTCATGTATTCCTTTGTTTAACAGACAAATATTTGAATGCCTGCAATGTGCCAAGCACTGCCTTAGGAACCTAGAGTGCGGCAGTAAACAGGAAAAACAAGGTCCTTCTTCAGATGGAGGAAGACAGAGATAAACATATTCACTCACTATGAGTAAAAAGCATGGCAAAGGGTTTGAAAGAGGCATGTGGGTGCTGGTGGTGGCACTATTTTACAGGGACATCAGTAAGCCTGAAGAGATGACATCTGAACAGAGATATGAAGGAAATGAGGAAGGGAGCCATCTGAACATCCAGGATGTATCCCAAGCAGAGAAAAACAAGCAAAACTATACATGGCACTGTCTGAGGAAGAACAAGAACTGTTCCTCCTCCGGTTCTAAAGTGCCCATGGTCTTGGACAGAGCCTCCAACTAGGCACAGAAGAGACAGTTTTGTGGGGTGCCTCAGTTTTTCAGAGAATTACTCCTAGATCCTTAAGCCATGTGGAGCCTACTGCCCTCCATTCCAGCTCTAAGCGTGAACACATGATCCATTGCAGCCATCAACATATTTTATCCCCAAGTCCAAACTGATTACTTCAGGGACAGACTTGTGACCCAAAACATGCCAAGTAGATTCAATTACAGGACTTGTGTAAGAAATGTTAGAAAAGAAAGGATGGAAGAATGTAAGCCTGAAAATGTTGGGAAATGAGGGGTGGGGGTTAAGGGTGAGGGTATAGACATCAAAAGGGGGAAAGGCTGCCTAAGAGTGAAAGAGAGAGAAACCAACCCCTAATATTATCTGAGTCCCTGGGTGCAGCCAAGCAAGGAGCTAAAACTACCATTACAACAGTCAATAAATTCCCTTTTTTGATTAATCCAGATAGAGTTGGCTTTTCTATTCCTAGGAACCAAAAGAATCTGGAACAGTAGAGTTTTGTTTTGGGCTTTTATTATAACATACATTCTCATTGAGTGTATTAAAAACAAAAGACTAGGCTATATCTTCCTCAAATTAATTTAAAGTGTCTTCACTTAACATATGCAGCAGAAAGTTCCAGAAGAAGAATGGAAAAGTCAGTCTTAAATAATTTAAAATAGAAGAAATGACTTAAAAGCAACAACTTTAAAGCAAAGATAATACCTATTAAAGCTTCTGTGCGGTAAATAACAATATATTAGACTAAAGATTAGTCCAGACACCTGTTTTGTCCTATTGATCTGAACCACAACCAGATAATACTGCAGGATATTCCTATCGGATAGAGCAATTCAGTCCTCAGTCTTCCTCTAAATTTGCTTGACTATTTAAACTCATTTACTTTCCAGATTTACTTTTTAGCCATTAAGAACATTTAAATTTTTTTTCTGTAAGTGACGGCCTTCCTTTGCCAGAGAGGTATCAATGAAAACTAGCTAAAACAGAAAGTTCTAAATAAGATGCCAAATCTCACAATACAGAAAATGCCAAGGTTTCAACAAAAATTTACTCATACCCAAAACCAAGAAGATCTGAAACTGAATAAAAAAAGTCACTAGATAACCAAGACTGAGACAAGAGAAATGTTAGAATAACCTGAAAATGACTTTAAAGTAACCATGATAAAAATGCTTAAATGACCAACTGCGAACACACTTGAAAAATATGAAAAAAGAGAAAGCCTCAGCAATAAGTGAATAAAGTGAAATAAAAGTTCTGTAGGGCTTCCCTGGTGGCACAGTGGTTGAGAGTCCGCCTGCTGATGCAGGGGACACGGGTTCGTGCCCCGGTCCAGGGGGATCCCACATGCCGCGGAGCGGCTGGGCCCGTGAGCCATAGCCGCTGAGCCTGCGTGTCCGGAGCCTGTGCTCCGCAATGGGAGAGGACACAACAGTGAGAGGCCCGCGTATCGCAAAAAGGAAAAAAAAAAGAAGTTCTGTAGATGGGCTCAACTACAGAATGGAGGGGAAAAAGGGAAGAACCACTAACCTTGAAGTCAGAACAATAAACGACCCAAGATAAAAAGAAGAGAGAAAAAGGACAGAAAAAAATATATATATCACGGAACTGTGGGACTATAACAAAGATCTAACTTTGGTGCCACTGCTGCCCTGAAAGGAGACTTTTTCAGAGCTGAAAAAAGTACACAAACAATAATGGCTGAAATCTCCCCAAACTGCCATGAGACATAAACCTATAAATTCAAGAAGCTTAACAAAATCCAGAGGAAAAATCCAAAGAAATCCATGTCAAGACACATAATCATTAAACTTTTGAAAATAAAAATGTCTTGAAAGCAGTTGGAGAAAAATGACATGTTGTTTACTAGGGGAAAAATAATTTAAAAGACAGCAAAGTTTTCATTAAAAAACATGGAGGCCAGGGCTTCCCTGGTGGCACAGTGGTTGAGAGTCTGCCTGCCGATGCGGGGGACACGGGTTCGTGCCCCGGTCCAGGAAGATCACACATGCCGCGGAGCGGCTGGGCCTGTGAGCCATGGCCGCTGGGCCTGCGCATCCGGAGACTGTGCTCCGCGGTGGGAGAGGCCACAGCAGTGAGAGGCCTGCGTACCGCGAAAAAAAACCCCAAAAAACATGGAGGACAGAAAGAAGTGGAACAATATTTTTCAAGTGCTAAGAAAAAACTATCAATCCAGAATGCTATATACACTGAAAGTATACTTCAAGAATGGAAAGAAATCAAGACACTATCAGATGAAGGAAAACTAAAAGGATATGTGACCAGCAGACCTACCCTATGGAGTGGCTAAAGAAAACTGTCTAAACAGAAAAAAAACAATAAAGCAGAGATGCTGAAACATCAAGAAGGAAGAAAAAGTATGGTAAACAAAAATATGGGTAAATATAATAAACGTTCCATTTCCTCAAGTCATCTAAATTATGTTTCACAGTTGAAAAGATAACTGTCAAACACTGTCTTATATGGACCAAAATACATGCAGAGGAAATATGTAAACCAAGCTAAAAGCAAGGGAAGGAAAAAAGATATAAAGGGATAACATACTTCTAAATAATCCATGGATCAAAGAACTCTCAAAGGAAATTTAAAAAATACAATGAGATGGGGCTTCCCTGGTGGCTCAGTGGTTGAGAGTCTGCCTGCTGATGCAGAGGACACAGGTTCGCGCCCCGGTCCGGGAAGATCCCACATGCCATGGAGTGGCTAGGCCCGTGAGCCATGGCCGCTGAGCCTGCGCGTCCGGAGCGTATGCTCTGCAGCGGGAGAGGCCACAACAGTAAGAGGCCCACATACCGCAAAAAAAAAAAAAAAAAAATACGATGAGATGAATAAAAATGGAAATTCAACATGACAAAATTTGTGGGACACAAGCTACAGGAGTGATGACACAGAAATTTATAGGAATAAAATACATACATTAGAAAAGAATAAAAGTCTGATCAATAATATAAAGTCTTATCTCAAGAACTAGAAAAACAAATGAGCCCAATGCAGGCAGAAGCAAGGAAACAATAAAAAAAAAAAAACAGAAATTGATGAAATTAAGAACAGAAAAATAAAAGTCAATGCAACAGAATTTGACTTCAGGCATGACAGTGTAAAAAAGCTACATGGATGGGATTGCCAGGAAAAGTGGTGAAAATAATTTAAAACCCTAATCATTTAAAGCTTCTGGAGGGACTTCCCTGGTGGCCCAGTGGTTAAGAATTCCCCTGCCAATGCAGGGGACACAGCTTCAAGCCCTGGTCCAGGAAGATCCCACATGTCACGGAGCAACTAAGTCCATGCACCACAACTACTGAGCCTGCGCTCTACAGCCTGTGAGCCACAACTACTGAAGCCCACGCACCTGCAGCCCGTGCTCTGCAACAAGAAAAGCCACAGCAACGAGAAGCCCGTGCACCCCAACGAAGAGTAGCCCCCGCTTGCTGCAACCAAGACCCAACACAGCCGTAAGTCAATAAATAAATAAATTTATATTTAAAACTAAATAAAGCTTCTGGAAATGGTCCTAAGGGCATATAGCAAAGGAAGAAATACCTAAACAAGAAAAATGCCATGAAAGTTTGGCAAGAAAAATGAGAACCAAGACCACTCCCTCCCTCCAGCCTGCCAGCTCTGTGAGGCCGACTCCACTCCAGACCGTGCAGCCAAGGACACAGGGCTCCCTGGGGAGAGCAGGGGGTCGGCGTTTATGATCCTGTCCACCTACCTGTTGCTGAGGCTACAAGGTCGAGACTCTCTACTTCTAAGACCCCACTCATGGAACAGAAACTTTACCGTGTGTAAGAGTCTGCTGGGAATACTGGAGCTCTAATCACCCTTGTTTGGGCTCATGAAATGGTGGTTCCACACCAGGAAAGGCAGTTCAGGAAGATCTCAGGCTACTGACCCTCCCCATGGGTGCTCAGCTCCAAAAGTCGGGGTGTCTCTCACACAGAAGTGTGGTTTCCCCCACTCCCAGTTCCAGAGCCCTGCCTGGCAGCCTCTGCCTGGGAAGGAGAAGCGGGCAGTAATCAAGCGGCTCTGACTCTCCTCCCAGCAACAGAGCAGGGAGAGGTTCGGCCCTGAGAGGGCTCTGAACAAGAGTAGAGGCTGTGGTGAAAGGTAACTGGGAAAAGGTTCACAGATTCAAGACGACAGAGCTAAACTCTAGGCCAGCTCATTTGCAGGAGAGAAGACGGCTGGCAGGAGTCCTCCTGGGATCAGAACAAGAATCAAAGACTGACCTCAGGAACCAATACTTCAAAGGACCCCAAATTTGACTGAATTAGTCTACAAAACAGTTTATGCCCAAGGGCACTGCTGAAAACAACAGAGCCAAGAGTTGGAAAATTCAGAACAAAATAGATGGGTGTCGGCAGGGAA
>NW_006782755.1:817050-818306 GCF_000442215.2 Lipotes vexillifer | reverse complement strand
CAGAACAAAATGGATGGGTGTCGGCGGGGAAAGAGGATGGGAGCTCTGCCCAAACCACTATCCTCTGAGGGTGACTGAGCATACCCAAAGCTGCTCCTCCCTGGGAAACAACATCAGAGGCTTAACACTAGAGAAAAACAGGACGGGGTGGGACCAGACCTCATGAAAATAACCCTGCCAGTCACCAAACATATAAACAAGCAAATTACAATGAAAAGCCAGGGCAGGAAGCAGGCGGTAGCACAAAGACCAATATACAGACTTATTATATTACTAGAATGCCTAATTTCCAAGAACAAAAAAAAATTACAACAATACAAAGAAATACAAAAGTATGGCATATAAACTGAAAAAAAAGCAGGCAACATCAACTACCTATGAGGGCAACCAAATGTCAGGTTAGCAGAAAAAGAATTCAAGACTGCCATTATAAACATGTATAAAGGGGAATTCCCTGGCAGTTCAGTGGTTAGGACTCGGCGCTTTCACTGCTGTGGGCCTGGCTTTGATCCCTGGTTGGGGAACTAAGATCTTACAAGCCACTTGGCATGGCCAAAAAAAAAAACAAAGCGTAAAGAACTTAAAAGGAAACCAGGATTAAAGAGATAAAGGGAGAAATGATAACAATAATGTCATATCAATAGAAAATATCAATAAAGAGACAGAAATTGCTATTTTTGTTAAAAAGACCAAAAGGGGAATTCCGGAGTTGAAAATAATAGCTGAAACAAAGAATTCCCTAGAGGGGTTCAAACAGTATATATGAACTGGCAAAAGAAATAACTAGTGAATGTGAATACAGAGCAATAGAGATTACATAAAACAAAGAAAAAACAGAAAAAAATGATCAGGGCCTCACAGAAATGTGGAACATGAATATTCAGTATACGAACATAATGGAAGGAAAGGGAGTTTCAGAGGAAAGGAAAGGAACTTAAAAAATATACAAAGAAAAAGGGGACCTTCAAGATGGCGGAGGAGTAAGACGTGGAGATCACCTTCCTCCCCACAAATACATCACAAATACATCTACATGTGGAACAGCTCCTACAGAACACCTACTGAACGCTGGCAGGAGACCTCAGACCTCCCAAAAGGCAAGAAACCCCCCTAGTACCTGGGTAGGAGAAAAGAATAAACAGAGACAAAAGAATAGGGACAGGACCTGCACCTCGGAGAGGGAGCTGGGACGGACGAAAGTTTCCACACACTAGGAAGCCCCTTCACTGGCGGAGACTGGGCGGGGGTGACGGGGG
>NW_006782755.1:816629-816821 GCF_000442215.2 Lipotes vexillifer | reverse complement strand
GGGGTTGGCAGCGTGAACACAGCCTGCAGGGGGTTAGTGCACCATGGCTAGCCGGGAGGGAGTCTGAGAAAAGTCTGGAGCTGCCGAAGAGCCTTTTTCTTGCCTCTTTGCTTCCGGGTGCGCTAGAAGACGGGATTAAGAGCGCTGCTTAAAGAAGCTCCAGAGACGGGCGCAAGCCGCGGCTATCAGCGT
>NW_006782755.1:774733-816451 GCF_000442215.2 Lipotes vexillifer | reverse complement strand
AGGCAAGAGACTTTTTCTTACCTCTTTGTTTCCTGGTGCGCGAGGAGAGGGGATTAAGAACGCTGCTCAAAGGAGCTCCAGAAACAGGTGCGAGCCGCGGCTAACAAGCGTGGACCCCAGAGGCGGGCATGAGACGCTAAGGCTGCTGCTGCCGCCACCAAGAAGCCTGTGTGCGAGCACAGGTCACTATCCACACCTCTCCTCCCGGGAGCCTGTGCAGCCCGCCACTGCCAGGGTCCCGGGATCCTGGGACAACTTCCCTGGGAGAACGCACAGCGCGCCTCAGGCTGGTGCAACATCACGTCGGCCACTGCTGCGCAGGCTTGCCCAGCATTCCATACCCCTCCCTCCCCCCGACCTGAGTGAGCCAGAGCCCCCACATCAGCGGCTCCTTTAACCCTGTCCTGTCTGAGCGAAGAACAGACGCCCTCAGGAGACGTACACGCAGAGGCGGGGCCAGTCCAAAGCTGAAGCTCAGGAGCTGGGCAAAAAAAGAAGAGAAAGGGAAATCTCTCCCAGCAGCCTCAGGAGCAGCAGATTAAAGCTCCACAGTCAACTTGATATACCTACCCTACATCTCTGGAATACCTGAATAGACAATGAATCATCCCAAAATTGAGGCGGTGGACTTTGGGAGCAACTGTAGACCTGGGGTTTGCTTTCTGCATTTAATTTGTTTCTGGTTTTATGTTTATCTTAGTTTAGTATTTAGAGATTATTAACATTGGTAGATTTGTTTACTAATTTGGCTGCTCTCTTCCTTTTTACACACACACACACATACACACACACACATATTTTTTTCCCCCCTTTTCTCTTTTTCTGAGTGTGTATCTGTATGCTTCTTTGTGTGATTTGCTGTATAGCTTCTGCTTTTACCATCTGTCCCAGGGTTCTACCTGTCCGTCTTTTTTTGGTTTTTCTTAGTATAGTTTTCAGCACTTCTTATCATTCGAGGATTGGTTTTTTTGATTTGGTTGCTCTCTTCTTTCTTACTTTCTGTTTTTTTTTATTACTTTCCTATATTTTTAATAATTTTTTTAAACTTTTTATTTTAATAACTTTTTCTTTTCTTTCTTTCTCTCTCCCTCCTTCCCCTCTTCCCCCTCCCTCCCTCTGTCTCCCTCTCTCTGTCTCTCTCTCTCTCTCTCTTTCTTTCTTTTCTCCCTTTTCTTCTGAGCTGTGTGGCTGACAAGGTCTTGGTGCTCCAGCCAGGTGTCAGGCCTGAGCATCTGAGGTGGGAGAGCTGAGTTCAGGACACTGGTACACCAGAGATCTCCAAGCCCCACGTAATATCAAGCAGTGAAAGCTCTCCCAGAGACCTCCATCTCAACACTAAGACCCAGCTCCACTCAACGACCAGCAAGCTACAGTGCTGGACACCCTATGCCAAGCAACTAGCAAGACAAAAGCACAACCCCACCCATTAGCAGAGAGGCTGACTAAAATCATAATAAGGTGACAGACACCCGAAAACACACCACCAGAAGCGGTCCTGCCGACCAGAAAGACAAGATCCAGCCTCATCCACCAGAACACAGGCACTAGTCCCCTCCACCAGGAAGCCTACACACCCACTGACCCCACCTTACCCACTGGGGGCAGACACCAAAAATAATAGGAATTATGAACCTGCAGCCTGCAAAAAGGAGACCCCAAACACAGTAAGTTAAGCAAAATGAGAAGACAGACAAATACACAGCAGATGAAGGAGCAAGATAAAAACCCACCAGACCAAACAACTAAAGGGGAAATAGGCAGCCTACCTGAAAAAGAATTCAGAGTAATAACAGTAAAGATGATCCAAAATCCTGGAAATAGAATGGAGAAAATATAAGAAACGTTTAACAAGGACCTAGATGAACTAAAGAGCAAACAAACATTGATGAAAAACACAATAAATGAAATTAAAAATTCTCTAGAACAAATCAATAGCAGAATAACTCAGGCAGAAGAAAGGATAAGTGACCTGGAAGATAAAATAGTGGGAATAATGACCACAGAGCAGAATAAAGAAAAAAGAATGAAAAGAATTCAGGACAGTCTCAGAGACCTCTGGGACAACATTAAACGCAACAGCATTCAAATTATAGGGGTTCCAGAAGAAGAAGAGAAAAAGAAAAGGATTGAGAAAATATTTGGAGAGATTATAGTTGAAAACTTCCCTAACATGGGAAAGGAAATAGTCAGTCAAGTCCAGGAAGTGCAGAGAGCCCCATACAGGATAAATCCAAGCAGCAACATGCCAGGACACATATTACTCAAACTATCAAAAATTAAATACAAAGAAAAAATATTAAAAGCAGCAAGGGAAAAGCAACAAATAATATACAAGGGAATCCCAATAAGGTTAACAGCTGATATTTCAGCAGAAACTCTGCAAGCCAGAAGGAAGTGGCAGGACATATTTAAAGTGATGAAAGGGAAAAACCTACAAGCAAGATTACTCTACCCAGCAAGGATGTCATTCAGATTCTACGGAGAAATTAAAAGCTTTACAGACAAGCAAAAGCTAAGAGAATTCAGCACCACCTAGCTTTACAACAAATGCTAAACAAACTTCTCTAGGCAGGAAACACAAGAGAAGGAAAAGACCTACAATAACAAACCCAAAACAATTAAGAAAATGGTAATAGGAAAATACATATCATTAACTACCTTAAAGGTAAATGGATTAAATGCTCCAACCAAAGACACACACTGGCTGAATGGACACAAAAACAAGAGCTATATATATGCTGTCTACAAGACAGCCACTTCAAACCTAGGGACACATACAGACTGAAAGTAAAGGGATGGAAAAAGATATTCTATGCAAATGGAAATCAAAAGAAAGCTGGAGTAGCAATTCTCAAATCAGACAAAACAAACTTTAAAATAAAGACTACTACAAGAGACAAAGAAGGACAATACATAATGATCAAGGGATCAATCCAACAAGAAGATATAACAATTGTAAATATTTATTCACCTAACACAAGAGCACCTCAGTACATAAGGCAAATGCTAACATAAAAGGGGAAAATGACAGTAACACAACAATAGTAGGAAACTTTAACACCCCACTTTTACCAATGGACAGACCAACCGAAATGAAAATAAACAAACACAAGCTTTAAATGATACATTAAAAAAGATGGACTTAATTGGTATTTAAAAGACATTGCATCCAAAAACAACAGAATACATTTTCTTCTCAAGTGCTCATGGAACATTCTCCAGGATAGATCATATTTTTGGTCACAAATCAAGCCTTGGTATATTTAAGAAAATTGAAATCATATCAAGTATCTTTTCCGGCCACAACGCTATGAGACTAGATATCAATTACAGGGAAAAGTCTGTAAAAAACAACAAACACACGGAGGTTAAACAATACACTACTAAATAACCAGGAGAACACTGAAGAAAACAAAGAGAAAATCACAAAATACCCAGAAACAAATAACAGTGAAAACAGGATGACCCAAAACCTATGGGATGCAGCAAAAGCAGTTTTAAGCGGGAAGTTTACAGTAATACAATCCTACCTCAAGAAACAAGAAAAATCTCAAATAAACCACCTAACCTTACACCTAAAGCAAGTAGAGAAAGAAGAACAAAAAAACCCCCAAAGTTAGCAGAAGGAAAGAAACCATAAAGTTCAGATCAGAAATAATTTATAAAAGAAATGAAGGAAACAATAGCAAATATAAATAAAACTAAAAGCTGATTCTTTGAGAATATAAACATAATTGATAAACCATTAGCCAGACTCACCAAGAAAAAAAGAGAGAAGGCTCAAATCAACAGAATTACAAATGAAAAAAGAGCAGTAACAACTGACACTGCAGAAATCCAAAGGATCATGAGAGATTACTACAAGCAACTATATGCCAATAAAATGGACAACCCGGAAGAAATGGACAAATTCTTACAAAAGGATAACCTTCCAAGACTGAACCAGGAAAAATAGAAAATATAAACAGATCAATCACAGGCACTGAAATTGAAACTGTGATGAAAAATCTTTCAACAAACAAAATCCCAGGACCAGGTGGCTTCACAGGTAAATTCTATCAAACATTTAGAGAAGAGCTAACACCTATCCTTCTCAAACTCTTCCAAATTATAGCAGAGGGAGGAACACTCCCAAACTCATTCTACGAGGCCACCATCACCCTGATACCAAAACCAAAGATGTCACAAAAAAAGAAAACTACAGGCCAATATCACTGATGAACGTAGATGCAAAATTCCTCAACAAAATACTAGCAAACAGAATCCAAAAACATTAAAAGGATCATACACCATGATCAAGTGGGGTTTCTCCCAGGAATGCAAGGATTCTTCAATATACATAAATCAATCAATGTGATAGACCATACTAACAAATTGAAGGAGAAAAACCATATGATCCTCTCAATAGATGCAGAAAAAGCTTTCGACAAACTTCAACACCCATTTATTATAAAAAACCTCCAGAAAGTAGGCATAGAGGGAATTTACCTCAACATAATAAAGGCCATATATGACAAACCCACAGCCAACATTGTCCTCAATGGTGAAAAAACGAAACCATTTCCTCTAAGATCAGGAATAAGACAAGGATGCCCACTCTCACCACTAGTACTCAACATAGTTTTGGAAGTTTTAGCAGCAGCAATTAGAGAAGAAAAAGAAATAAATGGAATTCAAATCGGAAAAGAAGTAAAGCTGTCACTGTTTCCAGATGACATGATACTATACATAGAGAATCCTAAAGATGCTACAAGAAAACTAGTAGAGCTAATCAATGAATTTGGTAAAGTAGCAGGATACAAAATTAATGCACAGAAATCTCTTGCATTCCTATACACTAATGATAAAAAACCTGAAAGAGAAATTAAGGAACCACTCCCATTTACCACTGCAACAAAAAGAATCAAATACCTAGGAATAAACCTACCTAAGGAGACAAAAGCCCTGTATGCAGAAAACTATAAGACACTGATGAAAGAAATTAAAGATGATATAAACAGATGGAGAGATATACCATGTTCTTGAATTGGAAAAATGAAGACTGAAAATGACTGTACTACCCAAAGCAATCTACACATTCAATGCAATCCCTATCAAACTACCAATGGCATTTTTACAGAACTAGAACAAAAAATTTCATAATTTGTATGGAAACACAAAAGACTCCAAACAGCCATAGCAATGTTAAGAAAGGAAAACGGAGCTGGAGGAATCAGGCTCCCTGAATTCAGACTGTACTACAAAGCTACAGTAATCAAGAGAGTATGGTACCGGCACAAAAATAGAAATATAGATCAATGGAACAGGAGAGAAAGCCCAGAGATAAACCACGCACATATGGTCGCCTTACCTTTGATAAAGGAGGCAAGAGTATACAATAGGGAAAAGACAGCCTCTTCAATAAGTGGTGCTGGGAGAAGTAGACAGCTACAAGTAAAAGAATGAAATTAGAACACTCTCTAACACCATAGAGAAAAAAACCTCAAAATGTATTAGAGACCTAAATGTAAGGCCAGACACTATCAAACTCTTAGAGGAAAACATAGGGAGAACACTCTATGACATAAATCACAGCAAGATCCTTTTTGACCCGCCTCCTAGAGAAAGGGAAATAAAAACAAAAATAAGCAAATGGGACCTAATGAAACTTAAAAGCTTTTGCACAGCAAAAGAAGCCATAGAAAAGACGAAAAGACAACCCTCAGAATGGGAGAAAATACTTGCAAAAGAAGCAACTGACAGAGGATTAATCTCTAAAATATGCAAGCAGCTCATGCAGCTCAATATCAGCATCAAAAAAACAAACAATCCAATCCAGAAATGGGCAGAAAACCTAACCAGACATTTCTCTAAAGAACATATACAGACTGACAACACACACATGAAATGATGCTCAGCATCACTAATCATTAGAGAAATGCAAATAAAAACTACAATGAGGTATCACCTCACACCAGTCAGAATGGCCATAATCAAAAAAACCTACAAACAATAAATGCTGGAGAGGGTGTGGAGAAAAGGGAACCCTCTTGCACTGTTGGTGGGAATGTAAATTGATACAGCCACTATGGAGAACAGTATGGAGGTTCCTTAGAAAACTAAAAACAGAACTACCATATGACCCAGCAATCCCACTACTGGGCATATACCCTGAGCAAACCATAATTCAAAAAAAGTCATGTACCACAATGTTCATTGCAGCACTACTTACTATAGGCAGGATATGGCCGCAACTAAGTGTCCATCGACAGATGAATGGATAAAGAAGACGTGGCACATATATACAATGGAATATTACTCAGCCATAAAAAGAAACGAAATTGAGTTATCTGTAGTGAGGTGGATGGACCTAGAGTCTGTCATACAGAGTCAAGTAAGTCAGAAAGAGAAAAATAAATACCATATGCTAACACATATATATGGAATCTAAAGGAAAAAAAATGGTTCTAAGAACCTAGGGGCAGGACAGGAATAAAGATGCAGATGTAGAGAATGGACCTGAGGACATGGGGAGGGGGAAGGGTAAGCTGGGACAAAGTGAGAGAGTGGCATGGACTTATATACACTACCAAATGTAAAACAGCTAGTGGGAAGCAGCTGCATAGCACCGGGAGATCAGCTCGGTGCCTTGTGACCACCTAGAGGGGTGTGATAGGGAGGGTGGGAGGGAGACGCAAGAGGTAGGATATATGGGGATATATGTATATGTATGGCTGATTCACTTTGTTATAAAGCAGAAACTAACACACCACTGTAAAGCAATTATACTCCAATAAAGATGTTAAAAAAATTTTTTAAATATATACAAAAAAATAATAATTGACAATTTCTGAAATTTACTGAAAAACACTAACCTACTCAACCAGAAAGCCAAATGAAGTACAAGAAGAATAAACACAGATGAATCCAAACAAAGATACATTACAGTAAAAATGCTGGAAGTGAGAAATAAGGAGAAAACCTTGAAAGCAGCAAAAGAAAAAAAGACTATCTACAAGAGAACCCCAATAACACAGCTGAGTTGTCAGTAGAAACAACGTAGGGCAGAGAGCAGTGGGATCACATATTGAAAGTGCTCAAAGAAAACATTCTCAACCAAGAATCCTACATCAGGCAGAGCTAAATTGAAAAAATGGAAGCAAGATAAAGCCACTCTTAAATTTGCATACTGCTTGCTGTTTACTACCTACCCACACAATTGACCTGGTACCTGCTAATACTCCCAAAATTCAAAGTCAAAAAAATTATTCTAAATTTTAATGTAAAGGCAAAGAAACCAAAATAGCTAAAGCAATTTTGAAAAAAAAAAAAATGGGAAGAATCACACCACCAAATTTCAAAACTTACTCTATAGCCATAGTAGACAAAACTGTGGTATTTGTGGAAAGAGAGACATACAGAACAAAAAAACCAAACAGAATATCCAGAAATAGGCCCACACAAGTTTGCCCAACTGAGTTTTGACATTGGTACAAAAGCAATTCATTAGGGAAAAGATAATAATGGTGCTGGAGCAAGTAAACAACCATATGGGAAAAAATAAAACTCAATCTAAGCCTCACACCTTATATAAACTCAAGATAGATCATGGGGTTTAAATGTAAAGTGTAAAACTTTTAGCAAAAAAAAAATCTTCAGGACCTCAGGTTAGGCAAAGAGTTTAGACATGACACTAAAGGCATGATTCATGAAAGGAAAAACTGATAAATTAGACTTCATCAAAATTTAAAACTTTCAATTTGCAACATACCCTGTTAAGAGGATGAAAACACAAGCTACAGACTGGGAGAAATAGTTGCAAACCGCGCATCCTGGTAAAGATTTAGTACCTAGAATATATAAAAAACTCTCAAAATAAAATAGTAAAAAATTAAACAATCTAATTAGAAAATGGCCAAAAGACATAAAGAGACATTTCACCAAAGAGGCTCAACAGATGGCAAATAAATAGATGGGAAAGTGTTTAACATCATTAGTCATTAAGGAAATGCAAATTTAAAACCAAAATGGGATACACAGCCATCAGAATGGCTGGAATAAAAAACAGTGACACCACCAAATGCTGCTGACATGCAGAGAAACAAGATCATTTGTACGTTACTGGTAGGAATGTAGAACGCTAAAAGCCACCACTTAAATCAGTTTGGTATTTTCTTAAAAAACTAAACATGCAACTACCATATGACTCAGCAAGTGCAGTCCTGGGCATTTATCCCACAGAAATGAAAACCTTACATTCAGACAAAAACCTGTATGTGAATGTTTATAATAGCTTTATTCCTAATAATATAAAAAACTGGCAACAAGCCATGTGTTAACAGGTGAATGGTGAAACAACCTGTGGTACATCACACCAAGGGATACCACTCAGCAATAAAACAGACTATTATTGATATGCTCAGTAACCTGGATGAGTCTCAGGGAAATTATGCTGAGTGAAAAAAGTCAATCCCCAAAACTGTATGATTACATTTACACAGCATTCTTGAAATGACAAAAATATAGAAGTAGAGAACAGATTAGTAGTTAGAACAGCTAAAGGAGGTGGTGGGAAAAGAGGGAAATGAATATAGCTATAAAAGGGCATCATGAGGGATTCTTGATGGAAATGTTTTGGTATCTTGATTGTATCGATGTCAACATCCTGGTTGTGATATGGTAGTTTTGCAGGATGTTACCATTGGGGGAAACTGGGTAAAAGGTACAAGGAGTCCTCTCTATTTCTTCTTACAAATGCACTTGAATCTACAATTACTTCAAATATAAACTTTAATTAAGACAAAATTTGAATGATATTGCTTTCAAATAGCATGTACTTAAAACACAATAAAAAAAAAAAACAAGCACTTCAGTTTTGTCCATGAAAAGAAATAAATGCCCTTTTTACCATCTGATGTAATATGTCTAATAATTTGAAAATGAGCTATCAAGCAGCATAATTTGGCCTCTGTGGAAGCAAACAAACTTAATACTGAGGAATGTGCAATATGTGTAACACATCTCAAATGTTTTAAAAGTTTTTAATACAATTAACTGTTCTAATACATTGTATAATACATATTATAATTCTGCTCTAATAGCAATACTGACTTGTTTAGTGACCAGATTTCTGGTTTTGAAAATACAGACAGATGTCAAAGGTCGTGCCCTCTCCAAATTTTCCATTAAAGTATACACAAAAATAAAGGACTGAGGGCTTCCCTGGTGGCGCAGTGCTTGAGAGTCCGCCTGCCGATGCAGGAGACGCGGGTTCGTGCCCCGTTTCGGGAGGATCCCACATGCCGCAGAGCGGCTGGGCCCGTGAGCCATGGCCGCTGAGCCTGCGCGTCCGGAGCCTATGCTCCGCAAATGGGAGAGGCCACAACAGTGAGAGGCCCGCATAACGCAAGAAAAAAAAAATAAAAAATAAAGGACTGAAAAAAATAGTGAATAAATTTTGGTACATTCTCTCAGTGGAATGCTACTAACCAATTAAAGACAATTAAAAAGGAATCAATTATTGACATCTATAACAGCACCTACGAGTATCAAAAAATACTACATGAGTTAAAGAAGCCAGACACAGAAGAATATATGTTATGATTCAACCTACCTGAAATTTTACAATGGGAAAAAAAATTAAAGCAATAGAAACCAAAACAGTGAAGAGGGCAGGAACTCCTCATTCTAAGAGGCCAGCATTACCCTGATACCAAAACCACACAAGGACACGACTAAAAAAAGAAAATTACAGGCCAATATTACTTATGAACACAGAAGCAAAAATCCTCAACAAAATGTTAGCAAAGTGAATTCAATAATTCATTAAAAGGATCATACACCATGATCAAGTAGGATTTATTCCAGGGATGCAAGGATGATTCAGTATCTGCAAATCAATCAATGTGATACATCACATTAACAGAACAAAGAATAAAAATCATATGATCATTTCACACGGTGCAGAAAAAGTGTTTGCCAAAATCCATTTATGATAAAACTCTCAACAAACTGGGTATAGAGAGAACATAACCTGAAATAATAAAGGCCATATTTGACAAGCCCACAGCTAACATCATACTCAGTGGTGAAAAGCTAAAAGCTTTTCTTCTGAGATCAGGAACAAGACAAGGGTGTCTACTCTTACCACTTTTATTTCAACATAGTATTAGAAATCCTAGCCACAGCAATCAGACAAGAAAAAGAAATAAAAGGAATCTAAATTGGAAAGGAAGAAGTAAAACTGTCACTGTTTGCAGATGACATAATACTATATATAGAAAATCCTAAAGATGTCACAAAAAACTATTAGAATTCATCAAGTTCAGTACAGTTGCAGGATACAAAAATAATATACAGAAATCTTTTGCATTTCTTTACACAAACAACAAACTATCAGAAATAGAAATTAAGAAAACAATCTCATTTACAACTGCATTAAAAAGAATAAAATACCTAGGAATAAATCTAAGGTAAAAGACCTGTGCTCCAAAAGCTATGGCACTGATGAAAGAAACTGAAGATGACACAAACAAATGCAAACAAATGGAAAGATAAAGTCTGCTCATTGATTGGAAGAATATTTTTAAAATGACCATACTACCCAAGACAATCTACAGATTCAATGCAATCCCTATCAAGATACCAACAACATTTTTCACAGAACTAGAACATATAATTCTAAAATTTATATGGAAACACAAAGACCATGAACAGCCAAAACAATCTTGATAAGGAAGAAAAAAGCTGGAGGTATCATGCACTCTGATTGCAAACTACACTACAAAGCCACAGTCATCAAAACAGTATGATACTGGAACAAAAAACAGACACATTTATCAATGTAACAGAATAGAGAGCCCAGAAATAAACCCCACATTTATATGGCCAATGAATCTATGACAAAGGAGGCGAAAATGTACAATGGGAAAAAGACAGTCTGTTCAATAAATGGTGTTGGGAAAACTGCATAGCTACATGGAAAAGAATGACACTAGACCACTTTCATATACCATATACAGAGATAAACTCAAAATGGATTAAAGACTTGAATTTAAGACCTGAAACCTTAAAACTCTTAGACAAAAACAAAGGCAGTAAGCTCTCTGACATGGGTCTTAGCAATATTTTTTTGGATCTTTCTCCTCAGGCAAGGGCAACAAAAGCAAAAATAAATAGGACTACATCAAACTAAAAAGCTTTTTGCACAGTGAAGGGAATAATCTAGAAAACTAAAAGGCAATCTAGGGAATCGGAGAAGATTTTCAAATGATATGTCCGATAAGGAGTTAATATACAAAATCTATAAAGAACTCATACAACTCAACAGCAAAAAAAGAAAGAAAAGAAAACACACACACACACACACACACACACACACACACACACACAAAACTCAATTAAAGAATGGGCAGAAGACCTGAACAGACGTTTTTCCAAAGAAGATATACAGATGGCCAACAAGCACATGAAAAGATACTCAATATCACTAATCATCAGGGAAATGCAAGTCAAAAGCACACTCAGATATCACCTCACATCTGTAAGAATGCCTATTACCAAAGAGACAACAAATAATGACACAGAGAAAAGGGAACCCTTGTCTACTATTGGTAGGAATGTAAACTGATACAACCATTATGGAAGACAGTATGAAAATTCCTCAAAAATTAAAATCAGAACTATCAATACCATACTATTTAGCAATTCCACTTCTGGGTATTTATCTGAAGAAGACAAAGACACTAATTTGAAAAGATACACACATTTCCATGTTCACAGCAGCATTATTTACAATAGCGACCTAAGATATGGAAGCAACCTAAGTGTCTATCAATAGATGCATAGATAAAGGGTATGTGGCATATATATATATATAATGGAATATTACTCAGCCATAAAAAAACAATAAAATCTTGCCACTTGGGACCTAGAAATAAGTGAAATAAGTTACACAGAGAAAGACAAATATCGTATGATTTCACTTATATGTGGAATCAAACAAAACAAAACAAACAAATATAAAAAAAAGAAAAACAAACTCATAGATACAGAGAACAAACTGATGGTTACCAGAGGGAAAGGGGGTAGGGCGATGTTCAAAAAGGTGAAAGGAAAGGTGAAAGGGATTCAGAAGTCCAATTTACACTTATAAAATAAATAAGTCACAGGGATGTAATGTACAGTATAGGGAATATAGTAATATTGTATAATAAATTGTATCGTGACAGTAACCAGACCTACTATGGTGATCATTTAGTACTGTATAAAAATACTGAATCACTATGTTGTACACCTAAAACTAATTAATATTGTAAATCAATTATACTTCAATAAATGTGTGTATATATATACACATATATACATATCTTCTATATCTTGCACTGGGAGATTAACAGATGTATACAGCTGTCATAACTCATCAAACTGAATAATTTAAGATTGATGCATGTTACCACAGGTTATTCTGGAAAAAAATTTTTTGAGAACAATGAAATTAATTATACATTCGTCCAGTACTATGCAAAGGTGCCAGTCTATTTCAAGAGAAAGAGCTTTACATCAAAATGTAAGTCAACTCACTGCTTCCTTCATCAAGAAAGTCTTGCTACAAAAATAGTCACTAAACTGTGTGTTTAGTAACCAAGTTGATTTACATTCTGGTTGAAGCTCTCTATTTCAACACAGGCAGGCCTGAAACATACAATTTGATATCAACAGCCACTCAGCTGGGCTAGCAGCCTGTGGGAGAAGGAAGAAAGAAGAAATGGGGCTTAGAGCAAGCTTAAACTTGAAAATCCCTTCCATTCCTCTCAAATTCAAAGGAATTTTGTATTCCATTTCATATCATGTGTTACAGTCTGAATGTCTGTGTGTCCCCAAAACCCCTCCTTTCATATGTTAGAGCCATAACCCTCAATGTGTTAGGAAATGAAATTTGGGGGGTAATTAGGGCTAGATGATGTCATAAGAGTGGGGCTCTAATGATGTAAACAGTGCCCTTATAAGAAAAGCGTTCTTCCCCTCTCCCCCTCTTCCCTCCACCACCCCCTACCCCCATGTGAGGACACAGTGAGAAGGTAGTTTTCTGTAAGCAAGGAAGAGAGCCAAGATCAGCTGGCACCTTAATCTTGGACTTCCCAGCCTCCAGAACTGTAAGAAATAAATGTATGTTTGTTAAGCCACTCAGTGTAAGGTATTTTGTTATAGCAGCCCAAGCAGATTAATATGTGTCTTAACATAAAATGGTTTTGAATGACTGGTTAAATATGATTTTTCTCCCAAACTACAAATAAAATTGATATTATGGGAAGATATACCACATTTACCCTAGTTTTAAAAATACCACCCAAGACTGGGGTATCATAATACCTTAAATGGATCAATCACATACCTGCCTATTTTATTTTATTTTATCTTATTTTATTTTCTAATTTAATTTAATTTTTAAAATTTTCTTTATTGCATTTTATTCTATGCTATTCTATTTATTTATTTCTGGCCTTGCGATGCGGCTTGCAGGATCTTAGATCCCCTACCAGGGAAGGAACTCAGGACCCCAGCAGTGAGAGCCCCAAGTCCTAACCACTGGACCACCAGGGAATTCCCATGCCTCTTATTTTAAATAGAAAAACAAGGTTTAATTTATGAAAGTGCTCAAACATATCCATTGTAAATATTGGATAATACCCAGAATGCAAGAACAGAAGGAAAAAATTACACGCCATTTTGTCAAATGGGGGCATTTTGGGCTTCCCTGGTGGCGCAGTGGTTGAGAGTCTGCCTGTCGATGCAGGGGACACATGCAGGGGAAGATCCCACATGCTGCGGAGCAGCTGGGCCCGTGAGCCATGGCCACTGAGCCTGTGCGACCGGAGCCTGTGCTCCGCAACGGGAGAGGCCACAACAGTGAGAGGCCCGCGTACCGCAAAAAAAAAACAAAAAACGGGGGCATTTCAAGGAGTCTTACAAGGCTCATCCAAGTACCTGAGTAAGTTGACTAAAAAGGAAAAAAATTCTGACTGGATGCTAGAAATTAAGATTTAGATACTCTTCTACATTCAAAAGGCACACTGATGTCAAGCAACAAAATCTTTGCTTTGCAAAAGGCGTGCATGTGTAATTACTGCTCTACTTGGCAAAAAAGTCTCTTGGGGTTCTGTAGGGGGTGGGAGGGAATGCCAAATGAATTCAAAAACTCAAGGAGTGTACTAATATAAAATGATTTAACCTAATGTAGGTGAGAAATAAGAATCAGTAAAGAAAGGTCAGCTGATAAATAGCCTGTAATAAAAACAACTGTTTCCTGGAAAGCAGACCACTTAACTACTATTACCTCAGCATAACCATGAAGCAAACTATAATCATTCTTACTCTTCATGGTAGAAAGCAGAGAAAGCCTACGTGACACTCAGGGAAGTCAAGTGAGTTCTCTTAGAGGAGAACCTAAATTTCTCACTCAATTCATTTACTATTTAAAATGCACCTAGCAGCCACCCCTCAAAAACAAAACAAAATGCAACCCTGAACTGTATAGGGTGATGACCTATCAATTTACATACCCAGTATAGACCTCTCGCCTCCAACTGCCTATTTAGTATCTCCACCTGCACGTCTCATCCTGTCTCTAAGGAAACATGCCCAGGTCTGAACTCCTGACTTCTTCCCCCAAACTGATCTTCCCAGTCTTCTCCATCTCAGGTAAGAGCTCTTCTGACTTTCTAAGTG
Organism: Lipotes vexillifer; assembly: GCF_000442215.2. NCBI lineage: Eukaryota > Metazoa > Chordata > Mammalia > Artiodactyla > Lipotidae > Lipotes > Lipotes vexillifer. Next base: position 801,745 of record NW_006782755.1, on the reverse strand, counting down.
CTCGAGATGCTTCTTGGAGGCATCCCTGACTCTTCTCATTTTCTCACCCCACACATCTAATCCATCAGCAAATCCTGTCAGCTCTACCTCCAAACTATACCCAGAACCTGACTATTTCTCACACTACTTTCATGGCTCCAACCCTGGTCAAAATGGCCATCATCTCTCTCAATTATGCACTGGTCCCCTTCTTAGTCTCCCTATTTCCAAACTCCCTCTACCTCTACAGTCTATTGCTCACATAGCAGCCAAGAATGACCTAATCACCTCTCAAAGGCCCCACCTCCAAATACTACCATATTAGGGATTAGGTTTCAACGTATTATTTGCAGGGGGTGGGAGCCAGGACGACACACAGACAAATAAATATTCAGTCTATAGCAGTTGCTATATTATCTAACATATTAAATATTTTACTTATTTATCTTATTATGCCTTCCTGTTTAGAGCACAAGCTCCATAAAGCCAGGACTTATCCTTATTTTGTTCACTGCTATTCCCAGAGTCTAGACAATACCTGGCACATAATAGATGCTCACTAATGATTTACTGAATAAAATGATACTTAGTAACATAAAACAAGTTCAAAGCAAATACGAGTGATGTTATTTTTCACACAGTACTGAAACTGTTTATTGCTACTTTCTATTAAGACATTTTAGTTTAAGTATGCCAAAGCAAATTTACATAACTGTCATAAAACTAGAATATACTCTTTTGCAAAGTGTATTTAAATAAAGGTGTTCCCTCAAGTCTTGTAACCTAAATTATAATTACCTTATTTAAAGCATGTCCAACATGAGGGTCACCATTTGCATAAGGAGGTCCATCGTGAAGACAAAACTCTGTCTTCACTTTTCTTTCTCTTTGCCATGAATAAAGTTCCAAAAATCCACATTTCTGTTTAAAAAGAACAATAATGTCTGAACATCATGTAAATACATACTCCTGAATCTTACCATAAATAACAACTAACACTTGCTTATTTCCTATCCCATTCTAATGTATTCAACTCTAAAACACAAATGGTGAGGTTTCTAAAATGCACATCTGAGTATTCATCTTTTAACACTTTTGAATAGCTTCTCCGTAGACTTCAGTTTAAAGTCTAAGTGCTTTATAAACATATACAGGACCCTACAAAGGTTTAGTAGGGCAGTCTCTCAGCACTCCCCACCCTCCACTCCATGCTGAAGGACCTGTAGATCCCCCATTTCACACACACACACACACACACACACACACACTCACATCTTATTCCTGCTATCCTTTGGCCTCAACGCTTGCCACTCTCTTAATTTGGAATAACACTGATTGTAATCCCACTCTCCTTCCCCCACTTGCTGTGTGACCTTGACCAAGTCACTTTGCCTTTGTAGGCCTATTCCCTCATTTGAAAAAAATGTTAATAATATCCAACTCACCAAGCTGGTGTGAAGATTATATGAGAAAATATCTGCAACTGTCACAGTTCCAGAAATACAGAAGGTACTGGATAAAACACTTAAAAAAATTAGATGGCCAAAACAGGTTTGTGAGTCTAGAACTCTGAGAGCTGTCATAAGAATATTTATGCTAAGCATATTTACTTAGACAATATATCCAAACTATCAGGGATTTTAAAGACTCTATAATTACACAAATTAACAAGTGAATCTCTGCCCTTAGAAAATTCAGTCTAATACAGGAGACAGAGGCACAGTTTAAGAAGTGGACTCTGAGGAAGTAACCACAGCTACCTGACCTTTCAAACAAGCCGAAATTCCAACTAGGGACCTACTGATACCACAAGAGTGAGCTTCAACTTCTCATAATCGAATTTTTATTTATATGTGTACATGTTAATTTACTTTTTAAAATCCACTGGAAAAGCGTCCAAATTCGACTGGTTCTGTCTAAGCTAAAACTGGGACTTCTATTCCATCCGTGCTGAGCATCGCTGGTTCCCCTTTAGCATTCCGCTCTGGAACCGGCCACCTCTATGGTACTTGCCTAGAGGTTTCTGCACTTCTGTTTTCACCCAATACAACCTGTGGGAAGCGCATGATTTCCACTGACCTGGTCGCAATACCCCCGGCCCAAAAGGGCCCGGAGCCTGCGGCCGGGTCTCGCCCCGCCCGGGGTGTGAGTGGCCCAGGCGTGGCTCCGGGAAACGCCCGTGTCCACCTTCCTGAAGCCCCCCTCCCGAAGCCCCCCTCCCGGCCCGCGCCGCGCACAGGCCGGCCCGTACCTGTTGGACCTCCAGCTCCGTGTCGGGCTGCTGGCGGCCCAGCAGCTTCATGGGGAAGCTGGTCTGCGGCAGCAACACCGTGTCCCGATAGCTGCCATTACTCGAATTCTGCAGCTGGTTACTGGCCCCGGTGACTGACCGCACCAAAAGCCTCCTCGTCGCCCCTCGCCAGCCAGGCCGACGAGGAAGGCGGGGCGGCACCCACAAATTCCGGGCCACGGCCAGGGCCGCTGCTCCCGGCCCGCGAGGGCGCAGCCCCCAACGCATGGCGAGTCAGGCCAACCCCAGGCTCCGGAGAGGCGCCGGGGCCTACTTTCCGGCCCGACTGTAGGGAAGAGGGAGACCAGAGCACCTGCGCAAGCCTTAGCGGGAGTGCGCAAGCGCGGGGCGGGGAAGGGGCGGGGAGGCGCAGGGGGCGGGGCCACGTCAGCGACCCCGCGGCAACCATCCCGGATCGGGGCTCATACCCAGAGGCCGGAGGAGATGGGGCAGGCGCCACCGGCTCATATTTCAATCACAGCGGCCTGCCTTTTTAGAAAGTATAGTTTCTTTAATCCAGTATAACCCAGATATTATCACTTCAACAGGTAATTAACAAAAATTGTAAGTATGATATTTCACATTCTTTCTCTTCATGTTAAGTCTTCATAATGTGCTATGTATTTTACACATACAGCACATCTCCATTTGGACTAGGAGCTTGCCAAGTGCTCAACAACTACATGGGGCTAATGGCTACCTTACTGGGAAGCACCGCTTTAGCGAGTACAACCTACCTCCACATAACATGTTGTTGAATGCAACAGTACTCTCTGTTTACTCCTAAAACCTGCACTGAGGGTACACTGAGCTATCAGAGCAGAAGGCTACTCTCTAGGACACCCGCACACTTCTCTTCCCACCTGTTGGGCTCACAGTCATTTGTGTTTATCCTTGAACTTATTCATGCCAGTTGTACTTGCTGTGTAATTATGCAATTTAATTATAAAAACCAATGGATGGTAAATTTTGTTATACTTATTTGTAACATAATAAAATAAATGGTCTGACTTAACTCAGTTGTTATGAAAATCAAATGAGATTGTGTAAGTAAAAGTCTTCTCAAACTAGAACTCCATGTAATGGCAGCCATTTGTTGATACTGCTCTCTGGTAAGTTTTTTTTTTTTTTAATAGAAATTATTGTTTCTTTCTAATTACAAAACTTTGGGAGTTACAGAAGAGCACACAAGTGAAAATTGTTCACTAACCACACTCTCCCCGAAACCAGTTTTTTTTTTTTTTAATTTTGGGCCCTGCCACATGCAGGATCTTAATTCCCTGACCAGGGACCAAACCCATGCCCCCTGCATTGGAAGCACAAAATCCTAACCACTGGGCCACCAGGGAATTCCCAAAGCAATTTTTTTTTTTTAATGAAAACTAAGCTGATGTTCTTAAGAATCTAGTAAAAGCATGTCTCTAAAAAACAAGAACTGCTGTTGAATTAGATGAAGCTAAAACAATTGTAAAGTAGTGGGGAAAACATTGTAAAAAATTTGTAAGTATTGTGCTCTTAGAGTTTTCCTAATTGTCTAACCTACAAAACCAGATGGTGCAGTATGGCTCTGCATTATCAGGAAAGATAAAGCAAAATTCCAATCTGGGGACAGAAGCTCCAAGAAGGTTTGGACACTCCTACACTGTTGATGGGAATGTAAATTGGTGCAGCCACTGTGGAAAACAATATGGAGGTTTCTCAAAAATTAAAAACAAAACAACCATATGATCCAGCAATCCCACTGTTGGGTATGTATATGAAAAAACAAAAACGCTAACTGGAAAAGACACATGCACTCCAATGTTCATAGCTGCATTACTTACAAAATTGTCAAGGTATGTAAGCAACGTAACTGTCCATCAACAGATGAATAGATAAAATGTGTTATGTCTATATACAACGGAATACTTCTCGACCATAAAAAATAATGAAATTTTGCGTTTGCAGCAACATGAATGGACTTGGAGGCCATTATGCTAAGTGAAATAAGTCAGAGAGAGAAAGACAAATACAGTTATGATATCACTTATATGTGGAATCTAAAAATATACAATGAACTAGTGAATAAAACAGAAAAGAAGCAGACACAGATATAGACAGCAAACTAGTGCTTACCAGCAGAGAGAGCGGAAAGGGAAGGGGCAATATAGGAGTAGGGGAAAAAGGTTATTATGGGATTATACAAAATCATGTGCAAAATTTTTGAAAATTGTATAGCACTATAGAATTTAATGCAATTTTTACCCAATTAAAAAAATGGGGCTTCCCTGGTGGTGCAGTGGTTGAGAATCCGCCTGCCAATGCAGGGGACATGGGTTTGAGCCCTGATCCAGGAAGATCCCACATGCAGCAAAGCTACTAAGCCCGTACACCACAACTACTGAGCCTGTGTGCCACAACTACTGAGCCCACATGCCACAACTACTGAAGCCCGCATTCCTAGAGCCCATGCTCGGCAATGAGAGAAGCCACCAAAATGAGAAGACCACTCTCCGCAACTAGAGAAAGCCTGTGCACAGCAACGAAGACCCAATGCAGCCAAAAATAAAAATAAATAAATTTATTTTTTTAAGTGAAAATAAAATAAAGCATATGAAACTAGGAAAATAAGAAAAAAAAAGGCTTGGACAGATTTTTGTGGGGTTTTTCGATTGTTTTTCTTCTTTAGCAACGAGAATGTAGTGATGGGTTATTTATTTAATTTAAAAATTTTTTAAAAATAAAGCAGTTTTATTAATATAAAGAATACGTTTAACAAAAAAAAGACTGTTCCCTTTGATAGTTTTTCTTACCCTGAATTCTACTATGATGAAACAGTGGGTTTGGCTTTCTAATTAATCAGAGAATTTCTGTCTTTAAATGGATGAGTTTAAACAATTTACATTTGTTGTTATAACTGAAATGTTTGCTATTCACTCTGTCATTTTATGTTGTTATATTTTAATCACAGTGCCCTGCTTTTCAGTACTGAAAAAAAAGATCATTGCCTCTTCGCTCTGCTCTTCTCACCGCAGGTCGGCTCCCACATGGACACAGAAATACAGGCAGACACAAGAAGTGTGCTCCTTAAATATATGGTGAAAGCCAAAATGAATAAACAGGCAATTTTTGTTTTTGCTTGTTTATTTTTACTTTTGGCAGTGCAATAAAAGTCGTAATTAGGTGTTTTTTTTTTTTCTGTGCTTCAAAAAACAAACAAAAATAATTAATATGGTACATCCGACCCGGAAGAGAAAAAAATCTCCCAGGACTAATCAGTAGCCGAATGAAAGGGTCACAGACCCTTTCAGGAATCTGATAAATGCTTAAAAAAATAAAATAAAAAATAAACGCTAGTAACACACTTCTGCATAAAGTTTTCTTAGGGGGAACAGAGGTAGGGGCGTCGTGGACCACCTGAAGCCAGTCCACGGACTCGTAGGGTTTCGAGGTTAAGTAGCCGCCTGCCGCCACGGGGCAGTATCACTAACCCGACAAACATCGTAACAGTAAACTGTGCGCACAAAGTGGATTGGAAGACACCTGAAACCAGAATGATTACTTAATACACCTTTCGGTTTGACTTCAGGGGACTGGAGCCTATGGAGTACTTGGAAAGCTTGGAGAAAACACGGACAAGTGGAGCTTTCCGGCGGGTCTGAAGTCAGACCGGGCGGTGGCAAAGTACCTGTTCTGCGCCTGCGCCGAACTTCCCGCATGCTCAGTAGCTGAGGTAGTTTTAGTCTTGATGACCTATCCCCGGAGGGTAAACGCTGTACTGGACGCTGCGGGGGACCTGTTGCTTGGTAACGCTTTTTTGGTTACCCCTGAAGTCTCCTTCGTCTGACTTGGTGCCAGTCTTGTCACTGTAAGTAATTTTATCTCCTGCGGGGCAGCGCAAGGGCCTGAGTAGTTTATTGGTCTCCTAACTCCACCCCTCTGCACAGATATGAAGAGATTCGAAGGATTTATGTTAAAAAAAATTACGCAAATCAGAGTACTTCTCCAGATATTCCGATATCGGACCTAGATTCTTGATTGTTTACTTGTACTACTATTTTCGTGCCCCGGGGTCTTTTTATGGCCATATGTTGTTGAAATAACAAGGCAGACTTAGACCGTGGGTTCTTTAGTGCATCCAAATTTAGAGACTGTCTTACGCCTAAAATTAAATTTCGTTAAAATAGCAGACATTCTTCCTACTGCCTTTTCTGGTTGTAGACTTGCTTTATTTATTTAGATTCCCTGAAAATGTGATTGCTAGTTTAAAAGATGTGTACATTTTACTGTTAATAAGATTTTCAAAAAAGCGGTTTCACCACTTTACATCCTCGCTAATAATGCTCAGGAGGATCTTCCCTCACACTCCAGCCAACACTGGGCAAACTTTCTTATCTATGCCAGTCCTAGATATGAACAATCATTACTCATTGTTTTAGATTGCATTTCTTTCTAATTAGTGAAATTGAGCATTTCACGATTTAATGGTCTTGGTTTTATTTTTCTAAGTATTGCCTATTGGCGTCACTTGCACATTTTTCTGTTGAATCATTCATCTTTTACAGATTGATACATGTAAGCCCCTTATGTAACAAAAATTAGCACATTTGTCTAGTATGTGATACAAATTTTTGTTATCATTTTGTCACTCATCTGTTTGCTTTGTTTATAGTATTTTGGCTATATAGACATTTTAATTTTTATGCCTTCAGATTTATCAATATATAATGGATTCTCGGTTTTAGTCATGTTTAAAAGTGCTTTTCCAAATTTATAAAACATTTCACTCATGTTTTATCCCCATACTTTTATAGTTTCATTCTTTTAAAATCATGCATTGATCTGGAATATACATTGATATAAAGAAGGCAAAAAGATTCCAACACTTTTTTAAAAGATTAGCAATTGTCCCCACCGTTTTTTGCACAATTAACTTTCCTCCATGATTTGAATTATCACCTTTAGTGTATTTGGATCTATCTCTGGAATTTATTTGATTGCATTGATTTGTCTCTCAAATTCTGCCCAGGACTAAACCTTTAATTACTATAGTTTTATATCATATTTTGATATATGCTCATTTCTTTTTTTTCAGAATTTTCTCTGTTATAGTCAAGTTCCAAAAGATAAATTATCTTAGTATTTTGATTGGGAACTCACCATTTATTTATTTATTTATCTTTCTTTTTTTTTTTATGGTTCTGGCAGCTTTATTGAGGTATAATTATCATACAATCAATGTAAATATTTAAAGTGTATAATTTGATATAATTTGTTTATCCACTCACCTGTTGAGGGACATTTGGGTTGTTTTCAGATTTTGTCTGTCACAAATAAATCTGCTATAAACATTCATGAAGAAGTCTTGGGACTTCCCTGGCAGCCCAGTGGTCAAGAATCTGCACCTCCAATGCAGAGGGTACGGGCTCCATCCCTGGCTGGGGAACCAAGATCCCACGTGCTGTGCTGTGTGGCCAAAAAATAAAAAAACAAAAGACAAAAAACCAACCAAACAAACAAAATTCATGAAGAAGTCTTTGTGAGGACTTAATACTTTTTTTTTCTCTTGGCAAATAGCTAGGAGTGGAATGCTGGGTCAGCCAAACTGTTTCCCAAAGTAATTGCACCCTCTTACATTCCCACCCACAATGTGTGTTACTCTAACCAGTGTCTTGTGAATGATGAGGTCTCCCACGGGCTAGTGGGCTCATGAGCTCCCAAGCCGTATGAGCTCTGAAGATCACACATACTCTTCCTTTCGGGAGGTGCATGCCCCGGCTTCAGGTAGTTTCCTCACCTGCCTGCACTGATTAGCAGATCTCCAGAGGTCTCTCTGGTACTCTGCCCTGCACACTCCTATCATCTTGGCCTCTGCAGACACCCAGCTCCATCTCCTCAACTTGGATACTACTGCACTCCCCCTGGGTTCCCATTTCATCATTTATTTTAAGAACCTAATCCTCGTATGCTCACCACCTTTATATTGAATTCAAGATACTTCTCCCAGGCTATGAGAAGAAATGGATCATTGATTCCTATAGTTTTTGTCCTTCTGAACTAGCCATGTTGACAGCTGTAAAGATTCCTTAAATGATAGGATATTAGGTTGATTGCCTTAAATGTTGTACAACATTTTTTCATACTCCAAGCCTCAAGCCCAGAACATTATGAAAAAGAACCTGTGCTGTGATTCTGGGTCATATTGCTAATATTATATCCTCAGAGTCAAAATAATGTTGTGGAAGCTATAGGAATTTTTTTTGCCCTTAACGCTGCCCTAATGTCCCTGCAGGGTAGCCAGCAATGAGAATAATCATTGTAATAATGGTTAGCCAGCATTATTTAGTGCTTACCTTGTGCCAGAGACTGATTTAATAATTACCATGACTCTATATTTTAATACTACTGCTAGCTCCATTTTACCAGTCGAGGCACAGAGAATTTAAGTGGCTTTCCCAAGGTCATACAACTAGTGTGTGCCAGAGCTAGGAATTGAACACAGGAAGTAGGCTTCAGTGCCTGTGCCTTTAATCCCTGTTTTTGATAAGCTTTCAGAGAGACATGATTACAAAAGTTAGTGTTTTACAACCCAGAAGGTGTAAAACTGGTAGAGAAGGAAGTACAGTGGATGTAACCTGAGATGCTATAAGGAAGTTAAGGACTTGCAGCTTCATTTTATTGACATGTTTGATAAGTATCGTTTCTACATCCTCCTCTTCCACGGCACTTTTGAAAAGATGCATTCAACAATTTTTTTTAAACTGTATTTAAGTTAATGGCTAAAGAGAAAAAGACAGTTAGGACCAGAGTCCTGCAATCTGTCAACCAGTGACCCTTTTCCAGGTTGAAAGTGAATCATGAATAAAATTATGGGGTAACATTGTTCACCTAGTTATGAGTACACCTAACAGTGGCTCAGGATGGGGGATGAGGGCAGTTGGACCATGATTCAGTCCCAACTAAGGCTCAGCCCACCCCACTGGGAATTTGGAAGCTAGGAAGGCCCAGCAGCATTGGGGTGGCAGCCCAGCTGGAGTGAGGAGTGGCCTTTACACTCCCCTGTTGACTCTTCTCAGCAGACAAATTCCTAAAGAAAGGTGGCAGCCAAAGACCATCTGTTGGCAGCCCTCTCAACAGCTGGGGAAGTAAGTCCTTCAACCCCAGAGGGAATCTGGGTGATGTATCCCAGCATCAAAGCAGTCAATAAAATTGCAGGATTTGAATTTGTATTTTCAAAAAGGAAAGTACTTGATCCTAAAGACTGTTTTATTCATATTTTTTATTCGGCCAGGGGCTGCTTGACACTCATTACTTTTCCAAATGCTTGGTCTTCAGTCCAGTGGTTATCCTGCTTGTTCTCTTTATTTTGCTACTGATAAGGATGGTAGTCAATAACCAGCAGATTAAACTTTATTTAATCTCTAAAGGAATATTCATTGAGTTTCAGAAACTAAATGTAATCACATGCAGTCCCTCCCCTTTTTAATTACTTTAATTACTTCCCTTATGCTCTTCATACCTCTGTCAGCACTTACCAGTTTTATGTTATAGACATTAGCTTACAGTATTTTACCCTCAGCCCACCAAAATATTAGCTCCTTAAGGGCAGGTATTATACCTTATTTTTTAGCCCCTGCAGCACGTCCACAGCTTTTGTACATTACACTCGTCATACATAAAACTTTTTCACATGTTTATAGTCCTGGGCCAGTTACCCCCATGCCTCAAAATGTCCCATCTGCAGAGAAAAAGAATACTATAGAATTTATTGGGAGAGCTAATGCTGAAATGGAGTCTTTTTCCAAGTCTCTCTTAGTAAATGTTTATTAGAGAATCTATACAGTTAATTGAAGCAGTCTCAAGTAAACACTCAATACCAATATGTTGAATTGAGTTCAAGTAAATGAAACCAGCAGTTGGCTTTGAAAGTAACATAACATTTCTCTCGATTTTCCTTTAGGGCACATCATGGCTTCCAGTCACACTGTGTTGATGCGGTTGGTGGCTTCAGCATATTCTATTGCTCAAAAGGCAGGAACGATAGTCAGGCGTGTTATTGCTGAAGGAGACCTGGGTATCGTGGAGAAGGTACTGAAAGTCTCGTCTCATTTCATACCAACTCTGTTTTTGTCCCTTGAGGTTTAGCTAAAAGGATATAATAATCTGGACAGACTTTAATAGTTGAAATAGTCAATGGCTCCCTTATGGAGATTGCAAGACCCTTAGTTCAAATGGGCTCCATTTCTGCTCTGCAGAGGACTCCAGACTTCCTACCTCCAAAACCTTTATTTATATGACTGGGCCTTCTAACCGCTGTCTAGCTCCAGAACAGTGGAACCAAGCTTTATATCCTGAAGTAATCTAGTTCATGCAAAGCTGTGCAATCCTTGGTGAACTTGACATGTTTGGTAACATCTGGCATTTAAATAAGTATCCCCTATATAGAAAGCTTTAAAATGTCTTTTCTGCATGGAAAAGAAACCTAAAGCAAAGGTTTTCTTTCCAGTATGGTAATTTAAAACTTAGGTAAATTAACAGAAAGATAGTTTATAGTGGTAGTTGATTCTTAAAAGAAGTCCCACTGTGCATGTGTTCTAGTTTAAAATATAATTTCTTCCACAAGATTTGATGATTATTTCACATTACAAATTTTAAGTGTAAGTTTCCACATACTGACTTTTTGTCATAATCTTTAAGGAAGATTGTATTGTAATTTTGCCCAAGTGGGAAAATTTTAGGATATGATAAATATTTTAATGATTTGAAATAGAGATGTAGTTAAGACGCTTCTTTATGATTAGTCAAGCATCTATTTAAGGCTATTTGTATAAAAAAAATAAGGACCTTATATATAAGTAAAAATCAACTTAGAAATAAGTTCCTGTGAACTAATTATAGGATATTCAACATAACTACTTTTAAAAATTAAGAATAAAAATCACAAGAACTAGTGAAATAAATCTCATTTCCTTTTTTGATAGATTTATGGGCTTAACAGTATAGGAAATAGATACAGGGTATCTTGATTTTGAAATCAAAATTGATTTGAATCAACTTTTAAAAAAATTTGTTATAGTCCCTCATTTTCCATTTTCAAAAAGCATTCAAGGTATTTATAATATATATAGATGATATCTCTCATCCCCCATCCTGAGCCACTGTTAGGTGTACTCATAACTAGGTGAACAATGTTACCCCGTAATTTTATTCATGATTCACTTTCAACCTGGAAAAGGGTCACTGGTTGACAGATCGTAGGACTCTGCTCCTGACTGTCTTTTTCTCTTTAGCCATTAACTTAAATACAGTTTAAAAAATTTGTTGAATGCATCTTTTCAAAAGTGCTGTAGAAGAGGAGGATGTAGAAACGATACTTATCAAATATGTCAATAAAATGAAGCTGGAAGGGCTAGTTGTTGTATTGGATTACAGAATAAGTATTCAAAATAGTTGCAAACTCTGAGAAAGGTGGGCCAAATTCAACAAGATATTACAATAGGAATAAAATCCTATATTAATGTTCAAGTAATAAGGGGGGAGTCTGATTCAAATTTGTGTGAAAAAGAGGTTTTAGTTGATCATATACATGCTCAATGACAAGCCAACAATGTAAAACAGCTACTTTCAGAAGGCTACTAATCTTACTGTCTTTTCTTTTTTATTGTTTTCTCTATTATGAAACATAGGAAGTGGAGAAAAACAGCAAAAAGTACAAAATCATCTATTAGGCCACCACCGCCAATATTTTGGATCATATCTTTGCATATTTTTCTCTTTGTATTATTTATTTTGCTTAAGTTGATTTTCTCTTGTGATTATATTAGATGGACCACTTTGTAGCCGATAGCTAAAGAGTAATAGAAATATAGTGTTCAAGTTAGAAAGAAAGATAATAACCTCACTGTCCTCTCTACTGGTCAGACACTTCTAGTACTTTATATCCACTTGTTGACACCTCATTTTAAAAGAGACAGGGCAAAAACAGATTTGTCACATAAAGTATCTAGAATGGTGAGATCTGGCACTGTTGGTAGAAAGAGCAGGGAATATCTTATCCTAGAGAAGAGTTGGGAGAGCTTTCCTCATAGAGTTGAATGGCTATCAATGTGTCTTTTTTTCTCTGGAGCAGTGGTCTCTAAACTTGATTGATAGGTAAGTAATCTTCAATTTCAACAATTCTTTTAAGTAGTTTCATTCCACAGATATTTACAGAGCACCTACTGTGTGCCAGGCACAGTTCTTTAGAAAATAAAACAAAGATCTCTGCCTTTGTGGCACTACATTCTAGCAAAATTGTTCTTTACATTGAGATAACCAGCAAACTTCACTGTGGCAGAAAAGAGTTTGATTTTCGTAGTCATTCCTTATCTCACTACGAAGTATTGCAAAAGATCTGCTATTTAAGATAAAATAATGTGTAAATACACCTAAACAGGTATGTATAAATTGCAACATGTCCTAATTCTCTGAAAGCAAGCTAACCAAGGAAGTGGTCACTGTCTTTCACAAGTGTGACTATATGAGTTATGGATTGAGTTGAGTGCCATAGGTGAGTCATGTAGTAAATATTACTGCCATTCACTTTTTTTTTATAGTTTAGAAATAAAAATTTTGAAATAAGAAATAATGAATCGTTCTGAGGACCTCTTGAATTATTAAAATTAGGATTGAGTGGAGTTTACAGAAAGATCCATATAAGAAATACCTTTTAAATAACTAAAGAGTTATTTACTATTATTAACTGCCTTGAAAATTGTGAATTTCCTGTCTGTCAACCTGCTTAAGCAAAAGATTAATGTAGAGATCTTATAAAAGGAATTTGTGAACTGGGGGAGAAAATATTCTAAGTAATTTAAAAGCTCCTTTCCAAACTTTAGCCACTATAAATCCCATGAGAAAAACCCAGCCAAGAAACTGACTCATATGACGTTAAGCTTGATCAATCTTAAAACAGACAGTGTAATTTAAATGGATATAGATAATCACCCATGAGGCATCAAAGAACAACTTATTTCATACTTAGTTCTGCTAAAATGTGCGTTCTTTGTTGCAGACCTGTGCAACAGACCTGCAGACCAAGGCGGACCGATTAGTTCAAATGAGCATATGCTCATCTTTGGCACGGAAATTCCCCAAACTAACAATTATAGGGGAAGAGGTAAGACTATCATATAGTTTTTTAAATCCCTGTTTACTGTATGGATTTGTAATTGCCCTTTAGTGATTTATACACTACTTTTATGATTTCAAGCATTATATGTTTGTGTTTTAACACAACAATAACTATCATGTTTCTTGGACTTTCAGAAAATATCTGCTTTTAATATTTTGGTTTATTTCTAGGCCACACGTGTCAGTTCTTGACCATAGATGATATGGTTACTGTTGTGACATTCAACATACAAAGTATAAGATGGGTAGAGTTCTAGAACTTTGGAATAAAATGGGTTTTATTGTTCCTGTTTTGTTTTTGTTTTTTTAATTAAGGCTTATTTGCATACTTATTCAAAGACCAACACTGTGAAGGTGAAGGAATTGACATCTCATGTATTTGAGAGTTAGACAGCTGATGGCAGAGTCACTTGTGTAAATAGGTGTATAATACTTAAAAATTCTTTTCTTTTTAATCCTTGTTCAGGATAATGAAGTTGGGATCCTTTGTAATCAACTTTGATGAGCCATATGTGGTTGTTTTTGCAATTTTATTCAGTGTGCTTTAAAAGCTCTAAATAGAAATGGTAAACAGGAAGGACTAGTGAAACCTATGATACTGCATTTCTTCTTGTTGCTGAGACAGACGGTATTCTGTAAACAGCTTCGGTCATCATCAGTGTTCTCTGCTTTAGGATCTGCCTCCTGAAGACGTGGATCAAGAGTTGATTGAAGATGGTCAGTGGGAGGAGATACTGAAGCAACCATGCCCATCACAGTACAGTGCTATCAAAGAGGAAGACGTATGATCCATGTTATTACTTAACATTCTATTAATCTTCAGTTTTTGTCGTAGTAAAGGAAATAAAATTTGCCATCATGATGAAAACTTGGTAGTTATAAAACAAGGGAAACCAGGAACTTGAAATCTTTCAGAGCCAACATATAAGTGCCTGGCAACCATATGGGATGTCTGACCTATTAACTTCAAGTTCATTTTCTCATCCTATTGATTTCCTCTTCACTCTAAAACTGTTATTAAAAATACTTTTGGGGGAATTCCCTGGCAGTCCAGTGGTTAGGACTGGGTGCTTTCACTGCTGGGACCTAGGTTCAGTCCCTGGTCAGGGAACTAAGATCCCGCAAGCCGCGTGGCACTGCCTAAAAACAAAATACTTTTAGGGAGAAAATCTAATTTGTTATTTAGTAAATTTGGTAGTAAAACATTTCATTGGTAATTGGAGCTGGAAGGAGATGAAATGGATTGCTACCTTATATTTTTGGAAGGCCATAAAAATTACCCCCCTTGCTTTTTATTGTTGCTTAAATTAAATCTATGACTTCAGATAACTATCAAACTTCTTTAATTTTTGAGTTTTAATTTATTTAACACTCATTCATTGAGCACTTACTATGAGTAAGGCACTTTGTTCTGTGATATGCAATATAGAAAAAAAAGATGTGGTGTCTCCCGTCAGAAATATGCCCTCACAAATTTACATCAAGCATCTAGTGGTTAATGGCTACGTATCCTGAATCATATTAAAAGTCCTAAGAGGAGGGGATTTCTTTTTTATGCTACTGCCAGTTTTATAAACCATTCATTTTTCTTGGCCGCATATACGTGTGTCCTTACGATAATCAGACTGTCATTATTTATCTTAAATCAACATTTATATATAAAAATGAGTAGCATCCACACAAAACATTTTTGGTGCCACTTTAAAGTTTTCCTTATATCACCATCTAGAGCCCAGGATGTTCATGGCCACATGTTTAGTGTTCAGGTAACAATAAATTTTTACCAATAAAGTTATTGGTAAAATTGGTTTATTTTAACAATAAAGTTAACCATTTTATATTAAAAATTTTTTTATTGAAGTATAGTTGATTTACAATGTTGTATTAATATTTTATTACAAAATACTTTTTTACTATTATTTTTTAATTATTACAAAACTGATGACATTGGCTTAAGCCACCCATAATATAATTTCAAAAATTAAAAAAAGGTAGTTTTAGTTTATCTATTTAAATCAATTTTTTAAATTTTATATGCTCAATTTGGACATTTCCTCTTTTATAGCTTGTGGTCTGGGTTGATCCTCTGGATGGTACCAAGGAATATACTGAAGGTTGGTATCTCTTTTATATTTGTATTTGACAGCAGTAGGACTAATATATGATGTTTAGTTGTAAACATTTAATCTCCTTCAAATACCACCCCCCCATACTCCACCAGTCCCACAATCCTAATGTCCCCTAGATGAAAATAACTAACATTAAACCAATGTAACCGAAGGGACTATACTGAACCCCCAGCTTTATTGGGTAGAAAAATGATGAAAAGTGTTACTGTATCGCCTTGCTCTGCCACCATCCCCTGCCCATCCCTCACTGGCTTCCTCTGCGAACTGCTGTCTCACTCCACAGCCTCACGTCTAAAGATGGGTTTTGAAACACAGTGCAATATTTCTCCTTTCTGAAATTATCTAAGATGAGCAAAATTAGAAGGCAGCAAATTAAAATAAAGTTGGCAACGTTAAAGTGAGAAGTGCCAGGCTCAGAGCCAGAGTGGTAGGTTTTAGGAGCGTAGCATAAGCTTAGATTCTTATTTTTGAGAGGAAGATCAACGTAGGTTTTCTTATATTGGTTTTCAGCTGAAAAAAGAAAACTGTCTCGTAATTCCTAGAAAAAAACTCTCTCTGTCCTTGGATGAGACATATCTACAATGAGTACGTGTGAAAATGTCTCTGTAATCCATTGAGAAATAGGGGAGCTCTAGGCAGCTTTAGTGAGTGTAAGAACACCTAAACAGCTCGTTCAGCTCTCAACCCCGACCTCCAGAGGTTTTGATTCACTAGCTCTGCAAAGGAGCCTGAGAATCTGTACTGAAAAAATTGAGCCAGTTAATTCTAATGCTGCTTGTTAGTCCATTGGCCCCACTGTGAGAAATCTTAATTTAGAGGCTTGAAATGCAAATCTAGAGAGTAATCCTGGAATCGAGAGTGATCTAGCAGGCAGAGGTGAGTCGGATGGTGGTAGAGGGGGGCACAGAGGAATCTAATGATGATGGCTGCAGAGTTATGGCTGACTTACTTGATTGGTTTACAGATTATTCCTAATGAGACCATGTGTATCAATTCAATTAAGTGGCCGTAGTCCCTACTTCTGTCCCTGGACAACTCTCATAATTTGTGTATTTTGCCAGAAGTAGGTTTAATCATGGATGAATCCTTGCAAATTCCTTACCTTTATTGCAAAAATAACTTGGAGCCACTGATGTGCTGATGATGAGTCATAACCTGAGAAAGTTATGTAATTGATACGAATTTCTTCTTTTTAGGTCTTCTTGACAATGTAACAGTTCTTATTGGAATTGCTTATGAAGGAAAAGCCATAGCAGGAGTTATTAACCAGCCATATTACAACTACCAGGTATTAGTATAAAAGGTACCAAAATATTTTATTAGATAAATAATTATGGTATTATATGATTCTTAATGTTATATGATCCAATGATTTCTAGCTTGGTTGCACATGCAGTCGTCTGGGGGAGCTTTTCAAAGTAAGGATTCCCAGGTCATACCCCAGATGTATTGAATCAGGTCCTCTGGGGGGTGTTGATGCCAGGAATGTGTGTGTATGTATGTGACTGTACACAGACACACTGTATGATTTGCACATATTTGTTATGTATGCCTTATGATTCAAATCATAAGCAAAAGTTTGGGAATTACTGATATGGCTCTTGGTTAGCTTGGTCATTGAGACACCTGATTTACAGGTGGTGCTTGAAGCACGTTGAAGAAATGAACCATTTCAACCAAGAAAAGAGGCTAGCCATGTTGTTTTGCAGGTAATACTACATAGTGCCTAAATTATAGTCAGCATTAACTAAATATGTTCTTGTACTCTTTTCTCTCATTTTGTCTCTCTAATGTGCTTTGACTTTCTACTATACTCCCAAGAAATTGTCTTCCTTAGAAGTAAGAGGCTAATGTAATTCCAAATCAGGAATATACTGTTAGATCACATTAAATGTTAAAAAAATTGTTGCAATAAAATACTTAAGGTATTTACATTAGTGTGACCTTGATAGAACTTTGGAGAAACAAAGTAACCAGAGTGGGGACTATTACTTCTGAATCTCCAATTTGAGTTAAGAGCAGGATTAATCTCTATTTCTAAGATAAATTTGTTGTTTTTAATATCATTTATGTGATTATAACTTTTTATTTATAATCATGTGCATCTTACGATTATTCAGCAAAAATATTTATGCATTCATTACTGGGAAAGTCTCATATTGAACTGCTTAAGAGTCCATTAATTCTTTTAATATGACTAATGTTTATACAGTATTATATGCAGACACAAGTTTGCAGT
This sequence comes from Lipotes vexillifer, assembly GCF_000442215.2. Classification (NCBI taxonomy): domain Eukaryota; kingdom Metazoa; phylum Chordata; class Mammalia; order Artiodactyla; family Lipotidae; genus Lipotes; species Lipotes vexillifer. The sequence goes on along the minus strand of NW_006782755.1, from coordinate 783,957 downwards.
TATCATGTAAACTTTAAAGCAAGTGTAATAGGGACATTTAATTCATAGATAATATTGCAGTGCGTGGCATCTTCTATCAAAAAAAGATCTAAGTGCTTAGGAATTGTTAACAATTTCCATCACTTCTTTCTAAGATTAGAAAAATTGTATTCATTTTCCACAGAACAATGAAAATCAAAAGTTAAGGGAACCCAGAAATGAAGCAAAGGTGAGAAAAATAGCTAGGCTTTTGGCTGCACTGGTAGGCAGAAAAGAGGTAGGCAACTTGTGGTACCCCAGTAGTCACTGTCTGTCCCATGTACCAGCTCATTTTCTCCTGCTCTGCTTCTCTCCTTTGTTACCTGTCCCTTCACCACATTCCCTTCTGTACACTTTCTTTCTCTCCTCTCTTCCTTCTCTCTTGCTTATGCCTTAAAATTTGTTGCAACAAGGAGAAAAGTTGCTTAGCTTTGTTGGTAGTTTTCAAGGCTGAATGTCCAATTTAAAGTCATTATCATCATAGCTAACATTTATCAAGAGCTTACTGTGTACTGACAGACTCGAGGGATTCACATGCATTATCTCATTCTGATACACCAAAGTCCTTTAAGGAAGCCTTTATCCCTGTTTTAAAGAAGAGGAAACTGAGACAAGTAACTTGCCCTAGTTGGTCAATGGCAGATCTGGTATCTAAACTGCAGTCCAAGCTCTTAGCCACTGCTCTACATTGCTCTCTTGAGCCAGATAGAAGACTTTTTACAGTTCAGACTTTATTACTGCTTCTAACAGATCCTGAAGCTGGGAAGCACTCAAAGGAAAGAGCATGGAATAGTGCAAAGAAACCCAGTTTGTCTGTATATTGGAGGTAGCTCCTTAACCATTAGGAATCTTACTGAACTCATCAGTAAGGTGAAAATCTTAGCCTTTTTTACCCCCAGACAGTTGGTGTGGGAACTCTGAAGGAGAGAGTCAGCAAGAGAGGCTGAGAGATCAGGAGCACAGAGGAAGGCTAGCTGGCTGCCTCATGGGATTGCATTTACCTCATCAGGGCACCAGATTCCACGGTCCCATCCTCTTTGCTGACATATTCATTCACAGAGGTCATATGAGTTTTTAGGGACCAGAATGCTCATGTCCTCTATTTAGTATGCTTTCCTTTCTTTTTCAGAATAACTGGAGAGCTGAATTAATAAATAGGTTTCTTGAGCACATGAAATTAGTCTCAGCAATTGAGCTGAAGCATAACGAGCACACAGAGCCTCTCTGTACTTTTGCGATTCCAGCCTCTCCTATAGTGTAAACTCAAGAGGGAAGAGGGGAAGCATACACTGAGCCCCCAGTGCTTGTTTTTTGGTTCCTCTGTTGCCCCATTTGCTGGGAGTGCTGTCCACCCAAAGCCTTCAGCTCTCAGCCTCTTTGGGGATCGCCTCACCTGTGAAGAGCCGCCTTGCCGGTGACACGCCCCTTCCCAAGGCAGTCCATTTCTAGTGACTGATGATTGGGGGCGTGTAAAGGCCTGGCATTTCATCCCAGTTTGGGATGTGTTCTCCCCAGTTTGGTACAACTCTGAAGAGCCATTCTGGCTCCAGAGCTCCCCATGGGGTTGGCTGAAGCTGTGGTCGTGTCTGCATCACAGCTCGGTTTCTCCCTCTGCCCACTCCCCTCCCTTCCACAGGTGTTGATCCCAAGGGCAGTCATTAATAAACACCCTACCTATCTCAGAGTCCGCTTCCCAGGGAATCCAACCCTGCAGCCCAAGCATATTTCACTATAACAGCACCCAGAGTACTGCTGTAGGGTAAATAAGATGATGTGTGTGAAAGCATTTTGAGAAGTAAACCGAGGTAGTCTACTAGTTTAGTGACGACAAACATTGGCTTTTTAAAAAAATTTTATTTATTTATTTTTGGCCATGTCCTGTGGCATATGGGATCTCAGTTCCCCGACCAGGGATCGAACCCACACCCCCTGCAGTAAAAGTGCAGAGTCTCAACCACTGGACCACCAGGGAGGTCCCGAAAAATACTGGCTTTGAACACAGATGAGCCTGAGTTTGATTATGATCTTCTTAGAGTCCTTGTTCAGGTTACTGAATGATTCCAAAACTCATTTTTCTCATCTGTAAAATAAGGATGATAATACTATTTCATGGGATTGTTCTGGGGATTAAGTGAGATAATATATGTAAAGCACTTAGTATGGTGCGTGGTACATGTTTAGTATTAAATAAAAATATATGTCTGTATGTCTACTCTATTGATATAGTGGTATTTTGATGACTTTGTGTTAATCTTTTATGCATCAGGTTTACTTTCCATGAAATACCGGAATATTTATGTTTGTTTATGTTATGTTTATGTTTTTCTATATGAAGTGTATAGTTATAACAATGTGGCTGAAAGTTCTTTGAGTGCTGCAAAGGAAAATACAGATTCTGGGATTGCACTGTCATTGTCATTTTACCACCCCAATTATCAGTAAAATCTTTTAACCCTGACCCCATTATACATGGCCACTCTTCAGTACCGGCATATTCACTTGCTTTGTCTCTATAGCAGCATTATTATATTATCAGCATTACCTATTCCCATAGTAATGTGATCCTTATTGTTCCTTGGACAATGAAAAGTAATCAATACACGGTGTTTCATTTCCTAGGGAATTATGTACCTTTTGCAAACAGCTATTTTCAAATACAGTAATGAGATTGTTGGATAATTCTGAAAGGAACAGGAATCAGTATGTGATGTTGCCTTTCCTGAAGACTCCAGGGAATAACCAGAAGTTCCTTTCCGTACCTTTGGAACCCAATTATTATTATTTTTTTGGCCGTGCTGTGTGGCTTGTGGGATCTCAGTTCCACGACCAGGGATAGAACCTAGGCCACGGCAGTGAAAGCCCAGAATCCTAACCACTAAGCCACCCGGGAACTCTCTGAAACCCAATTATTAACCAAAACAACAATGAGAATGATCAGTTGATGTTCTCAGGAAAATTTCTTTGTTGATGATACTGCTTTTGTACTTTATAACATTATCATGTTTTTATTTTTAAAAAAATCATGTTGCTAATGTAACTAAATGTTCTATTTATGGCGAACCTTTCTCTCCAAATGATGACAAGCTTTGCCATTGTTTCACCCATTTACATAGGCAGGACCAGATGCTGTGTTGGGGAGAACAATCTGGGGAGTTTTAGGTTTAGGTGCCTTCGGGTTTCAGCTGAAAGAAGTGCCTGCCGGGAAGCACATCATCACAACCACCCGGTCCCATAACAGCCAGTTGGTTACGGACTGCATTGCAGCTATGAACCCTGATGATGTGCTGCGGGTGGGAGGAGCAGGAAATAAGGTACCAAAATCCATCCATCATCTACCCTGAAATGCAACTGAATTATTAAAAGAAATACTGCGCTGTTACAAAATGTGAAATAAGAGTTCGGGAGAAGAGATTAAAGATTGTAATTTGCCATTAAAGACACATTTCAGCAACATCTGAATTTTTTTTTTTTTTTTGGCTGTACCACGCGGCATGTGGGATCTTAGTTCCCCAACCAGGGATCAAACCTGTGTCCCCTGCAGTGGAAGCGTGGAGTCCTAACCACTGGACCCCCAGGGAATTCCCTGAATTTTTTTTAAATGTTGTGGTTCAAGTCTTTTTTGTCTAAGAGAATTCAGTGATAAGCCATTTGGATAAGACCCCGGGCCTCTTGCCAGTTCTCATTTTCTCAAGGATCCTCTTGGATTACTTCCCAGACCTTTCTTCTACAGACTCCAGAATGGGCCTGCCTGCCCCTTTCTGGATACTTACTCCATTCATTCACCTAGGCTCCCATCCTCCTGAGAACATTGTGAATTGGAACACAATTTGATCTCCATCCCTGATCTCTTCTCATCTTATTGCCCCTTGGTTGTCATGAGGACATCCATCAGGTATTTCAAATTCAGCATCCCCAGTTGGAACGAATCCTCTTTCTACCTGCCCCCAGATGTGTTCCTCTCCCTACTTCCTATCTGCTTAATGGCACCGCCATTTTTCTAACTGTACTAGCCAGACATCTGAAAGCCATCCTAGCCTCCTTCCTGCCTCACATCCTATCAATCTGATCCTACCTATAGATCTTCTTAATTCTTCCCTAATGTCTCATCCATCTCAACCGCCAGTGCCCTAGGTGAAACCTGTCATCATCCCTCAACCAGCCTTTACAGCGGCTTCCAAAGCAATCTCCCTCTGAAAGCACTTACTTATAAGAGGATGAAATATGGAAGTTTAAAAATAGTAGTGTTTTGAAAAAAAATGTAAAACATTTCAAAGTAAAAATATATTCCTGATAGTTACTGAAATATGATTTCTCTTTGCCCCTACTTTTATAACTACAAAATGCCATTACCTCTTTTATTCCCAAGGAGGTACCATTCCCCGTAGGAGCAAAGTCCCCACCCTACACAGCTCCCACCTCTTCTCCTTGCAAAGACCTTGTTGGGCAGTTCTTAACTTTCTGCATCAAGGACCTCTTTGAGAATCGGACGAAAGCCACAGTCCCTCTTCCCTCAAAAAATATACCTGGCATAGTTCTTGGCACATAATAAGACAACACAGATTTCTTAAAAGAAAGAGAAAGCTTTTACTCAGAAGTCTGCAGCAAGGGTTAATGGTTTGAACGTGTCATTGAATACAGTAATCCTAAAAAGAATAGCTGGTTACCTTGTGTTCACTGAGGCTCTCCTTATTCTCCCAGGCTGGCCTCTTCATCTCAATATTTGAAGTCTGAATTTTACAGCACTAATTACTTAACAGTATAACCAAAAAATAAATCAAGCAACTAATGAAAGGCTGATAGCAAGTTACTGTTGAGAGTCATGCGGTTTCTATCAGTGACCTCAGATTTTTTTTTTTGGCTACACCATGCGGCATGTGGGATCTTAGTTCCCTGACCAGTGATCAAACCCACGTCCCCTGCAGTAGAAGCATGGAGTCTTAACCACTGGACCACCAGGGAAGTCCCTCAGTGACCTCAGTTTTGTATGAATATTACAGGCATTAGTAAGATGACTGTTTGATTTGATTTGATTTGATTTTTATTTATTTTTTGGCACACTGTGCAGCTTGCGGGATCTCGGTTCCCCAACCAGGGATCAAACCCGCACCCCCTTATAGTGGAAGCATGGAATCTTAACCACTGGACCGCCAGGGAAGTCCAAGATGACTCTTTTAAAATTCATACTTTGGTAGCAGAAATAACAACAGATATTATACCAAAACAAAGACTTATGAAACTGCTTGTTAGACTAGTCAGCATCACATATCTGTTAGGACTTATTACAACCTATACATTATTGTACTGGTTGATATTTCTGTATCCTTTATATAATAATGGTCAAATTTTTACAAGATTAAAAACCTTTATTTTTTCTACAACAAATATATATTGGTTTTACCGTAAGAAGAAAAGACAGCATAAAAAAGAAAACCTTGGGCTTCCCTGGTGGCGCAGTGGTTAAGAGTCCGCCTGCCAATGCAGGGGATACGGGTTCGTGCCCCGGTCCAGGAAGATCCCACATGCCGCGGAGCGGCTGGGCCCGTGAGCCATGGCCGCTGAGCCTGCGCGTCCGGAGCCTGTGCTCTGCAACGGGAGAGGCCACAACAGTGAGAGGCCCGCGTACAGCAAAAAAAAAAAAAAAAAAGAAAACCTTATTTTAACTAACCCAAGTCTGACAGAGGAATTGAAATATACTGATAGAAACAAGCAGTTTCTCTTTATTTGTATCTCAGTTATTTCATGGTTGAGGGATAATTATTCTCTTAACCTTACAGATTATCCAGCTGATTGAAGGCAAAGCCTCTGCTTATGTATTTGCAAGTCCTGGATGTAAGAAGTGGGATACCTGTGCTCCAGAAGTCATTTTACATGCTGTGGGAGGTTAGTCCATTTTATTTGGGGGAATTACAGTTTTTATACAGTTTTCGTATTATGCTAGGACATGATATTTCAGTAACGTTACTTTACCTAGACTCTTAGGATATAAAAGATAGAAGGAAAGTTAGAGGTTATCCAGTCTAAGCCTCGCATTTCACAGATTTTCAGTGAATTCATTTTCCTTTAGTTACAGTTTCTCTTTTGGACCTTGATCTGCACACAGTTCATTTAATTAAACACTTATTAATTTATGGCTTTAATACTTTTAGGGGTTTTTTTCTTGAAAAGTAAAATATTCATCATCATCCTCATTAGTTTCTTTTGAGCCAATATTGTATTGGTAAATGTCTCAGTGCTAGCGCTTAAAGATCATAGAGTTGGAATTTTTTTAATCTGCCTGCAAAAATACTACAGATATATACATAGCAAGATGATTTTTCTAATTCAAATAGACATCAGATCACATCTACTCTTAAATGCTTGATTTTTATTTTATCATTTCTCCTGGTACATTATCGTGTCACTGTCTCAGCATATTACATGACAAGGAAGTTAAATTCATCACGATCCATTCTCATTAGAATGTTAAATGAGACTGTAATATAACACAGTTATGTTTTATGAACATACTTCACTTAAACTCTTACCAAATAAAGTGTTACTAATAAATGGTAGAATGAAGAAAACACTTTTGAAACCAGGAATCGTGGGTGATGGCGTATAACCAATAGGAAATGTAATCACTCCAGGAAAAGAGAAATTAATTGATACTGAGAAGTATAAATTGAAAATACTAAGTGAAATTATTTTAATCAGGGAGAAAAAATAATGATTTAGCCTTTAGTTAGTCAAGTTCCTCTGTAGTCTTAAATTGCAAGTGAATTAATACTTAACCTTTGTGGTCACACATTGTCTTCCTTATTTTATCCAGAATTCAACGGATATTATTATATAGGGAAGCAAGAAGCTCTTAGAAATAACTAGAAACATAATGATCCGATCAGCCATTGACATTGTATTGATGTTTTTTCCATAGGCAAGTTAACCGATATCCATGGAAACGCCCTTCAGTATAACAAGGAAGTGAAGCACATGAACTCAGCTGGCGTCCTGGCCACACTGAGGAATTATGACTACTATGCAAGTCGAGTTCCCGAATCTGTTAAAAATGTACTTGTTCCTTGAAGGGAAATCTCGTCGACTCAGCCAGGAGAAGGACTTGCTCCTCAAAAACTAATTGGATGGAATTTGAGCTCTACCTTTACTTCATTCATTGTTGATCACCAATTTACATTTGGTTACTTAGGAGTAGAAAATTGAATTTTTAAACGTCTTGATTAATGAATCAACCAGACCAATTTTGACATCTGGAAAACTTGTAAAGTCAGTATATTTCACATTTCATTTTTCCTCCTTTTATTTGGAGCAGTGAAAGTAAAGCTTAGTTCCAACTGGCCATCCTGGTGCACTGTTGAATCAGCATTCCTATTTTGTAAACCAGATTTCTTTAGGGCACAGAACCACAAGTTATTACCTAAATCTCATTCTTGTCTTTCACAGTAATGTAAAAAGTTTTCCTACTCCCATTCTGAATACATTAAAATATCATTCTATATGTTGATGAAACAGATTTTGGAGAAACATTTCTTTATAATAAATTATTTAATTCTAGCTCTGTTATTCACCAGCTTTTTTTGTTTTTAAGTAGTTGGAAACTATGTATTCTCTGCTGTGGGCATTACTTTATCCTTATGGCATCATTATGCAGTTTAACTGTGGAAAGTTAGGTAATTGCTCCTATTCCTTCCAAAGGAAGATTATAATGTATGCTATCAAAATTATTCTGACATTCTGCCTAGGTTTTTATTGTTTAGGTCTCTGTCCTGTGCTTTTAAATAAATTTCTCTCGTTGTATTAAGCAAGTGGTTTAAATTAATCATTCCCAAACCCACTGCATGTCAGAATCACCTGGGAAGCTTTTCAGAAAATACGAATTCACAGGCTCCAGCCAAGCGGTTTTGTCTTAAAATTCCGTGTATTTTAAGACAGCTACTCCAGGGATTCGGTAGTCATTTAAGTGTAACACTCACTAGAGACGGTGTTGGAGTACTGTTTTCACAAGGCAGCTGCAGGAAGAGGTCTTTGTGGCTTTGACACCATTGGCCCCTCTCCCTCTTGCAACTCTCTTCTCACTGTCCTGTTTTTCTTCTTCCCCCTAAGAGCCACTCCTACTCAGTCTCCTTTCTTGGTTTCTCTTTGTCTCCCTTTCCTTGAATGTCAGTATTCACCATGATTCTGTCCTAAGTTCTCTCTAGATGATCTAATCTACAAATATGGCTTCACTTAAGGGCCTTTTACCCAGAATTCCAAAATCGTATCTAGCTTAGAACTCTCAAACTCTAGATTTCTATACCCAAAAGCCTACTTTGATGTCTCACAAGTATCTCTGAATTATGTCTAAAAAACTCTTCATTCTTGCCTACCCCTCCTTAAATTATTTTACAAATCCCCAAGGTGATCCTGATAATTGGCCATGTTTGGAAAGTACTTCCTTCTAAGAAAAGAGTTCTCTATCGATATGCAAACAGTGGACTAAACCTAATTTAAAAAAAAATCTAAGTACAACGTGAGAATAACTTTGAAGTTATTTTCTATAGGCTCTTATATAAAAACTTTATCCAAGTGACATATTTGGAAGTCTGCATTCTCTCTCCACTCCCATTTCTTCTACATTAATTTACACACTCACACCCCTTTATTGCTTCCTTGAATCACTGCAGTGTCTTCCTGTCTAATCTTCCTTCCTGCACTGTTACTCCTCTCCAATCCATCTCTCATTGGCTGCACGTTTTTTTAAAAAGCCAAATCAAGTAATGCCACTCACTTCCTCAAAAATCTTTTGTGGCTTCCTATTGCCTTTAGGATAAAATGCAAGTTCATTACAATGACATGTGAACCTCTTGAGGTTATAGCTTCTCCCTTCTCCAGGATCACCTCTGTTCACTAACCTGTACTCCAGCCATGCTCAACCATTTAAAGTTCCCCCCAAATACCATGTTTTCTCTCACCTTGGCCTCCACTTATTCCATCATTCATTTACTCAACAAATGTTTTTTGAGCACCTGCTGTATATTAGGCATGGCTCTAGATACTGAACATTCAACAGTGGACATAAGTCTGTTCCTTTGTTGAGCTCATGTTCTTGTTAAGCAATACAGATAATAAGTAAATGAAATTATTTTAGATTGTGAAAAATGCTGTAGAGGAAATCAAGCAGGAAGATGAGCTGGGAAGCGGCAGAGGCAGGGAGCGGGGCGGGGGGGGGGGGG
>NW_006782755.1:758130-774637 GCF_000442215.2 Lipotes vexillifer | reverse complement strand
GGGCGGGGGGGGGGGGCGGGAAGAGGATATCCGGTCGATAAAGTGGGGATGTCTTCTCTGAAAAGGTGATGTCTGAGCCGAAAACTGGATGGAAAGAGGTTGACCATATCGAGAGCTGGGATTATTAGTGGGAATAATGAGCACGTTGTCTCTGAGAAGAGAAAGGAAAAAAACAAACAGAAAGGAAGCCAGAGTAGGCGGAAGTAAGGTGAACAAAGAGAGGAGTGTTATAAAGTGAGGTCGGGGAGGTAGGCAGGTGCCACATCATCAAAACCATTTTTTTTTTTTTTTAATTTTAAGGGTTGAGGGAAAATGAGAGTGACTATTGAAAGGTACAGAGCTTTTTTGGGGGGTGATGAAATGTTCTAAAATTGATTGTGGTAAGGATTGGATAATTCTGAATATACTAAAAGGCACTGAATTGTACTCTGTAAATGGGTGAATTGTATTGTATGTGAATTATATTTTAATGAAGCTGTTAGAAAAAAAAAGCCACATGTGGCTAGCGTCTACTATACTGTATAGAACTTCCCTATATCCTCTTTCTGGTTTATCAACAATTTTAACAACCACTCACATCTCCAGCAAGACATTTCAGCTAATAAATGAAAAGGGGTCAAAAGGTGCAAAGTTCCAGTTATAAAATGAGTAAGTCATGGGGATGTAATGTACAGTATGGGGACTGTAGTTAAAATACTGTACTGCATATTTGAAAGTCGCTAGGAGAGTAGATTTTAAAAGTTCTCATCACAAGAAAAAATATTTGTAATTTTGTATGGTGACAGATATTAAGTAGACTTATTGTGGTGATCATTTTGTGATATATACAATATTGGTATCATTTTCAAAAACACCTCAACTAAGCCCCAGATTTATAATATGCAACTGCTACAGGATATTGACATCTAGGCTTCTAACAAAAATCTCAAAAAAACGTCCGTCTGGGACCAAAGACTTTGCCAAACCTGTTTTCCCTCCTGTCTTCCCTTCTTAAGATGATGTAACCATCCACCCAGGCATCCAGCTGAAATCTAGCAATAAAACTAGACATACCTGCTTCCAGCATCTTATCTCCACCCCCTCCTGCAGCATCTTATCAGTTACCATCAATTCTACCTCCCGGATATGCCTGAAACTTGTTCTCTATTCTCAATTCTCATTTCCACTGCCTTCGTTTGGGCCTTTATCTTCTCTCATATGGACTTAACACCTTAACTGACCTTCCTACCATCAGTTCTGCCAACGCCAGTCCACCTGCTCTGCTACTGTCAAAGGATCCTTATAAGATGCAATCCTCATCGTATCTCTCATTGCTACTTAAAAATCTTTGCTGACTTCCTATCATAGGATAAAATCTTGGTCCTCATCATGATATGTAGAACTCTCCATAATTTAGGCTCTGCCTACCTTCCAGCCTTTTAATCTCGAATTGCCAAAGTATTTTACATTCTGGCCATAATGAACTAGTCAAAGTTTTACAAATACACACAGCTTCCAAATATATGCAGCTTCCAAATACACCCATGTTTTAGCTCATGTTCTCCTCTGACTTCTTTTTTCCAACCCCTAGATGGGTTATCTCTTACTGGAAGCTTTCCTTTACTATTCTCTCCTCCCTCCCCCATTCACCATGGATAATCATTTTCCATCTTCTTAGCTACCTTTGTACTTTGTGCAAACATTTATTATTTTTACTCTCATTTCCAAAATGTTTTTAGAATGAACGTATTTTTTCTATAGCTGCATGTATCCCCCTGTATAGTAATTTTTATTTATCTGTCTTTTTCACCTATAAGACTAGGCTCCTGAGGGCAGGGACTTTGTCTTTCATCTCCATATATTCTGTTCATGTACAAAATAAGGGTTAGTATGTTGTCTGAATCTCAGTAGATGCTGAAAATACCTATGCTTGATTTTTTTAAAAAAAAATCCTGTTAACCTCACAAGCAATTTTTCTTAACTGGATAATGAGTATCTATAAGAAACCAGCAACAAACACTATTCTTTTTTTTTTAATTTATTTATATTTATTTATATTTATTTATTTATTTATTTTGTGGTACGCAGGCCTCTCACTGTTGTGGCCTCTCCCGTTGCGGAGCACAGGCTCTGGACATGCAGGTTCAGCGGCCATGGCTCACGGGCCCAGCCGCTCCGCGGCATGTGGGATCCTCCCGGACCGGGGCACGAACCCATGTCCCCTGCATCAGCAGGCGGACTCTCAACCACTGCGCCACCAGGGAAGCCCTCAAACACTATTCTTGATAGTGAAATAGTGACATTCTCACTAAAGTCAGCAAGCAAATATGCTTTTCTTCAACATTACCACTGCTCCTATTCAGTGTTAATCTGGAAGTCCTAAACAATGAAAGAGATAAGCCTTCAGAGATACAAATGTTGCATAGAAAGAAAAAAAAAATCTATCTAGAAAACTCAGCATAACTAAAAAAAAACTCTTGGAACAAATAAAAGCATTTAACAAATAGTGACATTAAGATCTAAGACACTTACTGCTGTGTCTCGCTTTCCTGAATGCAGGTTTCTTTTTGTGTACCGCAGCTCTACACTGTTTTTGTTGTTCTTATTGATGACATCCCTTTCCTTGACGATTCCATGCTTCTCAAAATCAGTGATCTGAGGATGTAATGCTCAGCATGGTGACTATAATCTGGGACTGGGAAGAATAATAAAACTGGAAAACTCTAAATAACTGGAATAGGTATCATTACTCCCTAGCACTAATCTCACCAGTAAACAGTCCCACTCTCTTCTGAACTCTTTCCTTTTTTTTTTTGTTTTTAAGATGTTGGGGGTCGGAGTTTATTAATTAATTAATTTATTTTTGCTGTCTTGGGTCTTCGTTTCTGTGCAAGGGCTTTCTCTAGTTGTGGCAAGCGGGGGCCACTCTTCATCACGGTGCGCAGGCCTCTCACTATTGCGGCCTCTCTTGTTGTGGAGCGAAGGCTCCAGATGAGCAGGCTCAGTAGTTGTGGCTCACAGGCCTAGTTGCTCCGTGGCATGTGGGATCCTCCCAGACCAGGGCTCGAACCCGTGTTCCCTGCATTAGCAGGCAGATTCTCAATCACTGCGCCACCAGGGAAGCCCTCTTCTGAACTCTTAAAGCATCTCTGGACTCAACCAGTCATTGGGCCCCTGGAATGTTCTGCTTTGTATTGCAGTCTTTTTAGAACCCTCTGTTCTGTTTGACAGTAGTAGATGTACTGAATGACAGAGATGGGACTAAAATGATCTCAAAAGTTAAAATTTAGCAATATTTTAAAAGAGAATATTGGCTCCGTCAAATCCTCTGTGCATCAAGATAAGGGTAAACTGATACATGCAAGGTCTTATATTAGATAACTGGAGGATGGAGAACTCTGGGGATTTTCACTGTTTATAATCTTACTAAAAGTCAACAATTTAATGTGGCTGTAAAAAGCTAGTATGTTGTATGTTAATAGCACTGTAATGGGCAAAATAAGAGAGGCAATGCTTCTGCCTTTGCTCTGCCCTGATCACACCACACCCAGAATGTTCAGTTCTGAGTATTCCATTTTATTTAATTTATTTTTTAAATGAATTTATTTATTTTATTTATTTATTTTTGGCTGCATTGTGTCTTCGTTGCTGCGCATGAGCTTTTTCTAGTTGAGGCAAGCAGAGGCTACCCTTCATTGCGGTGCACAGGCTTCTCATTGCTGTGGCTTCTCTTGTTGTGGTTGTGGAGCACGGGCTCTAGAGCGTAGGCTCAGTAGCTGTGGTGCACGGGCTTAGTTGCTCCGCAGCATGTGGGATCTTCCCGGACAAGGGCTCGAACCTGTGTCCCCTGCATTGGCAGGCGGATTCTTAACCACTGCGGCACCAGGGAAGCCCTGAGTATCCCATTTTAAAAGGCATACTGAGTAGCAGGAGTATGTTTGGAGGAGGACAGCCGGGATAGTTTAAAACTATCACTTGAAGGAGACATCTATCCTGGAGAGCAAAGGAATGCGAGACATCATGACAGCCTTCAATATATGAGAGATTGTCATGTGGGGGATTCTAAGCCTGTAAGCCTCAGAGGAGAGTGGATAGAGGTACAAAAAAGCAGATTTAGGTGCATCTAATAGTAATAGGTGTTTAGAAACAGAGGGAGCTGTCTTGGGCAGTATTAAGTTCCTCATCACTGAAGGTGTTCAAAAACAGATTATTTGGTTATTCATTTGTTGAATAAATGATACCATTTATAATGCACTAGGGATCCTCTGTATCCCTAGTGCATTATATGGTAGAAGACCATATAATGGTCAGTATGACCAATCAGTATGAAAAGAACCCTGAAAAGAGATCCAAGGAGTTCTCAGCAAATAAACAGAAGTATCTAACAAAAGATGATTTAAGACTACCCTGAATTCAAGTAGAACATTTTGTCTAATTTACTGACTGAGATATAACATCAATAGAGAATATGAGGCTGAACAGGTTATGGGACCAACTTTACAAGGCTTTTTGTGTTTGTATATATGTTTAAAAGACAATCTGTAAAGATGACTTTTGAAAGATGATAAGAAAATCCAAGATTAGCAAAAAAAAAAAAAAAAGCTAAAGACATCAAAAGAAGGTGAAGGTATATTCAGATCTCAGATTTGAATAAGAAGTTGGTCATGAAAACCTGGGTGAAAATTATTTCAGGCAAAGGGAATGTGCGAACAGATAAAAGGTGTGAAACAAGGGTACAGTCTGCAGGAAGCTTATAATACAAAAGACAAAATAGGCAATTACAGTGTAAAATGATAAGTCTGAAACAGTGATAAATATGTTAACAATGCAATGATAATAAAAGGTATAAGTTGTGCTAGTATTTTCTCTTTTTTGTTTTGATTTGAGTCAGTCATTGTTTTACTGATAATTTACTGTATAAAATAAAAAATAGGCATTTAAGGGCCCCAGATATAACCTAAATGAAAAGAAATGTAGGTGTCCAAGTTAACAAGTCTGGAGAACAGGTGTAATTTGGTTTGGTTCATTTAAAACAGGTCACATACAGAACAATATTTCAAATTTAGAAGATAACAGTATTGAAATATCCCCTTACCTTATCTTAAAGTTGAACATTTTGTCCAAAGGGAATTTTTTTTTTTTTTTTTTTTTTTTGCGGTACGCGGGCCTCTCACTGTTGTGGCCTCTCCCATTGCGGAGCACAGGCTCTGGATGCGCAGGCTCAGTGGCCATGGCTGAGGGCCCAGCCGTTCCGCGGCGTGTGGGATCTTCCCGGACCGGGGCATGAACCCATGTCCCCTGCATCGGCAGGTGAACTCTCAACCACTGCGCCACCAGGGAAGCCCCAAAGGGAATTTTAATGGGACAAAAAGAGGGTTTCTCTTGTGTGTGGACAGAGATTGCCTGACATTCTGTTTCAACTATTAAATTCTCAGTGATGACTATGATATTGGAAAGGAAAATGAATCAAAGAGAACCCAGTATTTCTAGCAATCAATTTACTGGAACAACTCTGTGATCTTTTCCCAAAAGTAGTGACAGACTAATAGCATCTAAGGGAAAGAAACTCTGCCAAAGAAGATGATGCCGTTGGTTTTACTGTGTTTGATAAAGAGAAAGGGTAATCACAATAGAAATGTTCACAAATTGGTAATGATGCTAAAACAGTTTCCACACCAGTAGCAGCTGCAGCCTCCATGCTCTCCTCAGTCACCTCCACATAGAACTTGTGCAGGATTTTAGACACCATGGTGCCTGAGAAGCCGGTGTCCTACTGACTGAAGGTGTCCACCTTCTCCATGGCTCCCAGCATGGCCCTGAGGTCCTAGCTCTCTTTCATTTTGAACTGAGGTAAGTACAAATCCACATCACTCTTGTTCATGTTCTGTGAGCTTGCCCAGGCTCTTAATTTCTCAGTGGTTGAGTTTACCCTCAAGCTCCTGCAGACCATTTACTTCATTTGGCAGCAGCAAAGTCATGCTTGGATCAGCAAAATCATGCTTGCTTTGTATGGTATTTCTGGAATCTTGGCTTGCACATCCTTCAGGAAGGTGAAGTGAAGGGTCTTGCTTTGTTTCATCATCTGCATGGATTTGCTCACATCCTTGTTCAGCCAAGAGTCTCCTTCTTCGGTATTTTCTTTATCAAGGTCCTGGTCCCACTGCCCTTTGTAATAGACTGTGTCCACGAGAGCCAGGATGGCAGAGCTGCTGAGAGAGCCCTTGGGAAATGGATCCTTCATTTCTTTTTCATTCGTTTGGCTTTCCACCCAGGAATTAATCTTTTTACTTTCTTCTACAGCATTTACAAAACCAGCATATTCCACACTGACTAGGTAAAATTTCCTAACGTTATTCAAGTACTCCTAAAGAAATCGATACATTGGGCTTCCCTGGTGGCGCAGTGGTTGAGAGTCTGCCTGCCGATGCAGGGTACATGGGTTCGTGCCCCGGTCCGGGAGGATGCCACATGCCGCAGAGCGGCTGGGCCCATGAACCATGGCCGTTGAGCCTGTGCGTCCAGAGCCTGTGCTCCGCAATGGGAGAGGCCACAACACTGAGAGGCCCGCGTACCACAAAAAAAAAAAGAAATCGATACATCATTTCTCCTTAGAGTCTGTTGGTGATGTTCAGTTCAATATGTATCAGTGGTTTCTTTAATTCAGAAGCTTTCAAAATTGGGGATGCACATTTCCTGACTTTTCAGCATGATCTATAGTAGCTCTTAATTTTGTGTTCATTAAAGTAAAGGACCTTAATTTTGAATGCAGTGTTTTCTCAGGCTTCTACACAGAGCAGGCCTAAGGCTGATCAGATACTGACGGGAAAAGAAAATATTGTCCTCTTTTGACTTTATGAACTTATGAAACAGATCAAATGCAAACTGGGTGTTTGCTTCACTGAGTCATGTGCTAGTATTTTCAAACTAAAGACCTATTATGCTTTTAATTTTTTGATCTATATTTTCTTCACCTCAAGCTTTTCTTTTCCACAAATTACTGAACTGCAGAATTTTTGCCTATAAATATTTTAAAATAAAATATACCTTTTAAACTTAAAAACAGTACATATTCACTAAGTGAATATTCACTGTCTTCACAGTACACATAAACTTTTTCATAGTGCTTTCCTCAGCAGTTATGAAGAAAAATAAGTTATCCACAAACAACATTTTCTTTTTTAGTGTCTGCTAAATATGGCACATATCATGACAACATTTATAATTACAGTTCACTGCACTACCTTCTATAAGAAAGAGGCACAGCCAAGAGTAGAGAACTGTTATCAATGACACTATGATAAACATGATTTACTGTATACAGTAAGATGCTGAAGAATTTTTAAACTTTGTAGTAGCCAGTCTCCAAAGATTGCCCATCTATTAGTTTCCCAGAGCGGCTGTCACAAATGACCACAAACTTGGTGGCTTAAAGCAACAGAAATTTATTCACTCACAGTTCTGGAGGTCAGAAGTCAGAAATCAAGGTGTTGGCAGGGTTGGTTCCTTTGAAGGCTCTGAGGGAGACCATTCCATACCTCTCTCCTCCTTTCTGGTAGTCTGCATTAATCCATGGCATCCCTTTGCTTATGGCTGCATCACTCCAATGTCCACCTCTGTCTTCACATCTCCTTTCCCCGCTGTGTGTCAAATCTCTTTCTCCTGTCTAGGATGATGTCATTGCAAGATTCTTAACTTTATTACATATGCAAAGACTCTATTTTCAAATAGTTAACATTTAGAGGTACTGGGGGCTAAGACTTGGACATATCTTTTCTAGGGGACACAATTCACCCCACTACAGTCCCCAATGAGACACACCTCCTGGTATTCATGCCTTTGTATAGTCCCCTCTTTTGTATCTAGGCGGGTCCTATGACTCATTGGTCACCAATCTAGTGCCACAGAGTGATGCTGTGTGACTCCCAAAGATAGATCAGGAGAAGTCTTGCAGTCTTCATCTTGGTCTTTTGGAACCTCCACTCTTGGGGCAGCCAGCCACAACTTATAATGTCTTACTACCCTGCTTGTTGTATCACATGGAAAGTACCTGAGAAAATGTGGAGAGTAAGCAGGGTCCAGCTGAGCCTAAGCTTCCAGACTTCCTATCCTAAGCACCAGGTGAGTAAAGTTTTTTGCAATTTCAACCACCCTAACCTCCAGTTAGATAGCACCAAAAGACCCCACTTGATGTTACTTGGGGCTTCTATTGGTTACTCAGCCAAGGACTGTCCAAATTCCTAACCCACAAAAATATGAGATCTAATAAAATGGTGGTGTTGCTTTAAGCCACTAAATTTTGTGGTGATTTGTAAATAGCAAGAGATAAACAGAAAAAGTTACTTTGAATTTCGATTTTTCTATTGAAAATAAATAAATCACATATTAAAATAAGGGGACAATAATAGTTACATAAATTTAATTGTAAGGAACCAATTTATAATTAAAGCTTCAAGAATCCTGTTAGATAAGGAACTAAATTATTCCTCCTCCAGTTCTTACAAATCCATATGTGCACTTTACATTTAACTCATGTCTTTAGTTTTTAAGTCTTCACGTGTGTTATTAGGTGTGGGTTATTGAGCAAGCATAGTATATTATAGATTGCTTTACATGCATTTATATACTCATTCATTCAACTCAACATTTATTGAGACCCTTCTATAAGTCAAGCACAGTGAATAATGTTGGAGACAGACCCAAAGATGAATAATACATAGCTCTTGGCATTGGAGGGCTCAGGTTCAGTGACAATAGTGGGCTGGTTTATATCAGAGATTTGCATCTGAAAGATTCTCCAAAGCAGGATCTACAAATCTTTCTTTAAGAAATGTCAACTTTCCCTCCAGTGATGAAACATCAAATCTTTGAATACTTGTATCCTTCTCATTGGACTGGGCTCAGTGTACATGCCTTCTCAAAAAGGCCTTCTTTGACAACTGTATCTGAAGTTCCCCTTCTCTGATTTCATCCCTTTTAATCCTATCATATCCTTTTGTTGTCTTTATTAAACTTATTATTTTATGAAATTAGCTGGTTTATTTTTTGCCTCATCCCACTATAATGTAAGCTCCACGAATTTAGAGACCTTTCTGTATAAGAAACCTTGAGAATGTCTCTGTATTTAATTTAAATTCTGGTCTCTGTATTAGCACAGTTGTGCTTTCCTCAACATATAGTAAATATTTTTCCTCTTGGCTTTGATTCCAATTTTTTAGCTCATCCCAAGAAGGTGAATAGGGTTTCATGCCATCTATTTAGTGTTCTAGCTTCTCTCTTGATGTCACCTTCCTTTTACATTCTTATTGTCTGCTTTCCACAATTAAAATGATTTGTTTTATCACGTTTCTAAGTGAGGAATTGAAGGATTTACTCCTCAGAACAAGATAAGGCAACATAAGTAAATAAGTATGATTTAAACTTGGTAAGATCCCAGGTGACTGTTTTCCATTTTGCAAGTCTCTCATAGACCTGTTTTCCTGATATCCCTCAAACTAGCTGGTCAAAGAGCAGGCCCTGGGCTTCCCTGGTGGCGCAGTGGTTCAGAGTCCGCCTGCTGATGCAGGGGACACAGGTTCGTGACCCGGTCCGGTAAGATCCCACATGCCGCGCAGCAGCTGGGCCCCTTGAGCCATGGCCACTGAGCCTGCGCGTCCGGAGCCTGTGCTTTGCAACGGGAGAGGCCACGGCAGTGAGAGGCCCACGTACCGCAAAAAAATAAAAAAATAAAAAAAATAAAAGAGCAGGCCCATATTTCTGCACTTGCCCTAAAATGGTATGAATCAAAACGATCCTAGTTTGGTAGTGAGTCACTAACAGGCAAAAATGTAAAGTTTTGTTCTTAAGCACTTTCTAGGCACTTGTGGGCAGTGCTTTCCACAAGGGCAGCTCTTAGGCTCCTGGCCCAAAGCTCTTGCCTCATTCCCTTTGCTCAGCAAAAGTCAAACAATAAAAAGAAACATTCAATATCTAATTTATTCTTTGTTCTAAGATAAGAATTAACACATAGTTGCAAGAATACCTAAATTTTGTAAGATAAAAGATGCAAATTTATTTATTTAAAAAAATTTATTTATTTTTATTTTTGGCTGCGTTGGGTCTTCATTGTTGCGCAGACTTTCTTTAGCTACAGCGAGCAGGGTCTACTCTTTATTGTGGTGCACGGGTTTCTCATTGTGGTTGCTTGTCTTGTTGCAGAGCTCAGGCTCTAGGCACGCAGGCTTCAGTAGTTGTGGCTCACAGGCTCAGTAGTTGTAGCGCACAGGCTTAGTTGCTCTGTGGCATGTGGGATCCTCCCAGACCAGGGCTTGAACCTGTGTCCCCTGCATTGGTAAGCGGGTTTTTAACTATTGCACCACCAGGGAAGTCCCGCAAATTTATTTTCATTGTTTCATAATTCTTAATTATATTTTTCAAAGTCAATGTTTAGAAAATTAATTAATTAATTTATTTTTGGCTGTGTTAGGTCTTCGTTGCTGCACCCAGGCTTTCTCTAGTTGCAGTGAGTGGGGGCTAGTCTTCATTGCGGTGTGCGGGCTTCTCATTGTCGTGGCTTCTCTTGTTGCAGAGCATGGGCTCTAGGCATGCAGGCTTCAGTAGTTGTGGCAAGTGGGCTGAGTAGTTGTGGCTTGCGGGCTCTAGAACTCAGGCTCAGTAGTTGTGGCACACAGGCTTAGTTGCTGTGCAGCACGTGGGATCTTCCGGGGCCAGGGCTCTAACCCGTGTCCCTTGCATTGGCAGGCGGATTCTTAACCACTGTGCCACCAGGGAAGTCCTCAAAGTCAATTTTGTATCACTCCCCACTGCCCCAGCAATCAATGACTTTCTGTCCTTTTCCCTGTACCAATTATGATAGAGTAGGAAGGACCCCAGTATGTGCCGGGTATTGTGGGGAATCCAAGGATGTCTAAGATAAGGTTTCAGCAAACAAGAATGTGGAGAGCTAGCAGAGTGTGCGGAAGGGAAATCAATTTCAACAAAGAGGTAGAAAGGCGCCGTATATGTAGGATCACCTGGGGGACTTGATAAAATGAGATTATGGATCCCAGCCCTACAGATTCTAATAGGAAGGTAGGGGTAAGGGGACTGGTCCTGTTCTGATGCAGGTACCTTACCTACTCTGGAGGATGGCCATACATAAGACAGAGCCATTTCTGATAGTGGGTTAGGACAGGCACGGATAACGCCTCTATAGCTGTATTAAGCACTCAAGGCTCATATTTAATTTAAGCAACACTCACTCCCTAGTGATAATAGAGATGTCTTTGGGAAACTGAGATATTTCTGTAATCAGTCCTTGGTCTCTTGAGCTCTAATACCAGCCCCTGGAGTATGCTTGCAGAATACTCGCCAGCACACACGTCACAAGGTTTAAGAGAAGGACAGACAACCCTCTAAAAGGCACGCAACACAGCCAAGACAAACTGGGGCAATGGCTTTTAGCATTACCTTTTATAAATAAACCCTTTATTATTCAAGTAGGAAAATCACTTTTGAAAATACATTCTTCTTTTGAAAGAACTGGGGAAACATGAGAAAAACCTCCCCCATCCCCAGTGTAACCATGAGTGTTGGTCTACATGCTTCCAGGACTTTTTTTGTGTTTACATACACTGCCCCCCAACAGTATGATCTCTGGTGGCCTCGGCCTGCAGTGGCTTGAAGCAGGGTTTCGGTTCCCAGCCAGAGATTG
Organism: Lipotes vexillifer; assembly: GCF_000442215.2. Lineage (NCBI taxonomy): Eukaryota > Metazoa > Chordata > Mammalia > Artiodactyla > Lipotidae > Lipotes > Lipotes vexillifer. Next base: position 762,969 of record NW_006782755.1, on the reverse strand, counting down.
AGGTTGGGTCACAGAGCGCCAAATCCTAGCAATTAGACCGGTGGTCAGTGACAAAACCCTGGCCGTTCGGCTTTGCAGAAAAGAATTCCCACAAAGACAGAAAGTAGTGAAACAAGTGTTTATTAGGAGGAAAACAGTACAGTACATGTGGATAGACACACGGGAGGACTCTGAGAGCGAGAAAGAGAGTCATGCCCTTGGCGTAGTTTAAATCACTAAGAAGGGGCATTTCTTCCGGGTTCCCTTTGGCCAATCATTTTGATTCTCCTGGTTCTGAGTCCATGTTTGGTTTATCTCACGTTCCCCCCATGTGCACACGCATCTTTCAGCCAAGATGGATTCCAGCGAAGAGGGCTATGGGTAGCTTGGCATCACTCCCCTTTTGACTTCCAAGGAGCTCTCTAGTCGGGAAGGTCTCCTCGACTTCGAGAAGGAGAAATAGGTGGTCTCTTATCTTTTAACTGCGCAGGGCCCAGCCTCCTCTCTTGACTGCCCTGCTATTGGTATTTCGGAGTTTCTGTCCACAGGGAACGAACTCCAATTAATCACCCCGGGGGCGGGCGCCCATCTACCTCCTGCCTCAAGTAGACCACCCGTTTGTGCATTTTGCTTTGGGCTTCCGGTGAACGCCCATCACACTGCAGAAACCGTCTTACCACTTACTTTTCTCGCTTTACGAACTGTCGAAAAATGTCGTGCGTTTCAGCGTCTCTCCCCCTTCAGCGGCTTGAAACTCCACGTTGGCCCTCGTGACCCTAGATGCCCGGGGCACGGTCGAAGGTCCCCGGAGCAGCCGCCAGACGGCTGCGGCGGGCGGTGATGACGCACTGTGCTGTGCGCCAAGACGCTGGCTGCGGCGCGGGGGAGGGGCGAAGGCTTCCGCAGCGTCAGGCGTGCGCACACGTTGCACCTTCTCGCCTTGGGCGAGTCGGGGGTGTTTTCGGGTGGCAGGGCAGGCGCACTGACAGATCGACCGGCGGAGCAGTGCAGATGGCGACGCTCTGTCTGACTGTGAATTCGGGAGACCCTCCGCTGGGTAAGGGCCCGGGGCCGCCAACCTGTGTGGGTTGCATCAGCCCGGGAGGGTGCTGGGCGGGGAAAGTCGCCGCGCCCAGTCTTGGCGCAGTGACGGTCACGGTCTGGGAGGTTAGGCCTGCCTCTCACCCCCGAAGTGTACACGGGGTAGGCTCCGCGCCCCTCGCCCTCTGTCCCTGGCAGGTGGATTTTCTTCTGAAGACGTTTTTCTGGGGCGTGGAGGTGGGCGCTATGTGAGCCGGGGCAGGGCCATCCGAGGCTCAGCTTCGGACCTTCTCTCCCAGAGGGATGACTCCCAGCTTACTCTTCTCTCCCTTTTAGAAATGATGTCTCCTGGAGACCGAGCACCGGACGTAGAAATAACATTTTTAAAGCTTGAAATCCCATTACTTCGCTCCCCCTCTTTTAGCGTTTTCCCCTAAATCCACTTATCTTTACCTCCCTTCCTTCGTCCTCAGAAAAGATCTTCAACCCCCTTGACTTAACTTTTCTTTACGTTTCATTGGGTTCAAAGGGAACGAGGAAGATGGTCGTAGAAGCATTTAAAATTTTAACCGAGGTTGCATTTATATTAATTAAAGGTTGAAGGGTGATTGCTGGAACACCCAAGTACACTGCGGACTGATGGGGTTGGTTTACTACACATCCGATGGAGGTAGTAAACGTCAGAGAAAAGGTCGGACTTGTCATCTTCCTGATACATCTTAAATTCGATTTGGAATTGCATTTTCAACGTGGCCAAGGTTACTGTGGATAGATAGCTTAGACTTTCTGCTGTTTTTTTCTATTGCTTTCAGAAATTATACAAAATAATGTTTATTGAGCTCATATTTGCTAATGCATTTATTAGCATATGCATGCAAGTACTTTTCTAATGTTTGAGAGGCCTAGACTTTTAGATACAGTTGCCCACATAGGGCTGATGATTACTCAGGACATTCTCATTACAGGGTGTTTAGTGTCTGTGGAACAAAAAACACAATTTAATAGCCATTTAAAATACTTTAAAAAGTGATCTTTTAGCATATTGGTTCAAGTAATTACGGGCTAACCTCACACAAATCAATGAACTCTGAAAGAACTGGGTTTGATTCTGCAGTTGGAAAGCACTTAAATAGTGTGACCTCATGGTTAAGGGCAACGACACTTGCTTCGTGGAGACCAGGTCCATCCTGACTGCCACTTACTAGTTGTGGAACCTTGGCAAGTTCCTTTTTTGGCATCTTCCACTGTTTCCTTGTTTGAGAAACATGGAATAATATCTCCCACATACAGTTGCTTGCCAGAATCAAATGAGACTGCAGGTCAAGTTCTTGACACACTGTAGATCCTCAATAAATAGCTGTAGTTTTTACTGATGTAATTTAGAAAATCACCCTGAATATGATAGATCTGTTTTCTTAGTGAATTATAATACTGAGAATCACATCTGCCAGTATTCTGGAAGTGGGTCTTAAAGAAATTTGTTGTCATTATGAACTGTAGTCCAATTATAGAATATATGTTTCTATTTGCTTCTCTCCCTCCTTTTTTTGTTTTTGATTTAATTGTTCCCAATTGTTTAATTCAAATACATTCTATTTTTAAATAATATAATTAGATGGAAACATTCTGAAAAACAGATTGCATTGTGAGAATTTCCCTTATTTTATATGCATTCACCATTTTTTTTAATGTTAAAATAAGTTCACACTTAAAAGGGTATAAGAATAGAACAAAGAACATTTTTTCTCCAGTGCCTTTGGAGAGCATACTGCAGGTAATGATGCTTCAACACCCCAGAATACTCCAATATACATCTCTCTTAAGTAAGAAAACTCTATATGACCTCACAGGACCATTAAAATCAAGAAATACACATTGATACAATTCATCCATCTCCGTAGTGCAAGGATCAAAATCTAGGATCATACCTTGCACCTACTCATCACGTCTCCCCAGTTTCTTTCAATCTGGGATGTTTTTTTTAGTCTTTCATAGGTTTAACCTTTCTGGAGATTACAGGCCACTTACTTAAAGAATGTCCCCTGAACAGGTGTTTCAGGTCCCTCATGACTAGATTCAGGCTACAGATCTTTGGCAGAAATAGCATAGAAACAATTTGTTGTTCTTCATTGCAGCCCAATAATTGGTACCTGAATTTTTCCCATTACTGATGATCTAATCTTGAGTACTTAAGATGGTGTCTCACAGCTTTCCCCACTACAGAGTTTTCCGTTTTGCAGTTAACGGGCATTTTGTGGGGACATGCTCTGGGACCATGTAAACGTTTCACTCCCCATCAAACCTTTACCAACTGGTTTCAGCATCCGTTGGTGCTTCCTGCCCAACTTGATTATGATTAAGATGATGCCGGATGGTGACCTTCCATTCTGCCGTTCTTTCCACATGTATTAGTTGGCATTTTTTTGTGAGAAGATCTTTTTCTCATTTAAAAAAATTCATAGCAAAATATACTTAATAGGTTATACTCTGAATTATTTTTCATTTTCTGTTTTTAAAGTTAAAAATTTTTATTTTTAAAATTAGTTTTATTGAGTTATAAGTTGCATATAATAAAGTTTGCCAATTTTAAGTTGTAAATTGATTGACAGATGTGTACAGTGTGTAACCACCAAAATAATGAAATAAAATACTTCCCTCACTTCAGAAAGTTCCCTCATGCCCCTTTGCAGTCAGTCCCCTTCCCCCATCTCTGGCCCTTGATAGTCACTGATCTGCTATCACGATTTTTTTTGCTTTTCCTAGAACTTCATATATATTGAGTCATATCAAACTAGTCTTTTGTACATAGAATAGTTCTTTGAGATTCATCTATCTTGTTGCCTGTAATAGGAATTCAGTTTCAAAAGGAATTCAGTTTCAAAATTTGCTGTATGGGATTCTTTGGTGTCGGTACTCTAAAACTTAGATTATTTACTTTAGTGGTTAAATTGGCCCTATTTGCCAGTGGGAGCCCCTCCAGGCTGACCTCTGTGTCCTTTTGGCATATCTCTTATCATTCTTTGAGTACTTCTTGCTTTCTAGCACAATGAAATTTTCCAGGTTTATCTTGTACCTTCCCTACCACAGCCCTGTCTCCAGTGGAGCATGGTATTTAGAAACCAGTATCTGGTTACTAGTTGTCCATCTTAGATAAATTGAGGACAACCGATTAATGAATATTTAGTAAACTTTATGATGTGTTGAGAGGCACATATCACTGTTTTAGAATATGAGTTCTGGACTGCTGGAGACCTGCATTCAAATCCTGACTGCCACATATTAATCAAGGACTTTGGGCTAGTTATTAACCCCTCCAAGCCTCAGTTTTCTCTTCTATAAAACAGAGATAAAGGTGCCTACCTCTTAAGGTTACTACAAAGATTAAAAATGATAATGAATGTAAGGCATTTAGCACAGTCCCCACCACATAGTAATCACTCTAATACTATCAACAATAGCTTTTATACAAGGAACTATTCTAATTTCTTCTTTTCTCCTGAGAGAGGGAAAGATTAATTTCAGTGTCCCTAACTGGACACTGAGTATATTCAAAAGCAGTTGGATTATGCCAGGGAATGGTTTCTGGTTTGTTACTTCTCCAAGACCACAAGGCCATACTTTGTGTCTACAGACTCTAGGGAAAAATGTTTACTGCTTGCAGGTCTTAATACTGGTTTGTTGACTGATCCTCATTGCTTTATGATTCAGGTTTTAAATACCACATTGTTTATAAAGAGAAATCTTTTCATCTTATTTTTAGGAGCTTTGTTGGCAGTAGAACATGTGAAAGACAATGTCAGCATTTCTGTTGAAGAAGGG
>NW_006782755.1:712978-758111 GCF_000442215.2 Lipotes vexillifer | reverse complement strand
GGGAAAGAGAATATTCTTCATGTATCTGAGTAAGTGCTTTTATATCTGGTTTTCAGTACTGAACAGCGTTTTAAAAATATTTAGGATTAAATGTTGTATGCTTGTTTCACTTGCTAACTGGTGAACGGTCCCTAAAAAGAAATATACTTTCTTCCTCATTCTAAAAGAACTATATCCAGAGACATATCTGTCAGCACACTGTCTGATCATATATCTAATCTGTCAGAAAGAAACTAGAGATGTACAGAAGGATTTATATATATGGGTTTTTAATTCTATTGTAATGTATTCTGGTGGAAAATTGGAAGTTTTTAAAATCAGTAATAATAGGAAATAAATTTGGTAAGTCCACAGCATAGAATATTAGGCATCTGTGAAAAAAAGGCTTATGAAGAATTTTTAATGGTGGATATGTTCATAATCTAATGTTAGTAAAAAAGCAAGACATAAATGTAAAATTACATAGCTACAAAGAAAAAAATGAGAAATATACAGCACTTTTAGTATTATTTCTTTCTGAGTTTTGGAATTGTGGGGTGGTTTTTTTCTTTTTGCTTCTCTGTGTTTTCAAAATTTTCTGTAATGAGCATATACTGTATGTTCTTGATTAAGATGGATTATTTGCATCCCAGGATATAGGGAAGATGGCGTGCCCGCAGACTTATCTTTTTCTTTTGGAACCCACTGAAAAGAATTTAAAAGAACTGGGAAGGGAAACATTCTCTTGTTTAATGAAACTAAGGAATAAACACAACATGGTTTCAGATCCTTTTAAGAATATTTTGCCAGATGGTGGAATTTGGACCACATTGAAAGAGGGTTTCAAGGGTATTCTCAAGCAGGATGCAGAATTCTGAAGTGGTTTAAATGGTCTGTAATAAACTGACAGAAAGACTTGTATTGGGGAAGGGCAACGTATGCAACGTATACAACGTATGTATGATTGCTCTTCATGTACAATTTTTACTTTTCCGTGGAATTATTGTTGTTTGCTTTGTTCTCTTCTGAAGCCTTTCTGATTCCTATCTTTTCTGTGTGACTTCAGGAAGTTTGTGGACATCTTCCCTTAGGATTCAGTATTTAGAAATTTCACAATAATATGCTTTAGTCTGGATCTATTTTTCATCTGTTCTGGGTGCTTGACTGCTCTCTTTAATGTGGAAACTTAGAAATCCTCTTTTGGAGAATTAGAAAATTTTGTCTTTGATAACTTTCCATTTTCTGTTCTTTATGTGGATGCTGGGATTAGTCCTCTTATTTTCTTAAAGTGTCACCTTCACTTTCCTTTTTTTTTTTTCATTTTTCCTCACTTTCTGGAGAGTTCTTCAACTTTTTTTATCCTGTTTTTCTATTGAGTTTTTGTTTTTGCTGTTACATTTTTTGTATCTGAGCTTTCTGTTATTTATTATCTAGATATAGTATCCTGTTCTTATTTTACGATTGCACAGTGTTTTTTTTTTTCTTTTTTGCGGTACGTGGGCCTCTCACTGTTGTGGCCTCTCCCGTTGCGGAGCACAGGCTCCGGACGTGCAGGCTCAGCGGCCACGGCTCACGGGCCCAGCCGCTCTGCGGCATGTGGGATCTTCCCGGACCAGGGCACGAACCCGTGTCCCCTGCATCAGCAGGCGGACTCTCAACCACTGCGCCATCAGGGAAGCCCTGCACTATATTTTTTCATTGCTCAGAGGAAATTTATTCACTTACTTTTAAAGTTTTCTATTCCTTGATTTGTTCAGTTTACATCTGTGTGTTTGTTTTGGTTGCTACCTTTTAAGTTAAAGGATTTCTTCAGATATTTGGTAACTTCTTATGGTTTTCTTAGATTTTGACAGGGAGAGTAAAGCTATTTACAAGTTCTGAACTCCAAGGTGAGCCTGTCAGTTCTGAGCTTTACTCTGGGGCGATCTGACTCAGCTGCTCATTTGAAGGAACTTCTGGTGTTAGCATCCTTGGTTCTTTTCTTCCTGGGTGGATCAGATTATCTATCCAGAGACGACTTTCAGTCTCCTGTTCGGAAGGTGAAGGAGAGCTGGTGCCAGAATATTTTGGGAGCTGAAGTGGGAAGAAGGCTGAGAATCTCAGCATCCAGTATACGTGTATTCTTTTATTCTCTTTGTTACCTCTATAGCCCAACTTGCACCTGTGCCAGATTTCCCCCATTTGAGAGACCCTCTGTTTTAATCTTTAGAGAATAAGGCTCTGGTTTTTGCCAGGATTGGGTAAGGGGAGTAGCCAAGCTCTGCAGCATAGGGTTTGGAGCTATCTGTGTTTCTGACTGATTTTTAAGTAGACTTTCAGCCAGTCCTCCTTATTTTAGTCCCAATTCACTCTCACTTCCAAGGATACCTGGTTTCATTGATTTGTAAGTCTTTAGAGGATTCTAAAATTTAAATTGGGTTGTTTTTCAGCTTTGTCCACTGTCCAGTTAAGATTCAGTTTTTTCAGGCCTGTTAACTCCATCTGCTTTCTAGCTTCTGAAATTTTACTGCTATTGTCTCTTCTCCTTAGTCACTTTTTCCTTATAGGATCAGTTTTGGTGAGGTTTGATCTACCATGTTTACCTGCAAGTTGATAAAACCAGCTTCTTTATGACGGTATATCCTTGGCTTCATTGCCTTGATTTATTTTAAATCACTTTATTCTCGATATCCCAATTTTCATATTTTCACCACTGAATAGACATGTAGAAACCAATAGTTAGAAAGATAAAACATCATATAGATAGTCTACTCTGAAGTGAATTATTGGATTTAGCTGAACATCTCAAAACAAATTAGAATTTGATAGAATAGAGTAAAGAACAAATTAGATCTATTTTTTTTTTACTATACTAGAAAATACATGGCATATATTTATATCTTTTATAAGATTTCTATTTTTACATTTTTCATAAGTCTCATGACTTACTGATTTGCTAGAGTCACAGTAATATTTTATCTCATACTTATATATTCTAGAAACGTGGTATTCACAGATATAAATTCCATACTTCGCTACTTGGCTAGAATTGCAACTACAGCTGGGCTGTATGGCTCTAACCTGTTGGAACATACTGAGGTAAGGAATGCACGTTTCCTTGGGTGTGTTTTATTTTGTTTTGATTTAGGCTTTGGCTCTTTTGCGAACTTCATTTTATTGTTGGCTTATGGACTATTACTCTGTTTAAGGATATTAACAGAGTGTTAATCAGAGACCAAGTTAAGGAATTCTCATCTGTTTTTATTTTCAGAAAAAAAGTCTTAGCTCCTAAGTTTGCACTTTCAAACCCATACCAGCTGTTGAGTCATTTAGTGCTGTCTTCCTCTTCCTGGATTCCTAGAATTTCATAGCTGGATGTGACTGCAAAGGTCATCTCATGCTCTTATGCAGCTTTCTTACCTGGCAGATGAGGCAGCAGTTCTTGAAAAGTTACAAGGGCCCAGGGTCACACACATTTTCCTTTTTAAGTATATACCTTATTAACTATAGCAGTAGTAGATTAACTTTCAATACGGCACTTTAGATGCCTTTTTTTCCCCTGTTTGTATTCAGCTCTAACTTTCCTAAATCTTACAAAATTCAGAATACGAAGTATAGTTTCCAAGTATTTACTTTTAAATTCCGCAAGTGGATGAATCTGTTTGGCTGGGCACTGTCTGTTGCATTCGGTCAGGCTCGTTATTCCTTCCTGCTTCCAGTTCTCATATTTTCCTTTTTTTTCCCTGAAGTGCCTCTTCACACCCCTGCAAAAAAAAAAAAAGAAAACAGAGAAAAATGACCATATGTGTTTAAGTGCCAGTTTAGATCCCAGGCAATTACAGTTAAATCCACATAATGGTAAATTCTGTAATTGAGATGAGACAGGCATGGTTCTAACTGAGGTTGTTTGTTTGCTTGTTTGTTTAACTCTAAACCCGGGGATGCATTTCTTTTCACAGATTGATCACTGGTTGGAGTTTAGTGCTACAAAATTGTCTTCATGTGATTTGTTTACTTCTGCAATCAACGAACTCAGTCATTGCCTATCTCTGAGAACATACTTAGTTGGAAACTCCTTGAGCTTAGCAGATTTATGTGTTTGGGCCACCCTAAAAGGTATCAGTAATTCTTCTTGAATAATTTCTATTTTAATTATTAAATACTTTGCTGGATAAAAGGTACATATATTTCTATGTATATGAGCATCTATCTACCTCCTGGCAGTCACTTAGGACTTTCTCACAAAGGAACGACCTCCCTGGCTATTTTATTCCTCTCCAGTTACAGGAATTCCCTATCCTCTGCTGTCCCTGGAGGTTGGCTCCATCTTGCTACTGCAGCTCCTCTCTTGCCTTTGGAGCTGGCCTTGTTCCTCATCCCATTTATGTCAGCACCTTTCCTGTCTCAGCCATTACTTAACTTCAGTTACTGTTGTTTCTGGTTGTTCAGTATGTGTGTGTGGGGCGGGGTGGGCTGGAGTTGTTTCTCTGGGAGGTCACTTTTTCCATCTTCTATGAGTAGTCAGAATATGGGATTGATGAGAGACATAAAGGGGGCTTGAATTTTGTCAGTTTATTTAAAAAACAAACCCTGCAGCAAATATGCCAAAATGTTTTATCATTCTTTAAATCTGGGTTATGTGAGCATTTTTAAAATTTCTTTAATATACTCTGTACCTTTTTTTTGGGCCACGCCCCGCGGCTTGCAGGATCTTAGTTCCCTGACCAGGGATACTGAACCTGCACCCTCGGCCGTGAAAACATGGAGTCCTAACCACTGGGCCACCAGAGAGCTCCCTCTCTGTACTTTTTTTTGTGGCTTAACCTTTTCTCCAAATTAAATTAAATTGTTATAATAATAACCAATGTAAAATGAAGGACTTTCCTAGCTAGAACTTTTCATCTGTAGGTTTTTGACATTTTGGTCTTTTGATTTTTGAGTTAATGTTCATAAAAGGAAGATAATATCTTACGGAGGTAGCTTTGTGATGCTTAAGAATTACATAAACTTTCCTTCAGTACCATTTTTGATATTACAACTGAAGAAAAGAGCTACTTCTTGATCTTGATTTTTATTTTGTTCTCTAGTGGATCCACTTAAAGCTTTTCCTCAATTATGAAATGTAGCATTGGCCTTCTATTGGGTGTGTGGCAGTGGTGAGGGCAGGATTTAGGATTCACTCTAGTGAACTGAAATGAAAAAATATTTTAATTTTTGTGAATTCTTAAAATATGTTGAAGTATTAGAAATCACTTCCATGTGTACCCAGATTTGTAAAATTGCATTATAGAAGCACAGCTTTAAGCCATCTCATTTACTTAAATTAACTATGACTGGAACTTTGCTTTTGAATTTTCAGATATGTTGAATGATTTTAAAATTATGTTTGCTAATAGGAAATGCTGCATGGCAGGAACAGTTGGAACAGAACAAAGCTCCAGTTCATGTAAAACGCTGGTTTGGTTTTCTTGAAGCCCAGCAGGCCTTCCAGTCAGTAGGTACCAAGTGGAATGTTTCAACAACCAAAGCTAAAGTGGTAAGCCTTTAAAATTTTTTTTAGTGCTCACATCTTGTCTGCCTGAGATCTTAGATCTGAAAAGAAAATTATGTTCATAGTTTGGTTGTTTTTTTTTTTCCTGATCAATTAAAAAGGATCTTCTTGGAAGAATTTGTCATTGTTGAGTCTTGGTTTGCCTTTAACTGCTTGCCTACGTTAAGCCTTAATCTTCATAATTATATTTCCTAGATGATTATGATCATCCAGTGTATGTCCCTTAGGAAATCCAAAGTCCAAGTAACTAAAATTATTTTATAACTATACCATCTTTTCTTCCTCCCAGATTTTCTGTTCTCTGGCTTTTGAACCATTGTGACCTTTTAGTCCTGTGGTTCTATAGAGCCTTTTTGTTGATTCTGTAGGAAGATGTGACATTGAATACAGTAGAAAAAGGCCTTTCCCCCAATTAGAGTCGCTCTACTTTGATCTGTTTACATATTACAGAGAATATGTTTACATATTAAAAATTTTACTCCGATGCAGTACAATTTGAAAACTGTTGTCTGCTTGGGTAAAGACACCACAGTCACCTCAGTTGTTCTGAGAAAGTATTCACCACTTTCGCCCTCTAACTGGTCAACAAGTTCCATTATTATTTCATGTATCTATAGATTTGTTTTCTGTCTCCACTGCTGTTGATTTTTATTGAGGCCTCATTACCCCCAGTTTGTTTTAAGACCATAATCTCATCACTGAACTTCCTTTTTTGGTTTGGTCTCTTCTTTTTTCTCGTTGAAACTTTGCACTAATTCCATACCCCTGAGGATTCCCCATTGCCAGAAACACAAAAGTCAACCTTATAAAGGCCTTCATGTTTTGGACTTAATCGACTGTCAGCGTCTTGCCTACCCACTCAACATGCATTCCTAACATTGCACTGCTCTTCCCTGACTTTGAGTCTTACCTGTGCTGTTATTCCTTTTCTTAGAATGACTGCCCTTGTATATTCTCCATCTGATACATTTGCATTTATTTTTCAAGGTGCAGCTTGGTTCTTGCCTCCTTTTAAGCATTTTCCTGATGACCCTAAGTGCTGTTGGTTAACTTCAACTGATTTTGAATCTTCAAGTGCAGGGGCAATATTCTAGCCAGTTTTTTCTCATAACCATGCTTGGTGCATAGTGGGTACTGAGTAAGTATTTGTTGAATGAATTTATTCTTTAAACGTTTAACCATGTAACTATTTTTGTTGTTGTTGTTGTTCTGCTTTTCAGGTACCTGAGAAAAAGCAAGATGTTGGGAAATTTGTTGAGCTTCCAGGTGCTGAGATGGGAAAGGTTACCGTCAGATTTCCTCCAGAGGCTAGTGGGTAAGAAAATATAACTTATAATTGGATACATTTAGTGGAAAAGCTTTAAGATAGTTATCAAATACTTTAAAAATCAATAGGTTAATGTATAGAAGGAAATAAGTAAGATTTTAATTGTGGGAGTTAAAATTCTAAACATCTTAATAGTTTTAAAATTATTGATAGTTAATTTATAAAAAGTATGTAGTTTTCGCTTATTAAAGCAATAGGAAAAATAACATTTTAATTTTATTCCAGGCAGAATTTTAATTGTAAATAGAAAAACATCCATTAATAGAAAGGCTTAAGTTTTATTTACATTTTGAGATTTTGGGAATATCTTAATAAGGGTTTGTTTTTGTACCCTGAGCAATCCTTTCAGTTAGCAGAAGAAGTTATGGTTAGACGTATTTTAAGTTATTTTTTTTCCCAAATAAAGTAAGTGGAGTCCTGAAAAGCCCATTCCTATTCATTTGTTTCCACTGTTAGTAGGTTTCAAAACCCTTTTCACTCTTGGCAGCCATAGAAAATAATAATATATGACTAGCTTGTTAGGGAAAAGGATTGCTCTGGCTGGAGCCACTGGCATGGGTCTGCCTGGGTCCTTGCCCAGCATTCCCCAAGGCTGAGGGCAGTCTCTGCCTTTGCACATGTCAGTCTCTGTGACTCATGCTGGATGAACTTTGTAAAAGAACCCTTCCAGTGATGCTAATGTAATAAAATGCCTTTTGTTAAAGCAGTTAGCCTCAGGAACTTAGCCATTGGGAAAGTATTGTGTCATATTTTACACGAGATGGTTTTTTTCTCAAATTTTGTTTAATTTCAGATTTTGTGTTCTATAGCCACATTCTTACCCATCTGTGATAAATGGAGTATGTAGACAGTAGGAAGTGGCAGATAAGGAAACAATTTTATTTTAGCTGTTCTTAATGTAGTTCTTCACAAGCTATTTTATAAGTGCCATTAACAGCAAGCCAGTTTTAGAATTCCACATTTTCTCTCTGCTTTTCTAAGTTTGGCGATTTAGGTGGTGAAATAAAGGACAGGTAGAAGGAGATGAAAGGGAAATAACGGTTCTGGGAAATACACAGACTGAATAATTAAATGATTGATTGATAGCTAAGTGGAGTCAGTCATAAATAATACTTATTTTACATAGTTTAATTCCCTCAGGTATCCTGGGTCCCCAATATTCTGCTCTTGTGTTCTTGGTGTGAGAGATCATGGTTGTTCTGTTGGGCAGTGACTTTAATGGTTTGATAAAAGCTAGTTTTTTAGCCATGGCTGTTTATAGCTATGCCATTTGAACCTTTGTCCCTTTTGAATCTTTTTATATTTTCAGTCACTATCACTTCTTGGAATAGTGAGCTCCTCATATTTATTATTTACTGTATAAAATATGTTTATTTGTTGTGAGTTATGTCATTTCAGTCCAACAGTTGAATACAGTTGTAATTTGGAATATAAGTCAGTGTTCAGGTTTAAAAACATTCATAATTTTGATCATATCTCCTTATACTGCAAAACAAGTCTTCTTTAATTAGTTTTTAATCATTTTTTTTTTCCTGTGTCTTTCATGAAGGCCAGAAGACTTGAATTTTGCCTTTTATTTATATTCATAGCTAACACATAGATAGCACCTGTTATGTTCAGGTACTTACCAAGCACTTTACATGTAGTAACTTGTTTAATCCTGTCAGCCCTGTGAAGAAGGCACTGTTATCTCCAGTTTTCCAAATGGTTTCAGAAACTGATTCATACAACATTTTAGCATCTTGCCAAATCCAAACCTACGCTGTCTGGCTCCAGAATCCATATGACTAAAAATTATATGCCTATGTCTGTTTTGTGTGGGGAAAGCCCAGTATAGCATCAGTACTAACTAATGCAGCATGGAACATATTTTTCTTTAGCTCTCCTGATGTAGTTGTCTCTTGAGCCAATTATTTTACTTATCTTGTGAATATTTTATAGTCCTGTTAGCTTTTCTGAGGTTTAGAATTGTTAGAATTGCACACATTATTTTAGATTCAGAGATAGTATCTTTAAGTGTAATAGTTTGATTTCATCACACCTCTTAAGGGTAATTCCTGTATGTAAAGCACATTAACTGTCAATTAGTAGGTAGTCAGTGATTATTAGTCTTTTTTTTTCTCTTCTTAACATGTTATTGGGTGTAACACTTTCAGTGAAAACTGCACAAACTATTTCTGTTTTGTTTTCAGAACTCACAGTCCTTTGTTTTACTTTTAATAAACTTTAAATTTTAGAGTAGTTTTAGATTTATAGGAATATTGCAGGAAAAAAAAAAAACCAAAAGTTACCTTATACCTGTACCCAGTTTTCCCTAATGTTAACTAACATCTTACGTTACTATGGTACCTTTGTCACAGTTAATGAACCAATATTGATATATAGTTATTACCTGAACTCCATACTTTTTTGGATTTCATTAGTTCTTCCCTCATGTCCTTTTTCTCTTCCAGGATCTCATCTGGGATGCTACTTATGGTGCTTTATTTTATGCAGAAAGTTTTGAATAACCCTAAATGCATTGCATTGTACTTGTCTGCATTAACCTATGCATATAAACTCTTTAAAATTGAATCATTGACCTAGAATGCTGTGTGACTATCTAAAGAAGTAGACTGATTTTAGAAATGATATAAAGACATATCATTGTACTTTTCCCTCCCCTCTTCATATCAACTGAGATCAGAGGTGTGCATGAAACTAGGTGACGGTAGAGCAGTGCCACTGTGGCTGCTGTTATTGATGAAAAGTGTATTTTCAACAGTAGTGGTTTAGGATATTGCTTTTTACCCACTTCATTGATAGAGGAGGATGTTGATATGTAATAATATTAACAGTGCCTCTGATTTATTTTATTCTATGTAGTGGTCAGCTGCCCATAGAACAGAATAGTGTTTTCATAGGTTGTGATCTGTGGAATATTGGTACTGGATGAGACCTTCAAGATCATTTAGTTAAAATCTTTTCATTTTGGCTTCTGAGAAAACTAAAGCCTAGAGAAGTAAAGTGCTTTCTTGTGGCTTTCTAATTCTCATGTGCTCTTTTATTTAATTACCAGAGTCACAGTGGCATCCTCAGAGGTGCTTCTGTCTTGTTTGCAATGGACGGGTTCCCAGTTGTCAGTAGCATCTGGTCTTAGTAAAGATCCACTATTGTGTAGCATTGCAAACAGTTTTGGAAGCAGTTTTCCTCTAACTAAATTTCCTTTCATTCCTCCCTTAAAAAAAAAAAAAAAAAAAAGGAAAATAGAGATTAGTCTTAAGGTTGTAATGTTTGTAAATAACTCATTCCTTTGTGAGCGTTTACATATGAAATTGTTTCTTATGATTATTTTATAAATGTTGTAGTCTTTTTTTCTTCCTCAGGGGCAGATTTTCTATTACAGTACTTCTTGTTAGCAAATAAAATAAGACTGGAATACCAACTGGAAGGATTTCTGTTTAGTTCTCATCTCCTCAAAAAGGTTAAGTTTAAGTATTTAGTTAAAACATGTTAATGAGTTTCTTTGTAAAATGTTTTTGTTTTAGTTACTTACACATTGGGCATGCGAAAGCTGCTCTTCTGAACCAGCACTACCAGGTTAACTTTAAAGGGAAACTGATCATGAGATTTGATGACACAAATCCTGAAAAAGAAAAGGAAGATTTTGAGAAGGTAATTAAAGGTGTAGTGATGACCCTTTGTCAGTAAAGTTGATTAAAATTAGAGGGTGACCTGGTACCTTCAGGGTATGAAAATTTAAGTTTGTTCTCATAGCTGCTTCTTTTGCTCATCTATATATTCTTTGCCTGAGACCTAAGCCAAGAATTGTTGAGCTCCCATACCAAAAAACGTCAATTTATTTTTTTCCTCCTCAACTGTTGTAGAATTTACTTAAGTGTTAATTTTCCTGCAAGTATCGCTTTCTTAAATGAATTGGTCACTAGAGGCAGGTTTCCTTTTTGTCATATAATTTTATGAATGAAACGAACACTAAGTAAGTATTGCAAAATGTGAAGGTTTCCTAGCCTCTTATATCATCTGTTTAGAAGCACTGTAATATATTCAAAGAGAGGGCAAATAATTGTCAGCATGACCAATAATAATCAGCTTTTCCAGAATAAATGGAAAGCACCATGAGATCAGCTTTCTCGGCTGAAAATTTGGAGGCTAGTATAATGAATATCTCTCTCTTTTGTTTGTTTTTTTTTTCTTTTCTGATCTAATATCGTACAATTTCCACAGCCATTTCCAGGCTCTGTAAGACTGATGGTGTATATTACATTTGCCCAAATGCAGTGTCAAGGATTGAAAATACACAAGAAAATGCAAAAGATAAACTGATGGTTATTTTGGATTCTTATTGCAGGTTATCTTGGAAGATGTTGCAATGTTGCATATCAAACCAGATCAATTTACTTACACCTCGGATCATTTTGAAACTATAATGAAATATGCAGAGAAGCTAATTCAGGAAGGGAAGGCTTATGTGGATGATACTCCTGCTGAGCAAATGAAAGCAGAACGTGAGCAGAGGATAGAATCCAAACACAGAAAAAACTGTAAGGCACATTTAGTATTTTATATTTTAATCGATATTCTTCTTGTATTCTGCTTCTTCAGTAGAAAATGATTTCTGTGAAAGATGATGGTTTGAAACATGTTTGGAAATATGTTTCATATGTTAATTCATCTCTTAGAAATCTTTTCTCTTTCTCTATCATCTTTACATTGTTATTACTTTGTTAGCATGTGTGTGCCCTCAGCATCTCACTTGTTACCTGTAGTCTTTTGCACTGCATTCACTCCATGTAATTCCTTCTGCAGCTTTTTGTAGTTCTCTCAATTTAAATACTTAGCCTTTCTAATTAGAATGTTTGATGATAATGTTAGCCATACCCAAATCTTCCTGTCAGCGTGTGAGTAAATGTGAATATGATATGTAAGCTTGATGCTACCCTATGTCTGAAATACCACTTAACAAAAAAGCATATCTTTGTTATTACTTGTTCCTGAGCTTCTGAATCTGGCTATTTTTATTCTGAAATTATGTTCCAGAACTTCCACACTACTATACTTAAATTTTTTTTTAAGTTTTTTTAATCTTATTATTCAGTCTTTTTTTAGTATAGATATATATATATATTTTTTAAATTAATTAATTTATTTTTGGCTGTGTTGGGTCTTCGTTGCTGCACACGGGATTTCTCTAGTTGTGGCGAGTGGGGGCTGCTCTTCGTTGTGGTTCATGTGCTTCTCATTGTGGTGGCTTCTCTTGTTGCAGAGCACGGGCTCTAGGCACGCGGCTGCAGTAGTTGTGGCTCGTGAGCTCTAGAGCACAGGCTCAGTAGCTGTGGCACACAGGCTGAGTTGCTCTGCGGCATGTGGGATCTTCCTGGACCAGGGATCGAACCCGTGTCCCCTGCATTGGCAGGCAGATTCTTAACCACTGCTCCACCAGGGAAGCCCTATACTTAAATCTTGAGTGTCACATTTGGGAAGTGTAGTAAATTCAAAGTGTTATGGAAGTCTATCTTTTTTTTTTTTTTTTTAACCCCCTTTTAAATGTTTCTCTACATTTTCAGAGATAGCCAAGGGGCTCAGGCTCTCAGCCTGAGGACTTAGGACTTTTAGACCTAACCTGATTCTTTGAGAACAGGTAAAGTGTCCATCGTATCTTCAGTAGATTCCACAGAGAATCATTGTTTAACAATTCTTTCTTATTCATATGGGGCAGGTATCTACCTGACATAGGTAGGACCGTAGTCAGTGGGGATATAGAGTTTTTTCCCTGGGATAAACTTGTATCACTGTTTCTATCATCTCTCATTTTGGGGGATCCAAGAGTATCCTGCTTTCTGCTGGAATGACTGAAGGTGCTTTTGGGGAGCCGAGGGGCTCAGGCTCTCAGCCAGAGATGTGTTCTTTAGTTGGGCATGTGCTGCAGTACCAGTGCCTGGGCCAGGTCAAACCGGTCTGTCCCTTGGGCGTGAGGTGGTAAAGGAACAGAACGCTTCTGCTTCCAACACCCAGTGTTAAATTGGAGGGGGCGACTGACCGGCCAGTTGTGGGAACATGGGAACATGTTTTCCATGGGAACATGGAAAACACTGGCTGAGAGAAGCCTTCAGGCCTTAGACATCATCTCTTACCCTTCATCAGTGCTACATCAGTGGAATGTATTAACTTCTAAAACAGAGAGAGAGTACATTTCCTAAGTGTTTTGTGGAATTTCTTCATTAAAAAAACAATGCATTTACTCTTGGTATCAGATATGGGAACTATTACAGTACTTTTAAACTAGTGGAGTGTGCTTATAAAATCAGAATGTGAAAATTTCTGTCAAATTATAAGGTTGTTAAAATAATTTGAATTCAACCAGATTAGTAATACATTAGATAAACTATAGTATAACTATCATTTTACAGCTGTTGAGAAGAATCTACAAATGTGGGAAGAAATGAAAAAAGGAAGCCAGTTCGGTCAGTCCTGCTGTTTGCGAGCAAAAATTGACATGAGTAGTAACAATGGGTGCATGAGGGACCCAACGCTTTATCGCTGCAAAATTCAGCCACACCCAAGAACTGGAAATAAATACAAGTAGGTGTATTTCATTCATTATGCTTGGTAGCTTACTATGCTTTTGCTTTGATGCTTCTGTGAACATGGAGTAGGGAGTAGCTGCAGAATAGTCAAGAGATCTGGATCTTTGTTCATTCGTGGTCTTCGGTAAAGCATGTAGCCTCTCATAACTTACCTATCAATGTTATACTAGGTTATGTCTAAGATCATTTCCATCTATAAAAGTCCTTGAGTCTGCCTAAAGTTGCATTTTATGTATTGATCAGGTATACTGTGGTGTGTTTCTTTAGATGAAGATACTTCTTTTCCTATTATAAACTTTGATTCTGCTAGTTTATTCGTAAACATGATAGAAGATTTAAAGAAATATGAACAAGAAAGTATCATGTTTTTTCTAATTTTGGTTAATTTTCTGTGTGGTTTTCAGGTTAATAGATTGTTTTTTTTTAAATCTCCCCCGCCTGGCCATTAATTTATAAAGTAACCATAGAATATATTTTCTTATACTTCGAAGAAGCCTACTACATACAAATGCTGAATTGTAACTTCTGAAGAGATTTGTGAATGTAAATGATTTCCTGAGTAGCTAATATAACTTTCTTTAAACTTGTGGGTACAGGTATGTGTATCTGTATCTGGACAAACACTTTATGTGTGTATATATATGTCCTTCATTTTTAACAGGGCAGTTGCTCCTTGTTTACTAAACAGATACTTTGAATACATTTGGAAAAGTAAATTTGGATACACATTTTCAGTATCAGATAATTGCAAAGCATAGTGCAGTAGCATCTTAATGAAGTTGTATCTTAAATATTAGAAGGCATAATGCAGTAATATATGTGTTGTGTACATTATTTTAGACAGAAATTGTTTTTAAGACTATTCCATCTTAAATGGAATTTTAATCAACCTAATAATTTTCTTTTTTACTTGACAGAGAAGGAAACATTCTATTCTTGAATGCATTTACTTATGAAAGTATTAAACCTAGAGATTTACTTGAGTGTGGGATTATTTAAGACATTGAAAAGCTAAATTCCCTTGAAATTATTATTGCTTCTTACCATGGTATACATTGGCCATTACAGGAATATGATTATAGAATTCACTGCACCAGTATCCAGTTGTCTGTTAAGTTGCATATTTGCTTTTGTGTTTGAGTATTCAGTGGGTAACTGATTCATTGTCCTCAAAGTCTGATTAAAAAAAATGTTTTGGGCTTCCCTGGTGGCGCAGTGCTTGGGAGTCCGCCTGCCGATGCAGGAGACGCGGGTTCGTGCCCCGGTCCGGGAGGATCCCACGTGCCGCGGAGCGGCTGGGCACGCAAGGGGAAAAAAAAAAAAAAAAAAATGTTTTAATGTACTTTGAGTATTATGAGTCATAACACCTGTTGGTTTTTAAGGAATTCTTACCATGTAAAGAATTATGTTTTAAATTAGCACTGCTGCTTATAATGCCTAATCTGAGGTGAAAAGGGTAAAAATCCTTCATTGATTTTCAACATATTCACTTTTTTTCCTAGTGTTTATCCGACATACGATTTTGCCTGCCCCATAGTTGACAGCATTGAAGGTGTTACACATGCCCTGAGAACAACAGAATACCATGACAGAGATGAACAGTTTTACTGGATTATTGAAGCTTTAGGCCTAAGAAAACCGTACATTTGGGAATATAGTCGGCTAAATCTCAACAACACAGTGCTATCCAAAAGAAAGCTCACATGGTTTGTCAATGAAGGACTAGTAGACGGATGGTATGTTTGCTGTTACCTAGAATTTTGAGAGGAAGTCAGGACATGGTATATCACTGATTTTTAAACTGCTTTGAGGGGTGGGGAGGATGAATGGGAGGGGTGGAAGTGGATAGGGCTATAGGGTTTCTGGTCCTTGTCTTTATTTTATCCGGGTTCTCAGGTACTGCTCTCTTTTGCTTTAATGCAGCAAACATGGAGTGCCCATGTTTGGGCACAAAGATGGAGTCTGTGTTTGGGACTAGAAAAAGTTTGAAAATCTCTGTAGCACATTAATAACCTATAGTTTGAAAATCTCTGTAGCACGTTAATAACCTATATGGGATTTCCATGAGAACAATGAGTATAAAAATTAAAGTCATCTTAGAGGCATGTATCCATGTAAATGAAACCTGTTCAGTTGGGTTACCATACTTAGAAGCCTAAGAATGTTTTTTTTTACATGAATTAACAAAAATGTATTAGTTTTTATTAGTATAATGTAATAGTGACACATATTAAGTATATATTGAATAATATGTGATTTTAGACTGTTTTACTGTGGAGCTGAATTTGATAAAGGGGAAGTTTACCTTGGGCCGCATACAAAGGGTGTTATTGCAAACTTACTGAAGTTTGCAGATCTCTGCAGAATATTAATAACCAACATGTATATTTTTTATAACCCAAAAGGCTTTATAAAGTGTATTTGTACATGAATGAGAGGCTAACCATCTCTTATCTGTTTCTCATGGTTATATGTAGAATAGGGATCTTGTATGTTTGTTAAATAAAAAGCAAAAAGCAAATAAAAATGTTGTAATGCATATGTTTTCTGTATTTGAAAATGTCACCTTTGTGTCTTTTTTCAAATGTACTTTTACTGTTTCCAGTAGTGCATTTATTTTCCTGAGTAATTTTTGACTAGTAAGCAGCTTTCTTCTTCCATGAACTTGGGCTCAATGGTATTATGATCTGCCTAATTATTATAACCAGCTCTTAGTCCAGATATTTAACAAACGGAATATAATGTTATGCAATAAGGTATATTGTACACGTTAAAAACGTCTCCTTGGTTCTTAAAACTTGCCGTATTTCCCAGGGATGACCCACGATTTCCTACGGTTCGCGGTGTGCTGAGAAGAGGGATGACAGTTGAAGGACTGAAACAGTTTATTGCTGCTCAGGTGAGTTATAGTTTCTTTTCCAGCTTCTCTGTTTGGATTTTTAAGTATCTAATAATATCCTTTTAGTCTATATTACTCCTGTTGTTCTTTCTGTTCTTTGCTTGTTGCTTATAATGCAAGGGCAGGATGTTTTTGAAAAAGACACTGTTATAATAGTGGAAAATTGAGAATGTCCTAAACTATGCTAGGGTTGGACAAAGGCAGCTGTGGTGTTTTCACCCAGTGAAATATATGACTGTTGACTCTAACTGTTCAGGGTAACGAGATTAGTGTGTACAGACTAAGTTTTATATTCCAGTTGGAAGTAAACTTGTAAGTATTGACTGGGTTTATTTTCTAGCATGCTTAAGTTAAAATATTCTGGTTAATACTTCTTTCCCTTTAAGCTGTTCTATTATTGTTTTTCTAGGGTTCTTCACGTTCAGTTGTGAACATGGAATGGGACAAAATTTGGGCATTTAACAAAAAGGTACATGTTTTGACTCCTGGTCCTCTTTTTTTCATGCCTAACTCCTAAGTAATAGATTACACGTAGAATTCATTAGTGTGGCAGGGAAAATTTTGTGAAGAATATTACAGTTTTGCAGAGTTTTCAGGAAAATGGAATGTTTTACTTTTTTAAACATATAAAGTGCATTAAGCCTATAAACTATACCAAACAAGAACAATGATTAAAACAAACTTGGAGTTATGGGGAATGGTAACGGATTTTTCCTTAAATCTTTTTTGAACACTTTGCATTTCATTTTTCTGCTTTCAAGCTGCGAGCTCTCTGTAAGAAGGTATTACTTAATGCTTTTATTTGCCTTACTTAGCACATAGCTTTTAGCATCTTACATGTTATAACCTGAGATGTTATATAGCTTTGAAGCACAATCACATTTATATGAGACTTGCTTATACAGACCCACTGAAATGCATTATTCCTAGTTTAAAAAAAATGTCCTCTAGTTTTCTTAGTGGCAAAGGGAAGATTTGGCTAACTCCATTCTACTGTTCCCTTGTTTACTGAGAGGACATAGAGTTTTAAAGTTACAGATTTCATTGAATTGTATTGAAGGTTCGTTAATTATAATCCCTGTGTCTTACTGAATCTAGCTTAAAAAAAAAAAAGCTGTGTCTTAAAGTCAAATGAGGAATACTGCATATTAACATTGTTAATTGGAAGCAGATACTTAGACACTATAATAAGGCAAATCATTAAAGTGCCATGTTTTAAACTATGGTTTCTGTGATTGTGTTCTGTAAATTCTTTTTCTTTGTATTGCTGCTTGATTGTGCTGATGCCTTGCCTCAAAAAATAGTTGCTTGTCTCGCATGTGTCTTGAATTTATTTTATTTAGTCTTTTGTGTTTAGTCAGTTTTTGGATACATAATGGAATTATTAATTGGTTTGCTCTGTTGCTGCAGTTACTAATAAATACATTCAAAACTTATAGGCAGAGTTAACATTGGAATACTTTTCATTAATAATCCATGTACATTTAGTTCAAATATAAGAAATACATTTCACTACAGGCCGATAATTCTATAGGGTCTGTTAAATGAACAGCATATTCCCCTTTTTTCTTTCCATTTTCTCTCGCTAGATAAATCACTTTCAGCTCTTTTAGATAACTGTTTTGGTATTTATTGCCCATATCTCTAAATGAGATGTGTGTTTTGCTTCTTCTTGATTTTTTGTTTGTTTGTTTGCTTTAGGCATCATCAGTTTACTTTTCACAACGGAAAATGAGGATTTAGGTCTCCTAATTTTTCTCATAACTCGTTGGCTTTCTTGTGGCTAATTGTTTTGTTTTGTTTCCCTCGTTTGTTTAATTTTCTAATTCCATCTCAGACTCTGCACAAGTTATCTAAATTTCCTGCCAAAATGTTCACATGCCTCAGGTATTTCAGTTTCACGTTAGAGACGTCTCTGCCGGGGCCTTCGTGCTGCTCACATCTGGTCTAGATGAGAGGCCTGTTAACTTCTGAAGCCCAGCTGTGTTCCCAGGTCAATCTTCCTCATCATCCTGGGAATTCCCTTTGCTTTACTTCTGTGGTGGATCCTCTGGTTCTTGGATCTTCCTTCTCTTTTTATTGCCTTTTCGCTTTGCTGTACTGTATCCTCTGGTAGCTCCCTGAGAAGGGGAGTATGGGAGGAAGAGTTTTGAGACTTTTATATGAACAGCTTCTTCACTTTGAAATTTCACAATGTTGTGCCTTGGGGTGGGTCTGTTTTCATTCATATCCATTGGAAGAACATGTGGCTTCCAGACTGGAAACTCATTCTGTCAGTTCTGGGAAATGTTCCTAAGTTCCTTCTGTTCCTTTGTTGTTTTCTGTACTATGTTGTCTTTCTCTGTGGAACGTTTCTTGAGCACGTGTTGGGTTTCCTGGACTGTTGCTCTAATTTTGTTTTCTCTCTTATTTTCCATCTCATCTTTTGGCTCTACTTTCTGGTAGATGTACTCAGCCCTATCTTCTCAACTTCTGTTGAGTTTTTCATTTATGCTGTCATATTTCCAAGATTTCTCATTTGTGCTTTGAATTTTCAGAATAACTTCCTGTTCCTATTTCATGGTTATAGTATAATCAATGGTATTTTTTCTTATGTCTTTCCTCCAGGTTGTTTATTTTGTTTTCTCTTTGATATTAAAGGCATTTCTCAGACATCCGGTGAGCCTTGGTTATCTGCTCATCTTTAACACGGGGGACTGAGAGAGGGATTGAAAGCCCTGAGAAAAAGATTGGGCTTGTCAGCTGTGCCTCACTGTAAGATGGTCTGGCTGGCCAGTTAGTTGAAAAGCCTCGTTGTCAGTAACCTTACATCTCATCTCTTGGACTAGGCAGTTTTTCCAGAGGAGTTTCTTTCAGTCAAGTTGCCAGAAGTGTGAAGGTCTGACTGCCAGAGCTTTGGAACTGACTGGGGAAAACTCGGGGGACCTGACATCTAATATCATACATTTTCTTAATACCCTTGTCTCAGAGCAGAACCCTCAGCTTCAGAATAAGAGTCTCTGGACCTTTTGGAGTAATTTAAAACCACTGATCCAGAGATTTTGAGAACTGTACAATTTTAGAACTGAAAAAGACTTTAAAATCTTTTAATCCAAGATTTCCCAAACTTGTCTGATCCTAACCATCCTGTGGAATGCTTGTTTAAAAATAGATTTCCAGGGCTTCCCTGGTGGCGCAGTGGTTGAGAGTCCGCCTGCCGATGCGGAGGACATGGGTTCGTGCCCGGGTCCTGGAAGATCCCACATGCCGCGGAGCGGCTGGGCCCGTGAGCCGTGGCCGCTGAGCCTGTGCGTCCGGAGCCTGTGCTCCGCAGCGGGAGAGGCCACAGCCGTGAGAGGCCCGGACCGCAAAAAAAAAAAAAAAAAAAAGATTTCCAGACTTTACTTCAGACGATTAGAATCATAGTTGTTCAGGGTTAAGTGGCATGAAACTCTGTGCCGGCCAGTGCCCTAAGGGATCATTGTAATTAGTCAAGTGTGAGAAATAGTCTTCTTTTCTCTTTGTCAGTTGAGGAAACTGAGCTGCAGTGAACTGAAGTAAGTTTCTCAGGTTGGATCGTCTAGTTTTAGCTTCCTTAAAAGAAGAAATTGTATCTTACTGGCTTAACTACTGAACTGAGTAGTCACAAATTAAATCTGTGATCATTCTAACCCAGTAGAAGCTGAAAGAAGGAACCCTTAACCAGTAAGAATGACTTTTAAGCCTCAGGGAAGGAAAGAATGAAATAGTAAGTTTAGAGGGAGGCTGGCGCTGATTTAGTACTGGCATGAAATATAAGCAGGTAAGGAGTAGCAATCAAGGGGAAGTTAGATGGCTTTTCAGACTTTTCTGACTGACCCTCTGAGCATGGTTTCTTCTCTAAGTTCATTCAGAATTTCTGAGAAATACTCTCAAAGCAAACAACAACAACAAAATACCAGCCAAACAATAGCAACAAAAACCCAATATAAACCAAAAGACACAGCCAAGTTTAATTAGCCATACCACTGTTTCCTGCATCCTTCTAATGGGAAAAAAATGACTTTTATTACTTAGCTATTTGACTCCGCACTTGATTCTATCTACATTTTTCTTCCAAATGCTTTATTTAGTATCTAAATACTGCTGTTGTGATTGGTCATCATGGATAATTTTAAATTGAATAGTGAAATGAGAAAGATACATCAGATCCAGAAGGGGGTGCTGCTTCTGTTTCGGAGGTAGAGTAGGTTAGAATGTAATGAGTACTACCATTCATTCAGTTAACCTGTAAATATGTGTTGATTACCTGCATGTGCCAGGCCCTTGGGAACACAGTGGTCCCTATATACATGTGTGTATATATAGCATGCAGACCAGTAGAAATACTTGTTTACTTTTAATCGATAGAATTGCCTTATTATAGTGACTTAATGCTGTTCTGCTTTTGATGGTGGTGTGTTGCCTAACACTGCTTATAGAAAATGATACTAAAACACATATTTCTATATTCCTTCAAAACAGTCTTCTCCAACAATACAAAATGGAGTATCACATTTACCTGTAGGATTGTTACATAACCCCACAGGATAATTTTCCTTTCTAATATCAGAGTTAAAAATTACTTTCGAAATATTTCTAATATGCTTTAACTCTTGGTTTCTTTTCGCTTGTCAGTAGTTATTCTTGGAAGGGAACTCTAAATCCTTCATGCAGTCTTTGTTTATGATTGTTTTTCTTTTTTCTACTTGACAGCTAAATGTCAGAGAAGAGTTAGCTGGTAAACCAAAAAATTAGTAAATGCAGTAACAAAGAATGCCAGTTGTTATTCCTGTGCTATTACTTATTTTATTGATGAAGTTCTAAAATATCTCTGAATGTTCTAACACAAGGACGCCTTCGTTGCAGGTTATTGACCCGGTGGCTCCACGATACGTCGCGTTACTGAAGAAAGAGGTGATCCCGGTGGACATCCCTGAGGCCCAGGAGGAGATGAAAGAAGTGGCCAGACACCCGAAGGTCACCCTCCGGTTTCACCAATGTTGTTCTCTCTGTTAAAGGAGCAGGATAATCAAAGGGAAAAATGTGCTTTGGTGGCAATAGCATGATTGGGGACCATTTTTGATCCAGCATTGTCAGGATTTCATACTAATTAAAAAAAATTTTTTTTTTCAATTTTTTATAGTTTTTAAAGGTTACTTTCTGTTTACAGTTATTACAAAATATTGGCTATATTCTCCATGTTGTACATCCTTGAGCTTATCTTAACACCCATTTGCTGTACTTAGCACTCCCTCACCCCTATATTGTCCTGTCGCCCACCTCTCCCCAGCTGGTAACCGCTAGTTTGTTCTCTGTATCTGTGAGTCTGCTTCTTTTTGTTATATTCACTAGTTTGTTGTATTTTTTAGATTCCACATGTAAGTCATATCATATAGTATTTGTCTTTCTCTGTCTGACTTACTTCACTTAGCATAATGCCTCCCAAGTCCATCCATGTTGCTGCAGATGGCAAAATCTCATTCTTTTTTATGGCTGAGTATTCTTGTGTGTGTGTGTGTTTGTGTGTGTGTATGTATGTGTGTGTGTACACACCACGTCTTTGTCCATTTATCTGTTGATTGGCACTTCGGTTGCTTCCGTATCTTGGCAATTGTAAGCAATGCTGCTATGCACATTGGGGTGCATGTATCTTTTCGAATTAGTGTTTTTGTTTTTCTCGGATATATACCCAGGAGTGGAATTGCTGAGTCTTATGGTAGTTTTATGTTTAGTTTTTGGAGAAACCTCCATACCGTTTTCCACAGTGGCTGCACCAATTTACATTCCCACGAACAGTGCACAAGGGTTCTCTTCTCTCCACATCCTCGCCAGCATTTGTTATTTGTGTTCTTTTTGATGATAGCCGTTCTGACAGGTGCAAGGTTACATATCTCATTGTGGTTTTGGTTTGCATTTCCCTGATGACTATCGATGTTAAGCATCTTTTCATATGCCTGTTGGCCATCTGCATTTCCTCTGGCAAAACGTCTATTCATTTCTTCTGTCCATTTTTAAATTGGCTTGTTTGTTTTTTTTGATGTTGAATTGTATGAGCTGTTTAAGAATTTGATACTAATTGAAGTAAATGTTTTTGTGGATTTCTTACTGAAGAAATTTATTCTAGCAGTATTACTATCCACAGCACATCACACAGAACTGTTACACTCGGTGCCTATTTTTTATTTTGTGGAGATAGCATATTAGTGTATGATAAGAATTTATTTCTTCCTGGAGGTGTTATAAAATCCATGCTCTTATCTCTGTGTGAAAGCTGAGGTGCATTCTCTATTAGCTGGGTTATTCGCTGTTGCCTTTAAGCCAAAACATTTGACCTAATAGTATTGAATCACAGCTTGAGTCCAGAGTCTATCAATGTGCCATTGGCTCTGTTTTAGAAAATATCAGTGAAGTGACAATGATATCTGTCTATCTGAATTCAGGATATAAATCTTAAATACAGGTAGCAGGGAGTTCCTCTTAGTTAAGCCATGTTTGTTGTCTCACATGGTTATAACTGCTAGGTTGATAGTCTTGAAGAAAAAATAGATCCTTTTGTTCCAGCTTTGTGAGTTGTCTGTAAATATCTTTATTATCCAATGAAGCTTACGTCCATAAACTAATTCACTCCTATACTAACAGACTAATATATTCATAACCTTACTCATAACTATGTTATGTTCATAGACTAACTCAGGTGTAAGGTGATATGTTTCATGAAGAGCTATAAATGTTCTAAGTGGTAGCCTGTGATTGCCTTTCTCTGTATGACATTAGCCTCTTTTTAATTTGGAAGACTTATTTTAAGGGTACTCCTAATAAGATTTGGGGAGAGTGTGTGTGTGTGTGTGTGTGTGTGTGTGTGAGTGTGAGATTGATTTGGCTTTACCGTTGCCTGTATCTTGCATCTGATGGGTTCAGCCAGGTGAATGGTGGTTTCTGATGTATCATATCGCCCACTACAGTTAGCTTAAATGTGAAGCTTAATGTTTTAATATTAATGTAATAATAATAATGTTTGAATAATAATAATAATAATAATGTAATAATAATAATAATAATAATAATAATGTTTATTATAATAAACATTATATATAATGTTTATTATATATAATGTTATTTATGTTATTTATAATGTTATTTATGTTATTTATAATGTTATTATATATAATATTATTTATAATAATAATAATAATGTAATAATAATAATGTTTGAATAAATGTTAAAACTTTTAAGGGTGCTTATTTGTAGTAATAAAGAATAAGTAATAGTTAAATAACTAATTGATTAGGAAACACTTTAAATGATGACTGGATTGCTCAGTTTGCTCTGTGGAATTTTCATTATCCATTCCCTCACAAAGTGTTCTGTATTTAGCCTGTCAGTATTCTGTTCTGAGCCCAGCATTAGTATAAGTTGTTGCAACATACTGATTTTTTTCAAGTGCATTGGTGCATTCAATGAACAATTATTGAACGCGTGTTATTTAATATTTATTCAAAGGATCTTCTTACACTTTTTTTTCTTTTGATTTCGGTCAAACAAAAATCTGAAATTTAACAAATATAGCATTCTTTTTATTTTCCGGATCTCTTTTTCTTCTTCATATAATATATACCGAAAAGGCAGAAAATTCATCTCTCTCTACATGTATGCTACTGTCTTTAAAATTTGTCTCCTAAAATGTGAAAGATCTACCATTTCCTGCTAAGATGACGTCTTTTCCTATAGTGATGTTCCACAGCTGTTCCACTGATGAGGAATGACTTTATTTTCTCCTTTGCTGCAAAAGCAGTGAGATTTTTGAGGCTAGCAAAGCAGATTCTGGTTGGAGGGACAGTGTGAGACAAATACTGTCTTAGCTCTAAAAACAAAGAATGATTGTTTTAGGCTGGAAGTAATCTCAGGGGCAGACCACCCTCATCTGACTCCAGTACATTATTGGTTAGGTGTCTGACCCAGGGTCACAGAGCTGGGAATCAGACTAATACAGATGACTTCTGTTTTTGTTAAGGAATAAAATGAATGAATGTATAAATTTCATACTGGGTTCAATAGTTGTTGTTTCAACCAACATTCTCTCTTTTTTTTTTATCAATCAGAATCCTGATGTTGGCTTGAAACCCGTCTGGTATAGTCCTAAAGTTTTCATTGAAGGTGCTGATGCAGAGACGTTGTCAGAGGGTGAGACGGTTACATTTATAAATTGGGGCAACATCAACATTACTAAAATACACAGGTAAGAACTTTTTGTTTGTTTTCAAATAAATATGGAAGGAAAGTCTTTTATGTTTATTCATTTATTAAAAATTACCTAATTCAGACCCATTGATGGTGCTGGCTGGTACATCTGCCCGGGCATAGATGCTGCAAATTCTGGACACATTAAGGTTTTTTTCCATATATGTTTCATTACATTAATAGGGTATTAGGATATTGCTTGTGACGTTGAAAACGACTGCATGTAGATATAAAAAGTAATCCTAATGCTTTAGGCCCCCCTTTTATCATCTAATTTTCAGAATGCGATTGCATGGTGGAGAGATCCTTTGGACAGAAATTGTATGTATAACATTCTGTATATCCTAAAGTCTACTTTATTTTTTATTAATTTTTATTGGAGAACAGTTGCTTTACAATGTTGTGTTAGCTTCTGCTGCACAGCAAAATGAATCAGCTGTACATATACATATATCCCCTCCCTTTTGGCTTTCCCTCCCATTTAGGACACCACAGGGCATTAAGTAGAGTTCCCTATGCTATACAGTATGTTCCCATCAGTTGTCTATTTTATACCTAGTATCAGTAGGGTATGTGTGTCAGTCCCAGTCTCCTAATTCCTCCCGCCCCACCCCTTTCCCCCTTGGTATCCATACTTTTGTTCTCTACGTCTGTGTCTCTGTTTTTGCTTTGCGAATATGGTCCTCTATACCATTTTTCTAGATTCCACATGTATGGGTTAATACACGATATTTGTTTTTCTGTTTCTGACTTACTTCACTCTATGTGACAGTCTCTAGGTCCATCCACGTCTCTACAAATGACCCACTTTTGTTCCTTTTTATGGCTAATATTCCATTGTATATATGTACCACATCTTTTTTAACCATTACTCTGTTGATGGACACTAAAATCTACTTTAAATTTAATCGTTTTGTGGTGAATATGAACTTTCCAGTTATTATAGTGTGCTACAATTACCAGTTCTTAAGATTACACAAATGGGACATAGTATGCTAAGATTAATTTAGTAAACTCTGAAATATCAATTGTCGTGTCATTACATATGATGTCAAGTAATTGATAAATGTTGTGGAAATACAGTATTTTAGATTTTTTAATGCTTACTCCAGGTGACTTTAAAATTCATAAACATGTTCATGTTCTTCATCAGATGTATGGGGGATCTGTCCACATATTAGTATCTTGATAGCAAGGACTCTACTTTATTCATCTCTTAACCAGTTAATGTCTGGCACCTACTAGAAACTGAAATAAATGTTTTATTTGAAATTTTTCCAAAGAAAATTCCCTATCCATTTATTACAGGTACAGAACAAAATAATGCATTTGTGGCAGTTAAGGTTTGTTTTCTGACAACACTTTCCTATCTTATTTTTAGAAATGCAGAAGGAAAAATTGTATCTCTTGATGCAAAATTGAATTTGGAGAACAAAGACTATAAGAAAACCACTAAGATCACATGGCTTGCCGAGACCGAACGTGCTCTTCCTGTCCCAGCAATCTGTGTCACTTACGAGCACTTGATCACAAAGCCCGTACTGGGAAAAGACGAGGACTTTAAGCAGTATGTCAACAAGAACAGTAAGGTAGCCTCCTGAAAGAAACCCTATTTCATCTTCCTCTGTTGTATCTGTATCGCCTTTTCTTTAGAATTTTTAAAATTAGTTTTAAGTATTTGTTTCCTCAGATAAAATGGAAAAGATTTCAAGAATTTTGTTAACAATGATATAAAAGAATAATGTTCCCATTTTATAAATTCTAGAAACCGAGGCACAGTGAGGTTCAGTAAGTTGCTTGAGGACAAGCAGTAAGGCGTAGAGCTGGGGTTCAAACCCAGGCCTCCTGGCTCTAGAACCCTTGTGCTTTAGTGCTGTGCCAGCGTGCCTTTCAGCTAGGTCTGTGTGTGCTTCTTGTACTGTACTTCATATTTATAGTGGGAAATTTCTTTATATCTGCAGGGACACCAATCGAGTTAGTTAAAAGGTTCATGAAGCCCATCAGTATATAAATGTTAACTTTTAGAAATATAATAAATAATTGTTATTTATTTTAATATTTCACTGTTTTACTGCATGTGCTTAAGTAGTAAAGTTTTTAACATATCCTGTTGCAGCTACTGGAAAAGGTGCTTGCATTTTAGGGTTGTTTTTAGTGCTCTGATGTTCAAGAAAGTGTATTTTGGTCTTATACCATCTTTACAGCATGAAGAATTAATGCTGGGGGATCCCTGCCTTAAGGATTTGAAAAAAGGAGACATTATACAACTCCAGAGAAGAGGCTTCTTCATATGTGATCAACCTTATGAACCCATTAGGTAAATCAGTGTAACTGAACGTTTAAATGAAAATGCTTAAAATTCTTACAGTGAATAATATTTTAAAGATTGAACTTCCACTAAAATACTGTACCCGACAATTCTCTGTTCGGTTTCATTTGTTCTTCTGTATTTACTATTTCAGACGTCATGGTAACAAATTTTAACTTTGAAACAGCATAATATTAACAAATTTTATTTCTAGAACTAAACCATTCATCTTCACATGGTCCAAGTAAAAAGAAAAAAATTTCAGTGTTATCTTTGGATAAAATTACAACTATTACCTTTTCTTTTTTTTTCTAAATTTATTTTTTATTGAAGTATAGTGGTTTACAGTGCTGTATTAATTACCGCTGTACAGCAGAGTGACTCAATTGCACATATATGTATATATACATTTTCATATTCTTTTCCATTATGGTTTATCACAGGCAGCTTTTCTTTATAGTGTACTTTAATTAGGTATATTGTAGAATACAAATAGTACAGCAGGTACAGTTAGAGGATTATAACAAATGTTTGTGTTTTTTTTAAACCATGAAGTAATAGAATTAGTAGAACTTTCACTCTCTGAATTTTTGGTCGCGTTTCTTTTTTTTGTCTTTGCTGTTTTTTATTGCGTCTCTTTAACTTTGTGATCAGACCTCACTCTTGAGCTCCAGACTTGTGAATCTAATTAATGCCTTTTAGACATCTCTGAATAGGTAACTTCAAGTACCTCAAACTTCAAATTTCAAGATCCTAGTCACCATCTCTCCTCAGTTCTTCTCCTTCATCCCCCATTCTAACCAATAAACCTTGTTGTTTGTACTGCTTGCCTAGTTCATCTCTGTGCTTCAGCTGCTCTGCCTTTGTTTCAGGTCCTTAGCATTTCTTCCTTGATTGCCAAAACAGTTTCTAAAGTAGTCTCTTCCTTCCAGTTTTGCACTTTCCTGATCCACTTTTCATATGGCCCCCGGTCTAAAAATTTCAGAGTAACAGTTTTATCACATTATCCCCCCCTGCTTAATAATTCTTGTTAGCTTCAGAGGAAAATCTAAACTCCTTACTTTGGCATGCAAGAGTTTCCATGTAATGGCTTCTCGACCCACCTGAGCCATCTGTGTTGTAGCTGACCTCTTCCTCCCTTCTGACCAAGATACTGCACTGCTTGGGGCTTTCCAGAGTCATCAACTACCTTTGAACTTCTTGCTTTTTCCTGGAATGGCCGTGCTTCTTTTTCTTCATCGGGGTAACCTTTCAAATGTTACTTCTTCCAGAGCTTCTTGTATTCCTCTAATCTGGATAGGCACCCAACCTATGTGTCCCCATTGCACCGAGCACTTTCCTCTTTAGAATATTTATCACATGCTGTTGTATCTATCTTTCTGTCTGTCTATCTATCTATCTTGTTTCCACCACTGGAAATTCATTAAGGGCAGATACTTTTTTCATGTTCATCTTAGTATCATGTTGCCGTTAGTCAAATAAGACCATGTGTGTAAACAGCATGCACAGTGCCCAGTACTTATTAAGCCCTTGTTAAATATTTAGTGATGGTGGTGGTGGTAGTGATGGTACCAACTAGAGTCATACCCAGAAGAGAGTAGGCTCTCAGTTTATTCTGAAAGATTGTTGAACGTTTCGACAAATGGTGCTGTATCAGCAACCACATGCAAGAGTGAACGAACCCCTACCTCATACCATGTATAAAAATTAACTCAAATATGGATCAAAGACCTGAATGTAAGAGCTAAACTATAAAACTCTTAAAGGAAAACATAAGTTTAGGTCTTTATAATCTTAGCAGTGCTTTCTTAAATATACCTAAAGCATAAGCAACCAACGAAAATATACATAAACTGGACTAGATCAAAAATTTTTGTGCTTCAGAGGACACCATCAGGAAAGTGAAAAGACAGTCCACAGAATGAGAGAAAAATATTTGCACTTGTATCTGATAAAGGACTTGTATGCAGAATAAATAAAGAATCCTTACAACTTGATAATAAAAAGACAGTTAAAAACGGACAGAGACATTCTCCAAAGCAGATATACAAGTGGTCAATAAGCACATGAATAGATGCTCAATATTATTAGTTATTAGGAAAATACAAATCAAGACCACAGTGAGATATCATTCCATATCCCCTTGGATGGCTGTAATCAAGAAGGCAGTCAGTAACAAGTGTTGAGGATGTGGAGAAATTGGAACCCTCATACATTGCTAATAGGATTGTAAAATGATGTAGTTACTTTGGAAAACAATGTGGCAGTTCCTCAAAAAGTTAAGTGTGGTGTTATCATTTGACCTAGCATTTCCACCTTTATGTATATACCCAAGAAAAGTAATAACATATGTTCACACAAAAATTTGTACATGAATGCTCATAGCAGCATCATTCGTAATAGACAAAAGGTACAAACAACCCAAATGTCCAACAGCTGATGAATGGATAAACAAAATGTGGTGTATCCATACAAGGGAATATTGTTCAGCCATTAAAAAAAAGTGAAGCGCTGATTCATGCTATAACATGCATGAACCTTGTAAGGATTATGCTAAGTGAAGTAAGCTAGTCACAACAGACCACGTATTGTATGATTTCATTTATATGAAATGTCCAGAATAGACAAATTCATACAAACAAAGTTAGATTAGTGGTTGCTAGGGATCAGAGGCATGGGAGACTGGCAAGTGATAGATAAAGGGTACAAAGATTCTTTTTAGGGTGATGAGAATGTTTTAAAATTAGATAGTGGTGATGGTTGCACAATTTTATGTAACCAGGGAATAGTGTACTTTCAAAGGTTGGATTTTTTGGTATGTGAATTATATTTCAATAAGGCCGTATTCAGAAATACTGAAGAGATGTATAGGATTCTATTGTTACTAAATTCTCTCACTTATTTTTACTCTCTGGCCTTTGCCACAAAATTCAAAAAAATATTTTGCTTATGAGTAGTCTCAAGGGCAGTGGATTTTGCTAATGACTGTACCCTTTAGAATTGAGAAATTCTTACAAAATAAATGTTTTACAGAAATTCTTCTGCTCATAAGCAGATTAGGTGTGGTATGTAGATGCATTTCTTTTAAGTCAAGAGTGAGACCATGAACATCCACTAATGCCATTTCTGGTGGCCAGAGTAGATGTAACTTTGTCCTGGACTTAGCATTTTCATATCCATGAAAGTTCATAAATTGAAAGTTTATGGTTAGCACTGTCAATTTTTATATATTGTTTTTAAACTACTCTGAAGAGACTCTGATTTGAATAAGAGAATGGACTATTTACTTATACCTTGAAAAGTATTAACAGTGCCATTGAATTAATCTAGGAATTCAATTTTAATTGCTGTTCAGATAATTTTGTTCAAACAAACTTTTTTTCTCTTCATTTTCTTTGTAGTCCATATAGTTGCATAGAAGCTCCGTGCATTCTGATATATATTCCTGATGGGCATACAAAGGAAATGCCAACATCTGGGTCAAAGGAAAAGACCAAAGTAGAAACAACAAAGAATGAGGTAAATAATTTACTTTTATGGATATGTCTCTAATCAATGATCTTTCTGTCCTAGGGTTTAGAGTCTGTTTGTTTACAAAGATTGTTTTCCTCACTGTTGAGATCGAAGAAGACAGTAACTCTAACTTTTGTGATTTTTGTTGTTCTTTCTTTTAAGACTTTAAAACACCCTGCAAAACAAGATTTTCAAAAGTTATTTATTTTTTTAGCTGTACGCGGGCCTCTCACTGCTGTGGCCTCTCCCATTGCCGAGCACAGGCTCCAGATGCGCAGGCCCAGCGGCCATGACCCATGGGCCCAGCCGCTCCGCGGCATGTGGGATCTTCCCGGACCGGGGCACGAACCCATGTCCCCTGCATCGGCAGGCAGACTCTCAACCACTGCGCCACCAGGGAAGCCCTAGAAACGCCTTTTTTAAAATTCTGATAGAGCTGTAGTAGATCCTTGCCCAAGAAAACAAGTCATTACGACAGTGTTAGGACAGTGACCTGGTTTTCTGGCTCCCTGGCTGCACTTTATCAAACTCCAGTGCATCTTGGAGAAGAGCTCCCAGCAGTCATTGAGGATTAGAAAAGAGAAAAAGGGCAAATAAGAAACTTTGCCTCTTTCTGTTTTTTTTTCATCTTGGGGGTAATGCTTAATCTCTGTCTTTAAGAATGAGTTAGGGGGGCTTCCCTGGTGGTGCAGTGGTTGAGAGTCCGCCTGCCGATGCAGGGGACACGGGTTCGTGCCCCGGTCCGGGAGGGCCCCGCATGCCGCGGGGCGGCTGGGCCGATGGGCCGTGGCCGCTGAGCCTGCGCGTCCGGGGCCTGTGCTCCGCAACGGGAGGGGTGGCAGCAGTGGGAGGCCCGTGCTTTGTGCTTTAATAAATTTTTTTTTCCCCAAGATCTGCAAAGTTTCATTTATTCTCAAAAGAGGGGCCCCGACCAAAAAAAAAAAAAAAAAAAAAAAAAAAAAAAAGAATGAGTTAGGAATCTTCCTGGCAGTCCAGGTCTGGAGGACATATTCCAGATAGAGAGACAGCTTCTGTCCTCATTTTACAGGATGTGGATTTGAGAGGCTATGACATGTCTAGAGAATTAGGGGGTTTATTGTGCAGGCCAGAGGTCCTCAAACTTCCTTATTTCATAGCACCCTTAGTTTCCCAGTAATTTTTTTCATGACACCTCTAGGCTGAATGAAATTTCTAACTGTTCTCTTTATTAAGTAGTTAAGTTCAAGCAACTAGATAAATATTTATATCCCAGTAACTTAGTAGCCATTTGAAAAAAATAATATACATAAATTGAAGGAAAAGAAACTTAAATTTTATTTATAAAAGATTTTGTTCTTAAATGTTAAATATTTAAATTACATTCTTATTTCATTCTTAAAATGACGTATTAATTGAAAGAAAAAAATAATACTTTTATTTCTTTCTTGAACCTTGGACTCAGATTGGACACTACCATGCTTATTTTCTGTTTCCACAATGATTTTCCTGTGGTATTTGATTTTTAACACAACAGCTGTGAAAAATCCAGCTTTGTAAAGATATGGCATCATTGAAAGGAATGTAGCACATGCTAATGTTGAAACCTAGCCACCTTGAACTTGTAGTATGCAGTGTTTGACAGATGTTGGATATGTTACTGTTTACCTTAGATATTTAAAACATCCCGTGGTGTCCCTAGGAATTTCCAGTGGCTCCCTGGAACACCTTGCTGCATACTTTGGGGTCCATAGGTGTTGGCAGTTGGGTAGTCATTGAAGATTTGGTAGCAGTGAAGAAGATAGTTTGGAGGGTGGATTGGACATAGGGTTAGAAGGTGTGGTAAGTCGTCAGGAAGCCAGAGCATGAGGGCATGGAGGAAATAAAGTAGGACATGAATTCAGGAAGTAAAATAGGAAGACAGTAACTTCTAGTTTTGTTTTGGTTGACTAGGTAAGTGAGTGGTAAATAACCTGAGCTAGGGAAGACAGAAGCACAGTTTATTAGGAGATACAAGTTTGGAACTATTAAAAGCGGGAATGTCATTACTTGAGCTTTTAATTTACACAAACTAAAAGCTATGTAGTCTTAGCCAAAAGAAAATTAAAGGAAGAGAAGTAAGAATTTAAGTAGGGCAGTATCCCTGTGCTATTTATATACCAGCAGTTCTCAAACTTTTTGGTTTCACACTTAGAAATGATTGAGGACCTTCATTTACGTGGATTATATTTATCAGTGTTTGCCATAAAAATTAAAATTGAGAAGTTTTAGAAGAATTTATTAATTCATTTAAAAAATAGCAATAATAAACTCAACTGTGTGTTTATATAAATAACATTTTTTATGAAAAATAACTTTTCTAAAAGAAAACTTTTAGTTAGGAGAGTGGTATGGTTTTGCATTTTTGCAAATCTTTTTAATTTGCCTTAGCCTCCATAAAACTGCACTGTGTACTCATGAGAGAGTGAGAGCAAAAACTACAAATTACATCTTACTATTATGAAAATAGCTGTGACCTTGCAGACCTCCTTTGAAAAGTTCTCAGAAACCCTCTGGGGTTTGTAGGCCACACCTTGAGAACTGCTAGTATGTATACTGGAATAGCACGAGATGGGAAATTTGGCTACTGTTCCCTCATTGGTCCCAATTTACACCTGTGCTTCTCATCTTCTACATTTCCTGTAAAGTTATTAGTATTATGCTATGAGTTAATGTATGTGTTCTTTTTTTTCAGTCTTCATTGCTGCACACGGGCTTTCTCTAGTTGTGGCAAGCAGGGGCTGCTCTTTGTTGTGGTGCACGGGCTTCTCATCGTGGTGGCTTCTCTTGTTGCGGAGCATGGGCTCTAGGCATGTGAGCTTCAGTAGTTGTGGCATGCGGGCTCAGTAGTTGTGGCTCGCAGCCCCTAGAGCACAGGCTCAGTAGTTGTGGCCCATGGGCTTTAGTTGGTCTGCATGTGGGATCTTCCTGCCCCAGGGCTCGAACCCGTGTCCTCTGCATTGGCAGGCAGATTCTTAACCACTGTGCCACCAGGGAAGCCCCAGTACATGTGTTCTTGAAAAACTTTGTTCTACAAAATGACATACTAATCAGGAAAAATAGGATTGGGGCAAACCACTGAAAACTTACATCTTTTATGGTTTCATTCATATTGTGGCTGGGTAGCAGTCATTGAAGGCTCAATGAGGCCGGACATCCCAAATGGCTCACCCACATGGGTGGCAGTTGATGCTGGCTGTTGGCTAGGAGCTCAGTGGAGGTGTTGACAGACAGCTGCAGCATGAGTGTCAGGGTAGTGAGACTTTGTTATATGACAGATCAGGGCTCCAAAAGTGAGTGTCCAGTAGATAGGTTCGAAGCATCACTGTATGGTTTATGATTTAACCTTGGAAACCTCACATAGAGTCCCTTCTGCCATGTTGTATTGGTTGAACAGTCATAACCTTGCCCAGATTCAAGGGAGAGGATGTAGAGGCTTCTTGGTGGGAGGAGTATCAAAAAGTTTTTGGAAAAGCTTTGAAACCTGCGCAGATCCTAATAGAAGTTAAAATACAGTTGACGGGCATTTGTACCCAACATTGCAGTCAGCCATCGTTGCAGCCTTAAACCTTAGGGGTATTGCTCTCTCTTTTGATATATAGATCTTTGAGGGTACTTGCCTCCAGTAGATACCGGTGTTATCAAAATTAAAGTCTGGGGCTTCCCTGGTGGCGCAGTAGTTAACAATCCGCCTGCCAATGCAAGGGACACAGGTTCAAGCCCTGGCCCGGGAAGATCTCACATGCCGTGGAGCAACTAATCCCGTGCACCACAAATACTGAGCCTGAGCTCTAGAGCCTGCAAGCCACAACTACTGAGCGCACGTGCCACAACTACTGTAGCCTGCATTCCTAGAGCCTGTGCTCCGCAACTAGAGAAGCCACGACAGTGAGAAGCCCGCGCACTGCAACAAAGAGTAGCCCCCGCTCACTGCAACTAGAGAAAGCCCGCGCACAGTAATGAAGACCCAACACAGCCAAAAATAAATAAGTAAATTAATTAATTAAAAAGTCTGATCCAGAGAGTACCCTGCTTCAACACTCTTTTTTTTTTTTTTTTTTTTTTTGAGCAGAAGAGGGTATATAATATCTTTGAAACTTCTTCATCCGTGCTTACACCTTCATTAGATGGTTTAATGTTATGGAAAACAATTTTTTTAAAGTACCACCTGCCCTAAAGGAATGCACTTATACAGACTTTCTCATTCTTCTGTAAGATTGTCATGTATTTCTAAAGCTTTCTCTTTAATTGTGAGTAAGCTTTTTCCTTTATGCTCCTTTGACATAAAACGTTAACACACTGGGAGAAATCACGTACAAGGTGATGTGATTTTTCAGCATTATATTGATATTGTTCCCCTGTTTACCCACCATGAATGAGTCAGTTCATCTTACCAAAAATAAGTGTAGCAGAACAGACTGTATATAGTTTTGATACAATGGCTTCCTTTATTGTAGTCTTCCCTTATTATATAATATTATGCTCTTATATATGAATGTTTATGATTGTACATATATATACCTCACCAAAAAAATACTATAAATTATATGAGTGATTTAAGGAATTTGGGGGGACTAATTTTTTAGTGTATGTGGTTTTTGACTTTCATGGTGATTTTAGAACCTAATCTCCATGTAAAATGCAACTTTGATACAGCTTGAGGTGCCTCTTAGCTATCCAGGTAAAGATGTCTAGAAGACCATTCAGAATACTGGGTCTGGTATCAGGACAGAGTTCTGGAGTAGAGCCAGACATTTTGGAGTTTAATACGTATGGCTCGATGAATATGTATGAGATTATTCTGAAAAATTAAGTAGAAGACCATTAAAGAAAAGAGTCACAGGGAAGGTATGCGGTAGCAGGGTTTTAAAGTTGGAAGGGTTTCAGTAGGAGGAAAACATTCTAAGCGAAAGAAGAGCATGACATTGAGAATAAATGTAGTTATTCACTATCCAGAAATCAGTTTAGGGAACATATATCTGGATTTGTTGCACATGCTTGTATACAACCATATGCCTATAAATATATAATTTTACACAAATGGAATTGTTTCACAGCATTACTATAAAATTGTTTCACAGTATTTCATGGAGCTCTTGCCTTGTCAACAATCTAGATATATCTCATCTTTTAAAAAATTAGTAATAATACCTAACTTATTGATATTTACTTTTTCTCAGCCTTTGTAACTAAGAGCTCTACATAGATTTATTACCTTTTATTTCCCATCAACCTGATGGGCTCAATACAATTATGATCCCTCTCCTATGGTTAAAAAGCAGAACTGGCTTAAGTAACTAATTCAAGGTTGCACAGCTAGCGTGTGGTAGAGCAGTGATTTGTTCTCAGATCTGGTGGGTGTGTCATAATTTCTTTAAATAGTCCTCTAATGGTAATGATTTAGGTTCAGTTTTTTGCTGTAATAAAAATGCTCCAGTGAATATCTGTGTACCTCTACCTATGCTTACTTCTGTTATTTCGCATTAGGATAAATTTTTAGGAATGAGATTATTCATTTAAACTTTTTAAGGAGTAAAATTTTAAAATTTTGTTTTTAACTTTAAAACATTAGAAAACAGTTTGATATAATTTTGTGGAAAGATTTTTAACATGAATTAATTTTACTTTTGGTTTTCGGCCTCTGTAGGCAGCTACTCCTCTTAAGACAGTGTCAGCTCCTTCTTTGAATAATACTTGTGCTACGTCTGAGGATTCCTTGGTCCTTTACAACAGAGTGGCTGTTCAAGGGAATGTGGTTCGTGAATTAAAAGCCAAGAAAGCAGCAAAGGAAGATATAGATGCAGCCGTAAAACAGCTTTTGGCTTTGAAGGCTGAATATAAGGAGAAAACTGGCCAGGAATATAAACTTGGAAATCCTCCTGCTGCGATAGTACAAAATGTTTCTTCTACATCATCATCAGATATTCTGGAACGTAAATCTCTGTATGATGAAGTTGCTGCACAAGGGGAGGTGGTTCGTAAACTGAAAGCTGAAAAAGCCCCTAAGGTCAGTATCCTGGAACGAGTTTAGACACATCGTAAGTAAGCTTATGAGGTCAAACGACCTAGGCTAGTCTCATCTTATGAGACATGTTGTCTATAGACTGTCCGATTGAGTATTTTGACGTAACAGTCAACATTTATTGATACGTGCTATCTGCCAAGCTCTGGAAATATTAGTGCAAGGCAGCTTACCATCTAGTGGGGGCGTGGGGCTGAGGACGATCCATGCACAGACTGTAATCCTGTGGGATATGTATAAATGGCTCTCAGAAGTGTCTGTGTCTGTAAGTGGCAGACAAGGGGGAACAGTTATAAGGGATACTTAAAGTAGTCCTGAAATAGAAGAAGCCCTTTAAGGGCTTTAAGTCATCTAGACTTTCAGAGCAGGTACTCTTAAGTGTAGATCTGTGGTTCTCAAGCTTTATTGTGCATCAGAATTACCGGAGAGCTGGCTAAAACACAGGCTGCTGGGCCCTACTTCTTGAGTGTCTGCTTCAGTAAGTCCAGAGCATGCAGAGAATATGCATTTGTAAAGAGTTGTTCAGGCGGTGCTGTTGCCGCTAGCCTGGGACTGGGTGTAGAAGATGCACCAGCAAAAGGTCAAGGGATATTCAGGGAATAATGAGTTGTCAAGAGGTTTCTGACCAGTGACTATTTCAGATTTTTCGTGATACCACATTTTGACTGAAGTATAAATTTCATTCTCGTTTTAACGATATCTTTAGGCAAAACATTTAGCCAAGTGGGTGGTAGCACTGAGTGTGGAACAGGATTGCTTGTTCTAAATAAGAGGCAAAAGGAACGGCATCTGGGATAGAGAAGAATCAAGTTTAATAATCAAGACATGTAGTACTACTCAAATAGTAGCATAGTTCTAAAACATGATCAAACTAGTAGTGCTGTAACTGGATAAGCCACCAAAAACTGTAGAATCTGGGCTGTGGCATGAACACAGAGGCGTGAGAACCACGGGGCTTGAGGCGTGGCTGGAGGAGATCTGTTCTAAAATGTTCCTGGGGATCTGTGGTCCGGTCAACACCCTGGGCTTTGGTTGGAGAACGATTAAGTAACTTGAGGTTGCAAATTCGTCACCTCATTAACACGGTTTTCTGCATCTGACCCTGTCCCCTAAGATACTTCCATTCATGGACATTTGACCTCAGCTGAGGAGAGCAAATGCTTTGGGGAGATCTTGGGTTTTGCTCCAGAAGTTATTATTTTTCTGTCTCTTCATTGTGAAGTGTGAGAAATCTTTTCTCCTTTCTCTTTAATGAGCCTGTTGAAGTCCTGCTTAGCTGTGATGCTCTAAAACAGCTTTGCTTCAAGGAATAAAGGCTGGTAGGTGTATGGGTTCGGCATATAAACCCTTGATATTTCCTATCCTGTGGTGAGGTTAGGAGCATTTTGTACTCTCTGTATATGTCATACACTAACTATGGACCCTTTTCTAGATATAATTTGAGGGGAAGGGCTTTGCTCTTTAAATTCCTTCATTCTGAGTAGAGTATGTGATATTCTGTGCTGATTCTTGGTCACCTACTTACGTGTGGGGTAGTAACAACGGCAACCATTATGCTCAGAGCAACAGCCAACTCTTATTTCCCATCCTGTTGCGTTAATGGATTATATCCATAAAATAGCACTGTTGAAGTTATGAAAATCAGCCTGTGGGTAAAAAACTCTAAATTTCTTTGGAAATTGGGCAGGTACTTTCACTAGGTGCCTTTTTTTTTTTTTTTTTTAACATCTTTATTGGGGTATAATTGCTTTACAATGGTGTGTTAGTTTCTGCTTTATAACAGAGTGAATCAGTTATACATATACATATGTTCCCATATCTCTTCCCTCTTTGTCTCCCTCCCTCCCACCCTCCCTATCCCACCCCTCCAGACAGCCACAAAGAACCGAGCCGGTTTCCCTGTGCCATGCGGCTGCTTCCCACTGGCTATCTACCTTACGTTTGTTAGTATATATATGTCCATGTCTCTCTCTCGCCCTATCACACCTCCCCCCTCCCCATATCCTCAAGTCTGTTCTCCAGTAGGTCTGTGTCTTTATTCTTGTTTTACCCTTAGGTTCTTCATAACATTTTGTTTTTTTTTCCTTAAATTCCATATATATGTGTCAGCAGACGGAATTTGTCCTTCTCTTTCTGACTGACTTCACTCTGTATGACAGACTCTAGGTCTATCCACCTCATTACAAATAGCTCAATTTCATTTCTTTTTATGGCTGAGTAATATTCCATTGTATATATGTGCCACATCTTCTTTATCCATTCATCCGACGATGGGCACTTAGGTGGTTTCCATCTCCGGGCTATTGTAAATAGAGCTGCAATGAACATTTTGGTACATGACTCTTTTTGAATTTTGGTTTCCTCAGGGTATATGCCCAGTAGTGGTGTTGCTGGGTCATATGGTAGTTCTGTTTCTAGTTTTTTAAGGAACCTCCATACTGTTCTCCATAGTGGCTGAACCAATTCACATTCCCACCAGCAGTGCAAGAGTGTTCCCTTTTCTCCACACCCTCTCCAGCATTTATTGTTTCTAGATTTTTTGATGATGGCCATTCTGACTGGTGTGAGATGATATCTCATTGTAGTTTTGATTTGCATTTCTCTAATGATTAATGATGTTGAGCATTCTTTCATGTGTTTGTTGGCAGTCTGTATATCTTCTTTGGAGAAATGTCTATTTAGGTCTTCTGCCCATTTTTGGATTGGGTTGTTTATTTTTTTGTTATTGAGCTGCATGAGCTGCCTGTAAATTTTAGAGATTAATCCTTTGTCAGTTGATTCATTTGCAAATATTTTCTCCCATTCTGAGGGCTGTCTTTTGGTCTTGTTTATGGTTTCCTTTGCTGTGCAAAAGCTTTGAAGTTTCATTAGGTCCCATTTGTTTATTTTTGTTTTTATCTCCATTACTCTAGGAGATGGGTCAAGAAGGATCTTGCTGTGATTTATGTCATAGAGTGTTCTGCCTATGTTTTCCTCTAAGAGTTTGATAGTTTCTGGCCTTACATTTAGGTCTTTAATCCATTTTGAGCTTATTTTTGTGTATGGTGTTAGGGAGTGATCTAATCTCATACTTTTACATGTACCTGTCCAGTTTTCCCAGCACCACTTATTGAAGGGGCTGTCCTTTCTCCACTGTATATTCCTGCCACCTTTATCAAAGATAAGGTGACCATATGTGCATGGGTTTATCTCTGGGCTTTCTATCCTATTCCATTGATCTATCTTTCTGTTTTTGTGCCAGTACCATACTGTCTTGATTACTGTAGCTTTGTAGTATAGTCTGAAGTCAGGCAGCCTGATTCCTCCAGCTCCATTTTTTGTTCTCAAGATTGCTTTGGCTATTCGGGGTCTTTTGTGTTTCCATACAAATTGTGAAATTTTTTGTTCTAGTTCTGTGAAAAATGCCAGTGGTAGTTTGATAGGGATTGCATTGAATCTATAGATTGCTTTGGGGAGTAGAGTCATTTTCACAATGTTGATTCTTCCAATCCAAGAACATGGTATATCTCTCCATCTGTTTGTATCATCTTTAATTTCTTTCATCA
Organism: Lipotes vexillifer; assembly: GCF_000442215.2. Taxonomy (NCBI): domain Eukaryota; kingdom Metazoa; phylum Chordata; class Mammalia; order Artiodactyla; family Lipotidae; genus Lipotes; species Lipotes vexillifer. Next base: position 718,150 of record NW_006782755.1, on the reverse strand, counting down.
GTGTCTTATAATTTTCTGCATACAGGTCTTTTGTCTCCTTAGGTAGGTTTATTCCTAGATATTTTATTCTTTTTGTTGCAATGGTAAATGGGAGTGTTTTCTTGATTTCACTTTCAGATTTTTCATCGTTAGTATATAGGAATGCCAGAGATTTCTGTGCATTAATTTTGTATCCTGCTACTTTACCAAATTCATTGATTAGCTCTAGTAGTTTTCTGGTAGCATCTTTAGGATTCTCTATGTATAGTATCATGTCATCTGCAAACAGTGACAGCTTTACTTCTTCTTTTCCGATTTGGATTCCTTTTATTTCCTTTTCTTCTCTGATTGCTGTGGCTAAAACTTCCAAAACTATGTTGAATAAGAGTGGTGAGAGTGGGCAACCTTGTCTTGTTCCTGACCTTAGTGGAAATGCTTTCAGTTTTTCGCCATTGAGGATGATGTTGGCTGTGGGCTTGTCATATACGGCCTTTATTATATTGAGGAAAGTTCCCTCTACACCTACTTTCTGCAGGGTTTTTATCATAAATGGGTGTTGAATTTTGTCAAAAGCTTTCTCTGCATCTATTGAGATGATCATATGGTTTTTCTCCTTCAATTTGTTAATATGGTTAATCACATTGATAGATTTGCGTATATTGAAGAATCCTTGCATTCCTGGAATAAACCCCACTTGATCATGGTGTATGATCCTTTTAATGTGCTGTTGGATTCTGTTTGCTAGTATTTTGTTGAGGATTTTTGCATCTATGTTCATCAGTGATATTGGCCTGTAGTTTTCTTTCTTTGTGACATCCTTGTCTGGTTTTGGTATCAAGGTGATGGTGGCCTCGTAGAATGAGTTTGGGAGTGTTCCTCCCTCTGCTATATTTTGGAAGAGTTTGAGAAGGATAGGTGTTAGCTCTTCTCTAAATGTTTGATAGAATTCGCCTGTGAAGCCATCTGGTCCTGGGCTTTTGTTTGTTGGAAGATTTTTCATCACAGTTTCAATTTCAGTGTTTGTGATTGGCCTGTTCATACTATCTGTTTCTTCCTGATTCAGTCTTGGCAGTTTGTGCATTTCTAAGAATTTGTCCATTTCTTCCAGGTTGTCCATTTTATTGGCATAGAGTTGCTTGTAGTAATCTCTCATGATCCTTTGTATTTCTGCAGTGTCAGTTGTTACTTCTCCTTTTTCATTTCTAATTCTATTGATTTGAGTCTTCTCCCTTTTTTTCTTGATGAGTCTGGCTAATGGTTTATCAATTTTGTTTATCTTCTCAAAGAACCAGCTTTTAGTTTTATTGATCTTTGCTATTGTTTCCTTCATTTCTTTTTCATTTATTTCTGATCTGATTTTTATGATTTCTTTCCTTCTGCTAACTCTGGGGTTTTTTTGTTCTTCTTTCTCTAATTGCTTGAGGTGCAAGGTTAGGTTGTTTATTCGAGATGTTTCCTGCTTCTTAAGGTGGGCTTGTATTGCTATAAACTTCCCTCTTAGAACTGCTTTTGCTGCATCCCATAGGTTTTGGGTCGTTGTATCTCCATTGTCATTTGTTTCTAGGTATTTTTTAATTTCCTCTTTGATTTCTTCAGTGATCACTTCGTTATTAAGTAGTGTATTGTTTAGCCTCCATGTGTTTGTATTTTTTACAGATCTTTTCCTATAATTGATATCTAGTCTCATGGCGTTGTGGTCGGAAAAGATACTTGATACAATTTCAATTTTCTTAAATTTACCAAGGCTTGATTTGTGACCCAAGATATGATCTATCCTGGAGAATGTTCCATGAGCACTTGAGAAAAATGTGTATTCTGTTGTTTTTGGATGGAGTGTCCTATAAATATCAATTAAGTCCATCCTGTTTAATGTATCATTTAAAGCTTGTGTTTCCTTATTTATTTTCATTTTGGATGATCTGTCCATTGGTGAAAGTGGGGTGTTGAAGTCCCCTACTATGAATGTGTTACTGTCGATTTCCCCTTTTATGGCTGCTAGTTTTTGCCTTATGTATTGAGGTGCTCCTATGTTGGGTGCATAAATATTTACAATTGTTATATCTTCTTCTTGGATCGATCCCTTAATCATTATGTAGTGTCCTTCTTTGTCTCTTCTGATAGTCCTTATTTTAAAGTCTATTTTGTCTGATATGAGAATTGCTACTCCAGCTTTCTTTTGGTTTCCATTTGCATGGAATATCTTTTTCCATCCCCTTACTTTCAGTCTGTATGTGTCTCTAGGTCTGAAGTGGGTCTCTTGTAGACAGCATATATATGGGTCTTGTTTTTGTATCCATTCAGCCAATCTGTGTCTTTTGGTGGGAGCATTTAGTCCATTTACATTTAAGGTAATTATCGATATGTATGTTCCTATTCCCATTTTCTAAATTGTTTTGGGTTCGTTATTATAGGACTTTTCCTTCTCTTGTGTTTTTGTCTAGAGAAGTTCCTTTAGCATTTGTTGTAAAGCTGGTTTGGTGGTGCTGAACTCTCTCAGCTTTTGCTTGTCTGTAAAGGTTTTAATTTCTCCATCAAATCTGAATGAGATCCTTGCTGGGTAGAGTAATCTTGGTTGCAGGTTTTTCTCCTTCATCACTTTCAGTATGTCCTGCCACTCCCTTCTGGCTTGTAGAGTTTCTGCTGAGAGATCAGCTGTTAACCTTATGGGGATTCCCTTGTGTGTTATTTGTTGTTTTTCCCTTGCTGCTTTTAATATGCTTTCTTTGTATTTAGTTTTTGACAGTTTGATTAATATGTGTCTTGGCGTATTTCTCCTTGAATTTATCCTGTATGGGACTCTCTGTGCTTCCTGGACTTGATTAACGATTTCCTTTCCCATATTAGGGAAGTTTTCAACTATAATCTCTTCAAATATTTTCTCAGTCCCTTTCTTTTTCTCTTCTTCTTCTGGAACCCCTATAATTCGAATGTTGGTGCGTTTAATGTTGTCCCAGAGGTCTCTGAGACTGTCCTCAGTTCTTTTCATTCTTTTTTCTTTATTCTGCTCTGCAGTAGTTATTTCCACTATTTTATCTTCCAGGTCACTTATCCGTTCTTCTGCCTCATTTATTCTGCTATTGATCCCATCTAGAGTATTTTTCATTTCATTTATTGTGTTGTTCATCATTGTCTGTTTCATCTTTATTTCTTCTAGGTCCTTGTTAACTGCTTCTTGCATTTTGTCCATTCTATTTCCAAGATTTTGGATCATCTTTACTATCATTATTCTGAACTCTTTTTCAGGTAGACTGCCTATTTCCTCTTCATTTGTTAGGTCTGGTGGGTTTTTATCCTGCTCCTTCATCTGCTGTGTGTTTTTCTGTCTTCTCATTTTGCTTATCTTACTGTGATTGGGTTCACCTTTTTGCAGGCTGCAAGTTCGTAGCTCCCGTTGTTTTTGATGTCTGTCTCCAGTGGCTAAGGTTGGTTCAGTGGGTTGTGTAGGCTTCCTGGTGGAGGGGACTAGTGGCTGTGTTGTGGTGTATGAGGCTAGATCTTGTCTCTCTAGTGGGCAGGTCCACGTCTGGTGGTGTGTTTTGGGGTGTCTGTGGACTTATTATGATTTTAGGCAGCCTCTCTGCTAGTGGGTGGGGTTGTGTTCCTGTTTTGCTATATGGTTGGCATAGGTTGTCCAGCACTGTAGCTTGCTGGTCGTTGAGTGAAGCTGGGTGCTGGTGTTGAGATGGAGATCTCTGGGAGATTTTCGCCGTTTGATATTATGTGGGGCTGGGAGGTCTCTTCTTGACGAGTGTTCTGAAGTTGGCTCTCCCACCTCAGAGGCAGAGTCCTGACTCCTGGCTGGAGCAGCAAGAGCCTTTCATCCACTCGGCTCAGAATAAAAGGGAGAGAAAGTAGAGAGAATTAGTAGAAGTAGGAGGAAATAGGAAAGAAAGAAAGAAAGAAAGAAAGAAAGGAGGGAAGGAAGGAAGGAGGGAAGGAAGAAAGAAAGAAAGAAGAAAAGAAAGGAAGAAGGCAAGAAGGAAAGAAAGGAGGGAGGGAGGGAGGAGGGAAGGAAGGAAGGAATGAGGGAAGGAAGGAAAAAATACAGAAAGAAAGAAGATACAGTAAAATAAAATAAAGTATAATAAAGTTATTGAATTAAAAAAATAATTATTTAGAGAAAAAAAAAAAGGGAAGGATAGAACCTTAGGACAAATGGTGGAAGCAAAGTTATAGAGACAAAATCTTACATAGAAGCATACACATATACCCTCACAAAAAGAGGTAAAGTGGAAAAAATCATAAAACTTGCTCTCCAAGTCCACCTCCTCAATTTGGGACGATTCGTTGTCTCAAAAAGGGAAGGAAGGAAGGAAAGATAGAAAGAAGGTAAAGTATAATAGAGTTCTTTAAATTAAAATTAATTATTAAGAAAAAAATTTAAAAAAAAAAAAGATCGGATAGAACGCTGGGACAAATGGTGGAAGCAAACCTATACAGACAAGATCTCACACAGAAGCATACACATACACATTCACAAAAAGAGGAAAAGGGGAAAAAATCATAGATCTTGCTCTAGAAGTCCGCCTCCTCAATTTGGGATGATTCGCTGTCTATTCATGTATTCCACAGAGGCAGGGTACATCAAATTGATTGTGTAGCTTTAATCCGCTGTTTCTGAGGCTGCTGGGAGAGATTTCCCTTTTTCTTCTTTGTTCTCACAGCTCACAGGGGCTCAGCTTTCGATTTGGCCCTGCCTCTGCGTGTAGGTCGCTGGAGGGCGTCTGTTTTTTGATCAGACAGGTCGGGGTTAAAGGAGCCGCTGACTCGGGGTCTCTGGCTCACTCAGGCCGGGGGGGAGGGAGGGGCACGGGGACGGGGTTAAAGGAGCCACTGACTCGGGGGCTCTGGAACACTCTGGCCGGGGGGAGGGAGGGGCACGGAGTGCGGGGCAGGCCTGCGGTGGCAGAGGCCGGCGTGACGTTGCACCAGCCTGAGGCCCGCCGTGTGTTCTCCCTGGGAAGTTGTCCCTGGATCCCGGGAACCTGGCAGTGGCGGGCTACACAGGCTCCCCGGAAGAGGGGTGTGGATAGTGACTTGTGCTCGCACACAGGCCCCTTGGTGGTGGCAGCAGCAGCCTTAGCGTCTCCTGCCCGTCTCTGGGGTCCATGCTTTTAGCCACGGCTCGTGCCCGTTTCTGGAGTTCGTTTAGGCAGCGCTCTTAAAACCCCTCTCCTCACGCACCAGGAAACA
>NW_006782755.1:663109-712790 GCF_000442215.2 Lipotes vexillifer | reverse complement strand
GCTCCGACCGAAACCCGAGCCTCAGCTCGCAGCCCCGCCCGCCCCGGCGGGTGAGCACACAAGCCTCTCGGGCTGGTGAGTGCCGGTCGGCACCGATCCTCTGTGCGGGAATCTCTCCGCTTTGCCCTCCGCACCCCCGTTGCTGCGCTCTCCTCCGCGGCTCCGAAGCTCCCCGCTCCGCCTCCCGCAGTCTCCGCCCGCGAAGGGGCTTCCTAGTGTGTGGAGACCTTTCCTCCTTCACGACTCCCTCCCACTGGTGCAGGTGCCGTCCCTATTCTATTGTCTCTGTTTTTAATTAATTTTTTCTTTTGCCCTACCCAGGTACGTGGGGGGTTTCTTGCCTTTTGGGAGGTCTGAGGTCTTCTGCCAGCGTTCAGTAGGTGTTCTGTAGGAGTTGTTCCACGTGTAGATGTATTTCTGGTGTATCTGTGGGGAGGAAGGAGATCTCCGCGTCTTACTCCTCCGCCATCTTTCCCCCTCCCCCTCACTAGGTGCCTTTTGATAATGATAAATGTGGTACTGAAATGAATCTGACTTCAGTGTAGTTTAACCTACATTTATTGAAAGCCTACAATGTACCATTTCTGTGTTTCAAAATATTACTTATATATATATTTTTTTTTTCTTTCTCTAAATGCTAACAGTAGTAAATTGCTCTTTTTTCTTAGAGAACCAACACAGTTACTCTGAATGGAAGTGTTATGTAGACTATATCTGGCACTGTTCACTGTACATTACTATTTTTGCATTTAATCCTCACAACACCACATACAATAATATTCGAATAGTACTCCTTTTTTTATTTGTTGGTTTTAGTAGCCAATGAGAAACTACTTTCTGAAGTGAATATGAATGTAAAAGTAACTTCCTGAAGTTTGCAAAGCATGGATTCCAATTTTGACTCATTCCCAAGTTATTTCCAGTTAGAGACGTTCTAAGCACCAGAGAGTCATGGTTTTACTAGTTTGTAATTATTTATTAAGCAAGTCTGCTTGTTTTAACATTAATAATTTGTCTAAGCCGCTTTATCATTCCATTTCCTACGTCATGTTACTACCACTAAAGTAAGGAAAGTGGTCGGCTGAGGTTTTTTGTTTTTTTTTTGTTTTTTTTTGCGGTATGTGGGCTTCTCACTGTTGTGGCCTCTCCCAGTCTCCGGACACGCAGGCTCAGCGGCCATGGCTCACGGGCCCAGCCGCTCCGCGGCATGTGGGATCTTCCTGGACCAGGGCACGAACCCGCGTCCCCTGCATCGGCAGGCGGACTCTCAAGCACTGCGCCACCAGGGAAGCCCTGGCTGAGGTTTTATAGTTACAGGTTTCAATGAGACTTTTCTTCTTCTATTCGTTCCCCCCCCCCACCCCCCTTTGCTTTTCAGGATCAGATCGGTGATTCCGTGCATGAACTTTGAAGCATGAAGGCAGAATATAAGCATAATGTGGCAAAGAATAAAAACCTTCAAGTTCACCCTCAGTGCCCCTTCAAGTCCACCTTCTGCTCCCCTTTCCTTTTCCTCCTGCCCAGTAGATTGTTGTGTTAAAGTGGTGGGTCAAGCAGAGTGTGAGGTGGAAATCCAAGAACACACCAAATATTTAATAACTCTTACTGCTGAGTTACTTTAATAGTTAAGGCCACTTTTCAGATTTTAAGTATTAACTTTGAAAGTTTTAAAGTTACAGTTCCAAAAAATAAAGTTTTGATTTTGAACAGATTCCTCTGATTTGAAATTTGAGTGAAGTGTTTTGAGCATGAATTTATAGTATTTCTTGAAATGGGAGTCAGAAAATGGTAAATCAAAGGTTTTATGGAATACTGTGACACTTCAGACTCCAGGACAGGGCTTGGCAAATTGTGGCCTGCACCTGTGTTCTGTAAGTGAAATGTTACTGGAACACAACCACACTTAACTAGTTCACATATTGTCCATGGCCGTTTTAGCGCTGAAATTCCAGAGCTGAGTAGTTGCAACAGACTTGCAAAGCCTAATATATTGACTGTCTGGCCCGGGCCCTTTATTATTGAAAAGTCTTTCCCTTAGAGGAAAGAATTTTCAGAACCTTTATAGTTAAAGATTTTGAAAATTGAAGTAATGAATGGCAGCAAAATCACATGATGACTACGTTGAATCAAAATAATAATCCACAATTGTTTCGTCTTGTCAAACCTCGTCTATGTTGAGGGGGTGCTGGTCACCTTTTACTTCTGCGCTGGCAGCATTTTAAATCACAGCACCTTGCATTTCACGCCCCCAGTAATTCATCTTAAATGTTTTGCCAGCCTTTCCTCTTTTGTATTTTACATCAATGTTTTTGGTTTTAAAACCCAAATCACAGTTTATCAAGAAAGGAAACACATTGTTATATCCCTTTGTCCATTAAACAGGCTGTTCTGGAAAACCACTAGTCCTCAGATAGCCAGAAACTCCTCAGAAACCCACCCCAGATAGCCTTAAGAATTCTCAGGCCAAAAAATAAATGTCGTAGGCGGAGAAAATGAGAAGAAACAAACCCGTATTTCCCTTGATGGTTTTGGGCTTCTTTGGAATTTGTGTTAGTGGGTTTCTGCTATATTTGTATGTGGTACTTAATGCAAACTTACTTTTGCTCTAAGCAAGTATAAATCCAACCATCTTGTGAAACAAGACATTTCACAAGACTTACTTCAGCTGAAGGATCTTCTAGGAAAATCAGAGGAGTTTGTATTGATTTATTTGTGTCAGAAAAGTAGCAGATACATTGTGATGTAGGTAAGTGCAGGTGAGAAATGGCAAAACAGGTGTTCTAATCCAGGTTGACTGAGGAGTCTGGGCCCTTTCCTGTGCTGTATTGGTTCCTGGGATCCAGGTTCAGTAAACGGGCTGTTTCCTACAGGCTTAAGCTAAACATAGATTTCTGATCCATTGATTCAGAGAAAAAATGCCTTTCTTTGAAAACCTTCAAACTTTAAGTGTGCTAAATCTCCAAGCAGACTTTTTTTTTTTTTGCAGTACGCGGGCCTCTCACTGTTGTGGCCTCTCCCGTTGTGGAGCACAGGCTACCTGTGCTCCGGACGCGTAGGCTCCGCGGCATGTGGGATCTTCCCGGACCGGGGCACGAACCCACGTCCCCTGCATCGGCAGGCAGACTCTGAACCACTGTGCCACCAGGGAAGCCCCCAAGCAGAATTCTTAATATGATAGAAGCTTCGCACTCCCTCTCCCGCATTTGAAAGACTCCCTCTTCTGACTACCATTCACCACCAACCCCGCCCCCGCCCCCCTAGCGAAGTGAGAATCTTTGCTCTGGGGAGTCGTCATTAATGTGTGGAGGTGTAATTCCCTCAGCTGTGTTAGTGAGGAGCAAAGGTGGGTGACTGTGAATTGAGTTGGAAAAAAATACAGTTTGAAAGAAGTATTTTTTAAAGCTTTTTTCACTGATCATTGAGGTGCTCAGGCCATTTTGAAAGGTTCTGTTCTTACTATTTTGAATTGGTTAAGTTCTAGGTTTTTCTTTTTATTAAAGTTGCCTCATTTCCCCATGGGGAAATGTTTCCATCTAGTGGCTGCCGCAAAAACAGTTTGTGTACTTTTCATGCATTCCAACCAGGTGTGTTCTCGTCCATTTTCTACATTTTCAGTCATGTTTTAAATCATTCTTTCAACGTCATTTTTAATTCCTCATATTCCCATTTTAAACCTTTACTGAAGTCTTTTTGTAGGCTGTTTCCATTCTAATTCATCCGCATCAACAATTATTTATTGAAAACTTTTTTCTTGTCTGTGTTGACACATGTTAGGTAAGTTTAAAACAGTCTTTGTCCATTAAAGACTTAAGATCTATTAACAAGTGCTTTTTAGCATTCTGCTGTTGTGTAATCTTGTACTACTGAGTAGTAGTATCCAATTTCTCTTTGTAAATGTCTTTTAATCCAGAAAACTAGAATATTAAAAGAAATTATTTTTTTCTCATTCTATGAGACGTATTCAAGTGAGAATCAAAGACCTCTTTTGAAAAAGCAGTGTTCATGGCATGTTAATTAGTAGGATTAAAATGAACATTGAAATTTAGATCATTGTCTCATACCTTCTATAATGCAATGCATACTGTTGTGTTCAAGATGAAAGACTCTAGAATAAACCGTAGATTAAAATTCTCGCTCTACCACTTACTGTATAACTTTGGATAAGGTACTTAATCTTTCTAAGCTTTTCTTCTTTCTTCTATAAAGTGGATAAGGGTTGTTTTGAGAATTGAATAAGATGGTCCTTGTAAAGCACTTAGCATAGTATCTGGCACAGAGTAAATAAATAGGCCATAAAATGATAGTAATTATGTTTTATATTGATAATTCTAATTCTTTCAAGAATCTTTAGGTACCTTCTAAATCATCAGATAAGACTGCATAGCAAGTAGTATGATTTCACTGTTTCAAAAAATAACCTGAATAATTTAGTTAACTAATAATAATTTAGTTGGAGAGGATATAGACATATATAATTTTACTCCATTTTTAGAATATTTCATTCAGTAATGAAGTGGTTTGTCCATATTAATTTTCTCCTTTATAATATTTCAAATTGTAATCTTGCCACACAAGGGTTTTTCCTTTGTGAAATGTGTGCCATCTGACTTCAAACTCAAGTCAATACCTGCTTATAGTATAAAATGGAACTTCTTTCAAATAGGCCTCTTTTTGTAGAAATGGTTACAGGAAAGTCCCTTAACTATTTTATGCCATTTTCTTTCTTTTAGCTGATGGAAGTTTCTTGATTCTTGTGTGTCTGATTACGTTCCTTTTCTTAGGATTTTGTTGTGGAGGCATTCAGTTCTAAAGACAGAATGTAAACAAGAGACAGGTCAGGAGTACAAATCAGACAACCTACTCATTTCTCTTTGCAATTTCTCCTCTTACCTTTACTTCCTCTGTGATGCCTAGTGTGGCAGACTCTGCAGCAAAGCTGTATCATAAAGTATTAGACAAGGAAATGTCAGTTGCTATTGTGTACATGCAAATTCTTTGAAGGTATACCGGTTCTTCCTCTGTTCCTTCGACCCCCATTTTAGTATTCTTTCTGCTTGTGTTGGCTTCCTCTTAGCTATTTGGAGCACTGTTAGAACGTAGCCATAAAACTTGGATAAGGTAATTGGGAGGCACTTTTTCTCTGTTTTGATTGATGCCTTGACTTTGCAGTGGTACAGTATATAGTGTATAGTGTAGTTTGTGGTTAGTTGGTATCGCCGTTCAGGTAAGGTATCCATCGTGGGCCCTTTGCCTGCCCTTCTCTGCTGAAGTCACAAGTGTCTCAGCTGGGCTGAGTATTTCATTCTTTTTCATCATAATTCTGTTGAAGTATCAGGGGCTGATATATATATAGGTGAATGTCTAAAACCTCAACATACCTTCTCATTTCACTGTAAATTTTTAAGAGTGATGTAGCTATTCTTTTTTTTTTTTTTTTCCTTGCGTTATGCGGGCCTCTCACTGTTGTGGCCTCTCCCATTTGCGGAGCACAGGCTCCGGACGCGCAGGCTCAGCGGCCATGGCTCACGGGCCCAGCCGCTCCGTGGCATGTGGGATCTTCCCGAAACGGGGCACGAACCCGCATCTCCTGCATCGGCAGGCGGACTCTCAAGCACTGCGCCACCAGGGAAGCCCGATGTAGCTATTCTTTAGTTGAGTCCATACTGTGGGGTTTTTTCCAGTGCTGTATTTAGTGTCTGTTTAATAAGCTGAAGAAAATAAGGATTCATACAGGCAAATTCTGATTTTGTAAATTCTGGCTCCACTGTTTACCGTCCCAGGGCTTGGAAACTGACAGTTTGCTGGGATGTTCTATAATTTGTCTGTTTACGTATGTAAAGTGTAAAGTCACAGTATTATATGTGTATGTGCATTTGTTTACTTTTATGATCTGTATATAGATTTATATTTATATTTTGAACTTTTCTTTAGCTTCCATCTGCTATTTTAGGCTGATGATTTAGCTCCTTTGTGCTTGGGTTTCTCCATGATGATTGTTTACAGGGATATTTTGGTGGTAGTTAATGATTTTTAATAATCATTGAAATTTTCAGAAATTTCAGAAAGTGTTAAATACTTTTTTTTTCTCTTTTATCTCAGGCTAAAGTAAATGAAGCTGTAGAATGCTTACTGTCCCTGAAAGCTCAGTATAAAGAAAAAACTGGGAAGGAGTACGTTCCTGGTCAGCCCCCATCATCACAAAGTTCAGATTCAAGTCCATCCAGAAGCTCTGAGCTTCATGGTCCAGAAACACCAGAAGCCAAATCACTTTTTGACAGAGTAGCTACTCAAGGAGACGTAGTTCGAAAACTTAAAGCTGAAAAAGCTTCTAAGGTTAGTGTGGTATTAATGTTTGTGTCTTTTTGTTTCTTATACTACAGGCCATTTTCTTTGCCTGGAACCCTTTGTGTCCCATCAGATCTGGCTAACTTCTACTCGTGATGTCGGTTCTCAACTCTTTCATCTTGCCTTTTAGAGAAGCGTTTGTTGATCCTAACCCCCATCCCCCATCCCCCATCCCAGCTAGAGTGGCCTGGTCATTCTCATATGACACTGCCTTTCTCTGACATAACACTTAACTTGTTTAACAGCTAGTTTAATTGTTAAGTTGTCTGTTTCTCTCTTGTCTGTAAGGTCCTTGAGAATAGGGACCTAGACCATATCAGTGCCTAGCATATTGTAGGCCCTCGATGCGTACTCTTTGTTTGACTCATTCTCCTAAAGCTCTGTCAATCTCAAATGGCAAGTTTTATCTTGAGCTCTAGTATAGTGTGCGCTAGTTGTATTATCTTTATAGGAGGAGGATTTGTTGGTACCGATTCAGATGAGTGGAAAACAGTAAGTCGTTATAGGTTTTGAAGTTTAACCAATAATATAGAAACTTGATTACTGTCATTTTTTTATAACTGTGAAATGTTCAACTTATATAATTTAATGACTCAAATTACAGTAGAATACATATTATATCCTAGTGCTTTCTAATAAGACTTTCTGAGATGATGGAAATGTCCTCTAACAGTTCTGTCAGTACAGTAGTTACTAGCTGCAAGGGCTGTTGAGCCCTTGAAATGCGGCTCCGTGACTGAGGAACTGAATTTTAAGTTTTACTTACTTTAATTTAAATTTCATCGGCCATATGTGGCCAGTGGCTATTCTTTGAACAGTGCAGTTATAGTACAGTTTTTTAGTCAGTATTTTCCAGTTCTGTTTCTGTTTCTTATGCTCTTTTATTCATTTTCAGTAGTGTGTATTTAACATTCTCCACCCGTACCCCATACCCTCTGCCTTTGTGTTTTTAAATCTGCTTATAAAGCATTGGACATTGGTGCTTAGACAGTGATTTAAATTAAATGCTCTCTTCTCTTTTATTAAAGGATCAAGTAGATACAGCTGTACAAGAACTCCTTCAGCTGAAGGCACAGTACAAGTCTCTGACGGGAGTAGATTATAAGCCTGTCTCTGCCAATGGGGCTGAGGAAAAAGATAAGAAAAAGAAAGAAAAAGAAAATAAATCTGAAAAGCAGAATAAAACTCAGAAACAAAACGATGGCCAAAAGAAGGACTCTTGTAAAAACCAAGGAAGTGGGCTGTCATCAAGTGGACCAGGGGAAGGACAAGGGCCTAAGAAGCAGACCAGGTAATAAAACATGGAAACGTCATTGGAAGTGAAGCAAAGTTTTGGATGAAGTGAACTTTTAATTATTTTTTTAAAAAAACAAATTTTGGGTAGTTTGACTATCACGTTAAATTGGAGAATGCTAAAGGTATAATGTCAGCAGATAGTTTTTGTTCATTTTCTGTTTATTTAAATAGGTAACACATTCATTTGCTTGGTTCAAGAATCTTAGAATATAAAAAGTTCAGTGCAGTCTCACTCCTATGCTTCTTTCCCATCTTCCCAGTTCCTCCTACCACCATAATAAATTGGTAACCACTGTTACTAGTTTCTTCCCTATCCACTGAGAGATTTTCATTTGCTTACACAAGTAAAAACAAATATATATGTGTGTGTATATATATATATATCCTCTTTTTCCTCCCTTGTAACACAGTTGTTAGCTTAACTGTACACATTGTTTTGCACTTTAGCAGATTTTTCAAATGAAAATCTTTTGTGGAGACTAAACGAGAACTTTGTTCTCAATAAGCTTTTAAAATTTGTTAAATATAAAACAAAGCTGGTTTAAAGACAGCACTGTGGAATAGATGGTGTTTCAATATCTTCTAATCCATATGAACAATGTGATTCCCCCATTATCCACATCCCAAAATTAGAGTGAACTTTATGTGAGGTTCACTCTAAGCTGAACCTAAGTTAGGCTGTTGTTAGCAGCTACTATTTAGAGATACTTTGGTGTTAGATTTGTTTAGCTGAATTTCAAATTCTGCCTCTCATCACTCACAGTATACACACAGTGTCTCCTCAAACAAGAGAATACAACAGTTATTTTCTTGCCCATTGACTGGGTGGGTGATCAGCATTATAGAATAGTAGAAGTGAGAATAGAACTTCTCATTTTTTACCTTCTTACTGCTTGTGAAAGGGCCAGATTTCATGTAGGCATTTTGTTGAGATGTATCAAAGTGAAACAACGGAGAATTCAAACATAAATACATTAAGATTTTAAGCCAATAAAGCCTTGTTTGTAAACTCTAAAAAGATGTACCTTTTATAAAACATAACTAATGGGTAGATTTTTCTATGTGGATCATAAGACCACAGTTTCCTGAATAATGGTTGGTGTTTCATTAAAAATATTATTGTCTAGAATAGTTTTTTTTTATTTCTTAGAGTTTATTGCACAATCACCATCATTAATGACTTCAAACATTTTTTTTAACATCTTTATTGGAGTATAATTGCTTTACAATGGTGTGTGAGTTTCTGCTTTATAACAAAGTGAATCAGTTATACATATGTTCCCGTATCTCTAGAATAGTTTTTTATTGCAGACCTAATTTATTTTGGAAGCATCTGTCTCTGCAACTTTTATTTACTGTGGTTAAAGGAAAAACTTATAGGAAAAAACTTACATGTAAGGATATATATATGTATACACTTATATATTGACACATGTATACGTATAGCCATTGTCTTTACTACATTTTACATATTACTTTCAATGAGACACTGATCTTACTAACTATATTTTTATCTGGATTGAAACTGGCAAAAGATTCTTTTTATTTTTTAGTGAGAACACTATGTGAATAGGCTCTGTCTTTGCTACAAATACATTTCCTTATAAAGAACTTTGTAAAAGGAATGTCTGCATTAAAATCATAGCTTTTGTTACGCTTATTAGCTTTCCTAGCTTTTGGTGGATAGCATCACACAATCTTTTAAGAGATGATTGAACTGTTTTCTAGGTTAAAAATATCATGGGAATGAATATAGAAGAGATATAAATATAGAAATAACTCAGACTGAAGGAAAACCAAGCTCTTTTGAGGTTTAGAGGTTTATTTCCATTCAACCACAAAGCAATTGCTGGATGAAGAGATTTGTATTTTATTTTTTATATCTGCAGGTTGGGTCTTGAGGCAAAAAAAGAAGAAAATCTTGCAGATTGGTATTCTCAAGTGAGTATGGGTTCAGTTGATTTTTATGTTTTAAATTTCTCAAAGGCTACTTTATATTTAGATTCTAAAATCCAGACACAAAGCAATAATGCATATTGCCTTTAATAATACATAGCATAGTCATGTAACATGTCAGTTTTCAAAGTAATGTCACTCACAGAAAGTATTGAATTGAGAAGTAGCCCTATGAGATGGTCATTATTTGATTTTTTATTTTGTTTTGTTTTGGTTTTTTGGTGAGGTAAAGGGATTAGTCCTATGTCGCAAAATAGTAAAACAGCAGAAGCAAGGTTAGAATTCAAGTCGTCTTAAGAATTTAAAGCCCTGGTGTTTCTCAGTCTAGAATGATCCATTTTACACGCACATTAAGAGGATGCACCAACAGGGGAAGCCTCCAGACTTGAAGCTTGGCTATCATACTCTTGGCACTTATAATTTTGGTTCAATTTAGGCTTCATAGACTATATTTTTCTTTTAAAAAGGTCATCACAAAGTCAGAAATGATTGAATATTATGATGTAAGTGGCTGCTATATCCTTCGTCCCTGGGCATATTCCATTTGGGAATCCATCAAGGACTTTTTTGATGCTGAGATCAAGAAACTTGGTGTTGAAAACTGCTATTTCCCCATGTTTGTGTCTCAAGGTGCATTAGAGAAAGAGAAGACTCATGTTGCTGACTTTGCCCCTGAGGTACGTTAGCCTGCTTTATTTATTTTTGCAGTTTTCTGTCATGAACTCAGAAGTATATTTTCAGTTCATACTTGAATAGTAATTTAAAAGGCAAGTTACTGCAGCCAACTTAGAGAAATGTAAAGCCATTTAAAAAAATTAGGTTACTTTCGGGCTTCCCTGGTGGCGCAGTGGTTGAGAATCTGCCTGCTAATGCAGGGGACACGGGTTCGAGCCCTGGTCTGGGAGGATCCCACATGCCGCGGAGCAACTAGGCCCGTGAGCCACAACTACTGAGCCTGCGCATCTGGAGCCTGTGCTCCACAAGAGAGGCCACAATAGTGAGAGGCCCGCGCACCGTGATGAAGAGTGGCCCCCACTTGCCACAACTAGAGATAGCCCTTGCTCAGAAATGAAGACCCAAAGCAGCAAAAATAAATTAATTAATTAATAAACTCCTATCCCCAAAATCTTAAAAAAAAAAAAAAAAAATTAGGTTACTTTCATCAGGGCAAGTCATGATTCTTTTTGTTACATTCACTAATTAACTGGCTTTTACTTTTCAGTAAACATTATAAAGATAGTAAATATCTACCTTTTCTCACAGTGAAGAGAAGCAGTTACTTTAACTTGCCTTAATTGATATTAGCAAAACTTGAAATAGAGATTTGACTATAACTGTGCTCTTCCTCTAAAGTGCTGTTTAAAAAATGTATGAAAAATGATTTCATCTTACTAGGTTGCTTGGGTGACAAGATCTGGCAAAACAGAGTTGGCAGAACCAATTGCTGTTCGTCCTACCAGTGAAACAGGTGAGGATGGGCCTTGGAACACAGGAGAAAAGCTCATTGAACATTAGAGACAGCTTCTAGAGTTGAGTCTCACCTTTTATTTTGTGATATTTATAATCCTTATTGATGATATCAAGTTTAATGAATGTTGATGAAGATAAATGCAGACTTAAGTGGCATAGAATTTTATTCTCTGTACAGTATTCATTGTGGAGCTGTTTATCATTAGGATAAAGATTTTTTTTAAAGCACTTTTAAATCATTTTAAATTTCATGCTCTAATTTTTCAGAGCTTTCCAAGAAGTTATATTCTTAGAATAATTTTTATTCTTGGAATTGATTATAAAATTGCAAACACTAATGTTTACTGCCTTATTTTCTTCAAATTAGTCATTTTAATATTACATTTACATTTATATAGGGTTTTTATAGGTTACTAAGTGATTTCATTTACACCTTGTATTATTCTAACAGTAGTGTAGTTAGGAAAGTAGGGACAGCTATTGTTATTTCCATTTTGCAGGTTAAAAAAAAGATCTCCCAAGGGTTAAATGATTTTCCTAAAATTGCACATAATAAATGGGAGTACCACTTGGAAATTTTGAGTCTTTGGGCTTGTCACTGTCTCCAAAGGGATTATCTCTCTTTAGAGTTAAGGATTGTTTGCTTTTTATTTGATACTGTTAGTGATACTCTTGTATAATAGTATAATGATGTATTATTAAAATTATGATACCAGCTTTTTTTGACATACCAAATTGGCAAAGTTATATTTTGTTTTACTAATTATAGATAATCCTGAATAGGCTATGATAAGAAAGGCACCTTCATTTAAATTAGCAGTTAATGGCAAGAGGTTTCAGACCCTGGGTAGATGCATCAGATGGATTTAACCTAAATTCTGTTTCTAATGGGTAACTGTGCTGGATTCAGCAAGTGATTTAACTTCCCTAAGCTCAGCTTCCACGTTGTCAATATTGAGATTATATCTATTTTGTGGGTTGACTGTGAGGATTGAACAGGATAATGAAAGGAAAGAACTTAACACGGAACACAGTATATACTATAAAATCTTCACTTAGTGTTTTTAGAAGTAAAACAGCCGAAAAGCTATAAAATTAAATGTAAATCTCATTGTGAAGAAAATAAAATACTGTCAGTTTTAGGTGGACTTATTCCCTTGACTAATTCGTTTGATGGAATACAATACCGTTGACTTACCTGCACAAGCACAGCGTTTTAATTCCTATTAATTATGTTTCCTGTTTAACGCTAACCAGCCTTCAAAGGGGAATAAAACCTTTAGTGACTAACTCTGCCTTTATTTTCCTGTGTCTTTTCAGTAATGTATCCTGCATACGCGAAATGGGTGCAGTCCCACAGAGACCTGCCCATCAGGCTCAATCAGTGGTGCAATGTGGTGGTAGGTGCACACCCCTTCTTACATTCTTTCATTATTCTTCTTATTCATTTAAAAACACACACACACACACATTTTTTTTTCTTGTTTTTATATTCAAAGGATTGGGAGTATGGAAGCATTTTTGAAGTATTTTGGATTACAATTATGATTACTGATTACTTACCATATAAAGTTGTTACCAAAAATTGAAAAGCTCTCTCTAAAGATTAAATTGTGTTCTTGCCTCTTCCAGCGTTGGGAATTCAAGCATCCTCAGCCTTTCCTACGTACTCGTGAATTCCTTTGGCAGGAAGGGCACAGTGCATTTGCTACATTTGAAGAGGCAGCAGAAGAGGTATAACAGTTGTCTTCCATATTAATTATGTTCTAATTCTTTTTCCCGGCTGTGCTTCCCCCCACTGCAGCTGTAAGTAATGCAGTGCTATCTATTTACATAGTAATCATTCAGTAAATAACTGTAAGTTGAAATTTGGTCTGATCTCAAAATGACAAAAGATTATTTCCTGGTATAAATTATTTTGTTCCTTAAAATTTATGTATCTGTTAAAAGAAAAAACAAGTTAATTCAAATGTATGTGGACTTAAGAAACTGCTTACTGAAATTTTATTAGAAAATGTGCCGTTTTAAATTTTCAGTTGAAAATAGTTTTGGACTTCAATGTATAGAAGAAATTATAATCCCATGGGTGAAATTAAGTATTCTTCAGGAGATTTTTACCCTGGTTACTGTGTATCTTTCATAAGCATTTATTTTCTCTTATATTCGAAAGTTATTTATATTTTAAAAAATTATTCCACTTATTTTGCATACTGCTTTGTTGAATATTTTAATAAATTCACACTGGCTGCTTTGACCTTTCCATAAAAAAAGATTTTTATTGTTTGAAGTGCTTTTCCCACCACAATTAGTTTTTTTTTCTTTTATTTTTTAATACATTTATTTATTTTATTTTTGTCTGCGTTGGGTCTTTGTTGTTGCTGTGTGGGCTTTCTCTAGTTGCGGCGAGCGGGGGCTACTCTTCGTTGCAGTGCGCAGGCTTCTCATTGCAGTGGCTTCTCTTATTGCAGAGCATGGGCTCTAGGCGTGTGGGCTTCAGTAGTTGCGACATGCGGGCTCAGTAGTTGTGGCTTGCGGGCTCTAGAACGCAGGCTCAGTAGTTGTGGCGCATGGGCTTAGTTGCTCCGCGGCACGTGGGATCTTCCCAGACCAGGGCTCGAACCAGTGTCCCCTGCACTGGCAGGCGGATTCTCAACCACTGCGCCACCAGGGAAGCCCCACAATTAGTTTTAGATAGTACAGTTTTTATAGATCTATCATCAATAAATATACCATAAATTTGAACACTTTTCATTTAAAATGTTGTTACAGGTTTTGCAGATACTTGACTTATATGCTAAGGTATATGAAGAACTCCTGGCAATTCCTGTTGTAAAGGGAAGAAAGACTGAAAAGGAGAAATTTGCGGGAGGAGACTACACAACTACAGTAGAAGCATTTATATCTGCCAGTGGAAGAGCTATCCAGGTATCAAACTGCTGCATAGGATTCCTAGTTGACTGTAAGCATAGCCCGTGGGCAGATCTGACAAGTTTCTTCTGTGATCAGAGAAGTAGACTCTTAAAAATCAGTATATCACATGTTTTCTAAGGCCATATTATAATTTCAGGCCAATCTGTCCCATTCCCTGTAAATATCCAAGGTTAGTTAACTCAAGGCTTATATCCTGAATTACCAAAGCGTGGATTTTTTAAAAACCTTTGTAATTAAAGTAACTCCTATAAGAGGGGCTGCTCATAGCTATATGCTACTATATATTTTTTGACTAATCTTAGTCTCTTTGTTGTATCAGTTATGCTTTAAAAACTTATTTAATATAAAAAGGGAAGGTAAAGTAGGTCTAGCGCCGTTTTAAGGTGTATGATCTTACAGTAATTATTTTCAAAGGCATTAATAGGTTATCAAAATTAAAAGATGTGTTTCTCTATTGTAGGGAGCAACATCACATCATTTAGGGCAGAACTTTTCTAAAATGTTTGAAATCATTTTTGAAGATCCAAAGACACCAGGAGAGAAGCAATTTGCCTATCAAAACTCCTGGGGCCTGACAACTCGAACTATTGGTGTTATGACCATGGTTCATGGGGACAACATGGGCTTAGTATTACCACCCCGTGTAGCCTGTGTTCAGGTAAGGAAAATATTTCTGTTTATCATTTCTTTTATAAAATACAAGCCATATTTAGCGAAGAAAATTTTAAAATGTGGTTTTTCTTCTGAGTGTCATTCAGGTAGATTCTGCTGATACAGAAACAATGTAGAATACAGTCTGGACCTTGGTTATTGTGTAACTATGTATATTATTTGTGTTACTGTTTTTTACTCTTAATTTTTTTACCTACTTTATAAAAGTTTTAGAAATTATTATTTGAATAATGGTTTATAATAGGTTAAATGAAAAACAAATGTATTTAGCATGGACAAACAATATGCAGCTATTAAATAGTTGCTAGATATTCTGCGTAGATTAGAAACCATCCAAGTTGATTTGTGTGAAGGCTTATAGTCACTAGGAGGTTTTGACTCCTGGATACTATGTGGTGATGTGACTTCATTACTTCCATATACTGCTCCTTTGTATAAATTTGTGATACTGTGCTGGATTCTAGGTGGTGGTTATTCCTTGTGGCATTACAAATGCACTTTCTGAAGAAGACAGAGATGCTCTGATTGCAAAATGTAATGATTATCGAAGGCGGTTACTCAGTGTTAATATTCGAGTTAGAGCTGATTTGCGAGACAACTATTCACCAGGTTGGAAGTTCAATCACTGGGAGCTCAAGGTAAATTCTTCAGTTGCATATTTTACTCCCATGCTCCCAGTTTGGATTTTTGTTACGTTAGAATTAAAGTGATCAGGAAGACCTTGTTTATGGTTAATAAACCTCATATGGTTGTTACTAAAATGTTTATATCAAGAATTCATAAAATAAATACGTTATTTAAATAGTAAGACTATCAGAATAGTGGTGCATGGGCATCAACTAGCTGTCATTGTTACAGCTAATCAGAGATTAATTTCATACTTGGTTTTTCACACCACATTGTTTCACAGCGGTTTATTGATTTTTATTTTGTATATTCAAGGCTAGTCTAAATTCTGGTTTAATGTTTTTGATATAACTTTTATTTGTTGCACATTGTCATTAATAGATGATCTGTATTCTTTATTCCATTTTTCAAACTTCTGGGATTTAACTTTTTTTCTTATGATGAGACGGGATCTTGTTAGAACTAGCAATTAGGAGTCAAGAATTTATAAACTCATATTACAGGCAGTGGATAAGAAGGTGTAGTGACATTGCAGCTTCAATCTTTCAAATATGGAAGCTCAGTAATACTGGGATTATTCAGTGTACATGTCGGGTTCCCAAAGTTGCTAATCTTTATCCCCTTATTTGTTTTAAATGGCCCCTAAGATAAATCTCTGTGCTGAAGAATAGTAGTTACATTGCTTTCCTTTTTGTAATATATTTTTGCCTTTAACGAAGGAAAAAATATATTACTCTCCTACCTTTAATGAAGACTTTGAAGGTGAATATTTTCTCTGTAATTTCCCTTTAATTGCAGTCTTTTTTACTTACTTTGAAATAGTCGTTGTGTGATTGCAGTAATACCTTGTCTAAACCCATTTGTACTTGCCTGAGGTACCAAAAAGAAACCTGTTCCTTGCTACTAGCTGGATTGAAAGGGAAGAACAAAAGTCATCCACACTTACTTCTGTGTCTCTCCTCTTGCCCTTCCTCTTTCATCTCACTCCTCCTCGGACTGACTTGACTTTGTCTCTGTCCCTCTTCTTTGCAGTACCCTGGTGAACCTGTACTTTGTTGGGGAGGCACCTTAGTGTGACTTGGCTCTGCTGCAGCTTCCTTGTCTACAGTAGTTAGGAAAGAAAACAAAGTCCCTAAGTCCTAAACTTGATGCCGAAAATTAAAGAACACTGAGAAAGAGAGTTCGTTAGCTAGTGAAAAGCACTGCTAGTGCATTTAAGGCCAGGAATTTCCAAGGAAAGAAAACAGTTTGGGAGATCTAGATTCATATTTATTCAGTAGTGATTCACTTTGTAAAGTATGTGCAGGAGTGTGTGCACGTGTGTGTGTGTGTGTGTGTGTGTGTGTGTGAGTGATGTATGTATTGTGAGGCTCACCCAGTTAATAAATGAGGCATATGGTATGGTTGCCAGACTAGGACCCAGCGACTGACTCCCATAACTCTTCATTAGAAAATAGGGGAAAATGGGAAATAGAAAGGGGAAAATAATATGAGTGAATTAACTACTTTTTTTTTTACTGTATTGGATGATTAAGATAATTTTGTATTGCTGTTGAAAAACAAACAAAAAACAGGAGTCCCTTATAAGTAAATTCATAACTAGTTACTTAGAAAAACTACCAATAAAATATATGGCTCTTGTATGACTTGGCCTCAGATGATCTTTCCACTTTTGTTATCAGTTATCCCCTTTCAGAGATCTTCTCTCTCTTCTCAGTCTATTTTTCCACCTCTGTGTCTTTGCTTGTGCTGTTTCTTCCACTTGGGTTATAAAATTTGTTCTCATGAAACAAACACAAATTTACAATAAAGGAAGTACAGTACAAAAATTTTTTTCCTGCCTGAACCATTTGAAAACAAGATGCTACCTTGATGCCCCATCACTCTACAAACATGTTCTCCTATATGATCACAATAAAGCCTGTAAAATCAGGATGTTAACATTGAGACTTATTACCATCTAATTCTAGGAACCATTCAGGTTTTGTGAGTTGTCCAACTAGTGTCTTTCATAGCAGAAGGATCTAGTTCAGAATTATGTGTTGCATATAGTTATCATGCCCCTTTAGTCTCTTTTAGTCTGGAATAGTTCCTCAGTTTTTCTTTAGTTTTCATGGTCTTGACATTCCTCACTAGCTTTTTACTTAATTAAAATTTTTTATGGACCCATGGTTTCTGAGATTATTCAGTGGGTTATAATCTGTTACTATTATTATTTATTTTGATGCTCAAATTTGTCTTCGATGGGACCAGTAGGATCCCTTAAAGCTAACTTTTGTGTTCTTTAGCACATCCTTGCTTTTTGGCAGAAGATCTTGTAGGGCTTATCTTGTTCTCTATCTCTCCCCCAACTCTGCAATTAGCCATACCTCTAAGAAGTCCTGGTTCTTTTTAGGAAGGAATGGTATTTAGTGCGGGTGTGCCCATCACTTTTGAGCTCTCACTGCTTCCAAGCCTTCTCAGTAGATGGAGCTATGGAATGCATGTGCGCGTGTACATACACACACACATACACACACACTTACGTACATACTCACATGTATTTACATCTATTTTTCTGTATCCATCTATGTAATTTGATAACCGTGAGTTCACACTGATACCTTCAATTCCAGTCAAAACCCACATGACCCAATCTACTTTTCTCCCATTTTGTATTTTAACTCTCTTCTCTGACAGTGGAAAAGCTAGCTCCAGTTGTCCTTAGTATGTTTATTTGATTGGTCCCCCTGTGTTCATCCACTCTCATTGCTGTTGCCACCCACTCCTCTGCATGAATGCCCTCCTCATCCCTCATGGGCTCTGGCACCCCGTACCAGGCTCTTCTCCTGTGAAGATGCCTCTTCACCCAGCTGCAGCTTCGAAACCTTGCTCTGAGCTGTCTCAGCTCTCCCCTTTTCCAGCACAGGATGTAGCTCTATTGCATTTTATTGTCATGTCTTTTTAGTTTCCTTTAATCAGAGGTAGTTCCTCAGCCTTTCTTTGTCATTCATGGCATTGACATTTTTGTAAATATAGGTCAGTTATTTTATAGAATGTTCTTCAATTCTGTTGAATTTACTCATTAATTTTTGCCTTCTCCAGTAACTTTGCTTCTCTCTTCCAACTGAGGATAGTTTCTCACTTTTGACTTTCTGTACTGATTTTTATTATTTGTATGCATGCCTTATTTACCGTGCAAAACATGAAGCTTCTTGAGGACAGGATCTCTTTCTTATTCATCTTTTAAATCTCATTGCACTTAACACTGTTTCTTACACATGCATGCATTGCATGAATAAAGAAAACAATAAAATAATGTAATAGTATACAGTGTTTTCTTCCCGGTAGTTTATAAAATCAGTCTTCTCTAGGGGTGATTTTTTCTAGAGTAACATTTAAATTTTTTCCTTTGATGTTGATTTGGGGAACCACCGATCAGATAAACCGTACATAGTTTCCTAATTTAAATTCAGAAACCCCAAATTAGTTTGAGAGGGTGGCGCAGTGGTTGAGAGTCCGTCTGCCCATGAAGGGGACACGGGTTCGTGCCCCGGTCCGGGAAGATCCCACATGCCGCGGAGTGGCTGGGCCCATGAGCCATGGCCGCTGACCCTGCGCGTCCGGAGCCTGTGCTCCGCAACGGGAGAGGCCACAACAGTGAGAGGCCCGCGTACCGCAAAAAAAAAAAAAATTGTTAAAAACCTACTGTTTGTCAGGTAAGATTCCAGGCCCTAAAAGTGAGGTCTTGCTAAGCCTTAATCCACTCACAGAACAGACTCCTCATGTGCATTAACAAGGATTGAACATTCCCAAGGCTTAAACTTGCATACGGTCCTTAAGCTCCTCTGTAAAAACCATAGACTACTGGGGAATGATTCTCAAAGTGCAGTCCCAGGACCAGCAGTCTCAGCATCACCTGAGGACTTGTTAGAAATATAAATTCTCAGGCCCCTTCGCTGGACCTACTGTGATCAGAAACTCGGGCGGTGGAGCCCAGCAGTCTGTGCTTGACAAGCCCTTCAGTGATTCTGATACTCAGAGCAGCCAGAGCTAGGGCTTCCCAACCAAAGCACACCACATGCCATGAATGAGTCAAGGATGTACCAAGGTGGCTTGGGGTGGCTTCAGCCTCAAGAAGCCTTCTGTATTTACCCCCATGTGCCATACAAGTGTAATTTTCTATGTGTGCGTTATGGGAGAGAAGTTAGGAACACTGAGCTAGACAACTACAACCACCCTCGTGTTTCCCCGTTAAACTCTTAGCTCAGAACCACTCGGGCAGTACCTTCTTTCCTTAGGTTTATGCCTTCTCATTGGAAGAGATTTCTGTAATATCTCAGGAATATTACCTACTTTTTAAAGTGGTTTGTTTCTGTCTTTGTTTTTTGGATTTTTATGATTTATAGTAGATAAAGCCATGGAATAAGTCTGTATATTCAATTGGAGACACGCATGTATTATGTTTAACTGCCTTTTTCCTAGGGAGTTCCGATTAGACTTGAAGTGGGGCCACGTGATATGAAGAGCTGTCAGTTTGTTGCTGTCAGACGAGACACTGGAGAAAAGCTGACAGTTGCTGAAAATGAGGCTGAGACGAAACTTCACGCTATTTTGGAAGATATCCATGTTAACCTCTTCACCCGGTCAGTTCCTTAGAGTTGCTTGTGTCTCTCATCTTCACATTGTGCTCAGCCTTTGAGATATATACCAAGGAATCCTTGATTGCCCCTGTGGAAAGTACTCTTTGCCTCTGATCTCTCATGGTTCTTAATTGGCCTTTCTCTTTGTGTTTTTTAACTTGTATTAAGAATGTTTTTCTATATGCTTTCTGCTCCCTACTAAGTTTGCAGTGATGGACTGTCTGCCCCATGGAGTAATTTGGGTTAATTTTAGATCCAGGCTTTCATGATATATAAAATTTGAGGGACAAAGGCATTGATTCTTACCTGTTGGATACACATTAGCAGCACCTGGGAAGCTTTTCGAAATACTTGTGCCTGGGACTCTCCCCAAGGGATGTTAATTTAACTGGTCTAGAGTGGGCCTGGCACCTAGAGTATTAAACGCTCCCTAGGTGATTATGATGTGTCACCAAGGCTAAGAACCTCCTGATTGGGATTGGGGGTGAAAGGTGAGGGGAGGCCTTGGGGCTGCCCTGACCTCTGGAGAGGGGACTTTTAGAATCACAGATCTCAAGGCAGAGGCACTACAAGATTGGTGGCACCCTGTTTTCTTTCCTACCCACCTGAAGCAGAGAGGAAGGCCCATGGCCACTGGGGATAGAGGCTCAGTTTCTAGGGGAGAGTAGTACCTGTATCTTACTCGTTTATCTTCTAATACCTTGTGCCTGATTCATATTCATGTTCAATAAATCTTGCATTTAAGGAGTGAGCCAGTTTTAGCCTTGGCTTTGGTGCTTATTTATGTGATTTTAGGCAAGTGATTTTGCTTCTCTTGGCTTGCTTGCCCTAAAATGCAAATGATAATATATCTTTTGAAGGGTTACTTCACGGATTTATTTGGCCTACAAATTCATAATTCACGTGAAGTTCATCTGAACGCAGAACAGGTGATACTGTCAGAGACGAAAGATTAGAAAGCTGCCTGTCCTTGTTGCTGCCATTCGAACAGGGCTCTCAGTGCAGAGGTTCTTTTCCAGAGATTCTCCTCAGGATCACCTGGGAGCTTTGGGAATAGAAACTTAACTGAGCCTCGTACCTGGAGATTCTGACTCATTAGTTTTAAGATACCTTCAGGTCGGGCTTCCCTGGTGGCGCAGTGGTTAAGAATCCACCTGCCAAAGCAGGGGGCACAGGTTCGAGCCCTGGTCCGGGAAGATCCCACATGCCGTGGAGAAACTAAGTCCGTGCGCCACAACTACTGAGCCTGCACTCTAGAGCCCGCGAGGCACAGCTACTGAAGCCCGTGCACCTAGAGCCTGTGCTCCGCAACAAGAGAAGCCACTGCAATGAGAAGTCTGTGTACCGGAACAAAGAGTAGCCCCGGCTTGCTGCAGCTAGGGAAAGCCCGCGTGCAACAATGAAGACACAATGCAGCCAAAAATAATTAATTTATTTTTAAAAAATGATACCTCAGGTTATCTGTAATGTAAAATGCTCTCTCTGTGATACACATGTACACCCTTGGTTGGAAAACCACTGCTTTAGTGACTAAAAAGCAGGGTGTTTTGTTGACCTTTTTATTCAGTAAATTTATTAATGTAAGTTGCTTAAAGGTGCATTTTTTTCCCTCTGTAAGGCGTCAGCCTGGGAAGTGGCGAGTTCCTTCCTCTGCATCTCATTGGCTATAACTTCGTCACTTGGGCCCACCTCACTGCAAAAAAGTTGGAAGAAAAGGAAACAGATTTGGTGGACAGCTAGCAGTTGCTGCCAGCATCCATACATACAAGTCTAGCCCTGAGGTTCAGAAAAGAAAATATGCCTTCTCTTCCTTGGTCACCACTTCATGTAATGTGTGACTTTGAGTGAGGAAGAGAATAATATTTATTCCCATTTCTGAAACCTGAGGTTCTTACAAAAGACTTACATAGTATGTGGAAATAGCTTGAATAATGTACATTTATGTGTTTTTCCTTTCTTAAACATTTTCATGCCTTTGTATTTTATTCTAACAACAGTTTGATATGGTAGTTAGATTTGAATATTTTTCCAATTTTGTAGAAGGGAAAACTAAGACCAGAGAGGTTTAAATAATAACCCAGATTCTTGTAGGTAATGTAATGCCAGGAATTAGAATGTTGATCAGTAGAGATTTAATGGCGATTACAAAAGTAACTGTTACCTGTGCATGCTTGGCAAATTCTCCATTCATTTAGTGTTCACGATTATGCAGTGATGAGCTAACTGAGATTTACTGAATGTCACTGCTAGAGACAGAGTTGAGGTTCATATTGAATTCTTATCTCTTCCAGGTTGTTATTCTTTCATTAAATTATGCTATTTAAAAAAAAAAAACTTTGTCATATTAGTAAGAAAAAATATGTATTCTTTTCTAATTGTTTGCTAGGGCTTCTGAAGACCTTAAGACTCATATGGTTGTGGCTAATACAATGGAGGACTTTCAGAAGGAACTTGATTCTGGGAAGGTAAGAGACTTCTGCAAAGTTTTGAATATAAACATATTTCAGTAAATGGTGTTTTAAGACTCACTGAATTTATGCATGATGTTAATGCCTTTTTCAAAGCCTGTCACACAAAAGGATTATATATTACTCAGCATTACATACTCTTGTTTTCCACTGTCTTTCCTGCAGCATTACAACATTATATCATTTTTGGATAACACTGTAAACTGATTATGTAAGAGTTTTTTTCTCATGCTCATTATGCTGGCTGAACAAAATGCATTCTGTATGACCCCTAATATTTTTATTATTGAAAAATTTTGTTTTCTCAGTTTGATGTAAGTTCCTAAAGTAAGCATTGTTCTAGTTTTAGAAATGTAATGTGCAGATTCCTAAAATAAGGAAGGCCTGTTTTATTCTCTGAGCATATATACTTACCCAGATCTTAATTGATTGAACTTTCTGAATAATAAGTGAAACATATTACTTATTTCTAAGTCTGTTTTTGAGAATGAGTGTGTACTTCTGGATTCCTTAAAACCACACAGGTTTCCCTAATGGCTCTTTAAGATTTTATCAGCTTTATGTGTTGTGTGTATGCAGATTTTGCCAGCCGAAACTTAATTTTCATAAAGAAGAGGTCTTGATTTGCAAAGTTATTAATTCCTGGAATGAATCACTTATGAACTTTGGTGCACGTGTTTGATTATACAGCCAGTCCTGTGTCCCCAGGTTATAAATGAGAAAACCATGGACCAGAGTCTAAATAAATTACCCCAAGCCGTACAGAAGCAGACCTGGTATTAGAATTTAGATTTCTCTTCTGATTCAGCTTAACACATTATCGACTGGGGGATTTTTGCAGAAACTAATGCCTGTGGCTGTAATATGTCTCTGGTCAAAAATGTGTTCATGTACTTTCCTCTGTACCTTTTTTTTTTTTTTTTTTTTAATTCATGCTGAGGTTGTAAGACAAAATTTTGCTTGGCTATGTTCATTCCCTCCTAATATGTCTCTTATTGCATGAGCTGAGAAAATGTTAATCTCTCTGGCTCTCAGTTTACTAATCTGTGAAATGATAGATGGTATCAAAATCCGCTTCAGATCATAACTCTTCAGTATTTAGCCTTCTATTATTCTTGGTTTGTAATCTTCCACCTTTCTAGTGTCTGTAATTTGCCATGTGACTTCAAACTATATACTTCTAATCTCTATTTCTTCTGGCCCTCTGCCTGGAGAATGGATAGCCATCTGATTCCATGTATATTTTTTCTTTCACTCTAATTTATTTTTTATAATTTTTTGTTCCATTAATTATTGACTTAAAATTTCCTTTATTATAGAAACACGGTAGTCACTTTTGCAGTACAGTCTTAAAGACATGTCATAAGAGTTAATAAATCGATAGAGTATCAGTTAATCCATTGCTGTCAAAGAAATGAATCTCAGCAAATATTAGTGGAATCATATCTTTTATTCTAATATTAGATAAGCTACAGGAGAGATTTCAACATCTCTCCTGAACCAGAATATAGTATTTTAGTTGTGTGTCCAAAGATCATGTAGAGACCAAAGCAGATTTTATTTCTTGTATTCAGTAGTCAGTTTCATCCCTCATCTCACCTCACGGTTGGTCAGCTTAGGTATGTTGACTGACCATCAAGCAAGCTTTGAGGCTGTTGCGTATAAAGTTGGATTTACTGGGAGGGGAGAAGGAGGAAGGGATCTTCAGAACTTGAATGTAGGTGAGAGTTTGATTTTCTACTCTTCCCTGTTGGTATAAATGAAAAAAAACATTTTTTTAATGTCTGATTTATAGGACTTGGTTTTAGCAAATTTTTCCAAGGGGATATGATCTTAATTGAATGAAAAATAAATGTCATTTATATGTAACATACTTATTACTGTTGACATTCATTATTAATCTATTGATCAATGATTTTTGAGTATTAATATTTCTCATCATTACCATTTTCTGCTGCAGAGTTCAAGATATTATATATTATAAGAGATTGTGTCTTTTTAAAACATAGATGTAGAAATAGTAAAAGATAAAAAAGGTAAAAACCTTTCCATGGCTGAATAGATAGCCTAAAAATGCATGTTCTCCTTTCATATTAATGAATTATGTGCGTAGTAAAAAGAAATTTCAGGTCATATCATCTAAACTTCACTTTGAAGCTAATAACAGCTTTCGTTGAATTTGTTCACATGCTGCACCATTTTAATTTTAAAAATTATTACTTTAGAAATACTTTCTCAAGGCTTAGTGATTTTTTTTTTTTGCTTAGAGAAAAGAAAATAAGACTACTTATTGTAAACTTCGTGGAAGTTATAAAAAAATAGCTTTAAGTGTTGTGAGTTAACAAAAGTAAAATTTCTGAGAAACCAAATTTATTCAGAAACATTCTTTGTAATTGTCTTAATATTTTTATCATTACATAATTAGAGACTGATTAAAGTTTTCCCCCTATTCTGTCTTTTGGAATGAATTGTAATTCTTTTATGAATGTACAGTTTTTTCATGCTTTTTGTTTGTATAAGTGCTAATGATTTACCAAGTTTCAATACAGGTAAGTAACTTTGTGTTATTTCAGCTCTTATGTCTCTAGGTTTGTTTTTGCTTTAGTTTTCATTGAACAATTTCTATATTTAAATTGTATATTATTTATATATCCAATAATTATTAATTTTATATTATTTGTATATTTAATTAAAGTATATATTTAAAATAATTATATAATTGTTAATATATAATTTGAGTATATATTTTAAAACCTATACTAAAATTTTTCAAAATACTTGTTATTACCATCCTTTCCACCTTCCCTTCACCGGTTTGTCCCACCCACCATACCTAGAAATTGACCACCTCTTTATTGTCTTAATGCACATCATCAAAATAACAGTTTATCAACTTTGGGAATTAGGCTAACATATTTTGCTTAATCAACACAAGAAATGTAGAAAACTAACCCTTCCTTGCCCTGCAGTAACGTTCTCCTGTTGAACTACTCTTTTTTTTTTGGAATGTCCTCATCTCTATTTACTTTTACTTTACTTCTTAGAGAAACCTTTTGAAAAATGTTTAACTAAATCCCAAGTGCAGGGAAGGGTTTCCAGAAGGGACTCGATTTGAGCATGGAAGGTGTGGCTGGGACTAGTTGCTGGGAAGTTGGCAAAGAAGCTGGATGACCTTCTAGTTGCTTTTAAACTAGCATTTCTAATGTTTGGGAATTATCCATGTCTTTGATCTCTCTGCTACTAACAGGAATTTTTTATAGGACTAATGCATAATTATTATTGCAGACAAGCCTCATTTTGAAGTAGACATGCAATGAAAAATTTAAGATTCATAGCTGTGAGAAATCTTAATTCTTGTCTAGCCCAGTATCCACATTTTACAAAAGAAAGCTCAGGGCTAGAAATTTTCATATAGGCAGTGAATTTCAAAATAAGGATAAAATCCCAGGTCTCTTGATTCTGCCTATTATTATTATTTTTTTTAACATTTATTTATTTATTTGGTTGTGCTGGGTCTTCATTGTGGCAGCTGGGCTCATTAGTTGCAGTTCTCCAGAGCCTCACTTGTGGCACACAGGCTCCTTAGTTGTGGAATGTGAACTCTTAGTTGTGGCATGCACGTGGGATCTAGTTCCCTGACCAGGGATCGAACCCAGCCGGGCCCCCTGCATTGGGAGCGCAGAGTCTTAACCGCTGCGCCACCAGGGAAGTCCCACTGCCTATTATTCTGTATGGTCTATGAAAGAAAATTTGAGAGGTTTTTGTTTCTGATACAAAATGATTTTTGACTTTTTTTTTTTGCGACTTTTTTTTTTTGCGGTACGCGGGCCTCTCACTGTTGTGGCCTCTCCTGTTGCGGAGCACAGGCTCCAGACACGCAGGCTCAGCGGCCATGGCTCACGGGCCCAGCTGCTCTGCGGCATGTGGGATCTTCCCAGACTGGGAAACGAACCCGCGTCTCCTGCATCGGCAGGCAGACTCTCAACCACTGCGCCACCAGGGAAGCCCTTCTTTTGACTTTTAAAATACGCTTGGACTTGAAAAATGATTCACTTACCTGTAACATGTTAAAAACAGCACTGTTTTTTTAATAAGGATGTGTAAAGTGAGGTTTACTTGATTGTTAATTGTTATTTTGTTATTTTTTACGATATGCGGGCCTCTCACTGTTGTGGTCTCTCCCGTTGTGGAGCTCAGGCTCCAGACGTGCAGGCTCAGCGGCCATGGCTCACGGGCCCAGCCGCTCCGCGGTATGTGGGATCTTCCCGGACCGGGGCACGAACCTGTGTCCCCTGCATTAGCAGGCGGACTCTCAACCACTGCGCCACCAGGGAAGCCCCTGTTAATTGTTATTTTAACAACAACTTAAAAATCAGTTTACTATTTGTCCTTTCCCCTCTATCTTCCTCGTAACCACGTGGCCTGGTAGAGCAGGCAGCAGTGCAAATTTGAAATGAAAAAGATTCAGAATTCACCCTTTGTTCCTTCTCTTCAGCACTATGTTGCAGCCAGTTTATTTGGACATTTAAGTATATTGCAAAGATTCTTTGTTACATCCGGATGTTATAAGATGTGTGGGCTTGGGATAGTGAAAGACATTCTTTGTTATCTCAAGTACCTCTGAGCAGAGTTGCTAGCACGTTTGCAGAAGTACCATGGCCTGATAAAGACTGGGAGACCTATCCTTTTTGCTTATAGGTTTAATAGAGAACTCAAATGTTCCTTTTACAGAATGTAAATACTGAACGTTTTTCCTTATTAGATTGCTCAGATTCCATTCTGTGGGGAAATTGACTGTGAAGATTGGATCAAAAAGACCACTGCCAGGTAAGATAATTACATGTAACAGGTAAAACCCGTGAGGTATTGCAGTGAAAAAGAATAGAAATGTATGGCATAAAAGAATGGAATTCTTATTTGTTTTTAATTTCAGGGATCAAGATCTTGAACCTGGTGCCCCGTCGATGGGAGCTAAAAGCCTTTGCATCCCCTTCAGACCACTCTGTGAGCTGCAGCCTGGAGCCCAGTGCATCTGCGGCAAGAACCCTGCCAAGTACTACACCTTGTTCGGTCGTAGTTACTAAGGGATAAGACAGAACCCCATCTCCAACCCTCCTCACTTTTTAAAAAATTGATACTATTATCTCCCCAGATATAGACAGTTTTATGATTTTTTTTTTAAATAAAGGATCTAAAAGGAGGTCACATGAGAAATATATCTATTCTTATGCCTAAATAGTGGAAAAGAGACTTTTCTGTAAACAACCCCAGTAATAAATATCATGAACCAATACTGTTCCATGTATTCATTTGTTTCCAAAATACCTGAATTCTATGCTACAGGGAAATTCCTATGAAGAGGTGAAGATAACTGCTCTAAGTATCCCTCATGTTTCAGACCTTGAACCACCAGTTTCCTGTTTCTTCTCTGTTGGAGTACTTCTTTTCCGTAACTCGTACTGAATTTAAAGTTGCCCTAAATCTTTCGGATTAAAAAGCAAAACACAAACACGAATGTAACAAAAGCGATTTCTATTGAGCTCGTCTCTCCGTCTTGTGTCTCGTACTTACTCTGGGGTCTTCAGAAACCCAGTCACGCTTTCTGAGAGAGTGGTCAGCCCTCCTCACCTCTCTGCTTCCTATTTTGCGTTCTTCCTCACGCTGCTTCTGCCTCCACCGCGCCACTGTTCTCACGGAGCTCATGCTGCCACTCCTGCCCAAAGCTAACTTCTTAGTTCCTTGTCTTACCATAGCTCTCTGCTGCAGTTCTGCTGCTATAACACGTTTCCCCTGTTTACTAAAATTACTCCCGTGACTTGCCCTCCTACCTTTCTGCCTCTTTTTCTCAGTCAGGTGTCTTCCACTGGCTTCCTTTCCTTGGCCTGCTTCTTAGAGCTCAGTGTCCATACTTGGTCCTCTTCTTCTGCTCCCTAATCAGCCTCATCTCACCCCATGGTTTCAAACTGCATTAATCGGATGATGACTCCAACATTTTAATCTCCCAGTCTGACCTCTAGACCTCTATTCCAACTGCATACTGGATTTTCTTGAGTGTTCATCAACATTTCAGGGCAGCCTGTCTCAAAACCTCATTTCACTCTCGACTCGCAGACCTGTTCCTCCTGCAGTGCTTCCTGCCTGAAAGATCAGTGTTACCAAAATGGACCCAGTAACCTAAACCAGAGTCCTCCTAGGCAGCCCCTCCAGCACCCCAGCAGCCCTACTCAGTTGGCTGTAAAACATAACGGCTATTACCTCCGATGTCTCTTGGATCCACCCTTTCACAGATCTGGATTGCCTTCTTGCCTGTTTCCTCTTACGCTGATTACTATACTGGCCTCCAGTTTCATCTCCAGGCCAGATTCCACATTTCCACAGGCTTTTTTTTTTTTTTCTAGTGTACAAGTTTATTAAGATGTTTTCCTTCCCCTTAAAATCCCTTCATGACTCACCATCAATCACTAACAGGATAAAATGTAAACCCTTTAGCCTATTGTGGTTCAGTCTACCTGTCCAGTCTCCTTTTCAACCAATCCAGCAGAGTCCTTTGCAACCTAACCATTTGGGGTTTCCTAAAAACAACGTGGTATTTCTCACCTCTGGCCCTTTGTCTGAAATGCCTTTTATCCCTCATTTCTAGTCTACTTGGTATAGCTCCTTATTTCAGGGCCCTGCTCCAATATGCTTTCCCACTTGGTATGATAAATATACCAATAAAGGGCAAAGCTTCAAAAAGAGGACTTGAAATTCGAGCTGTGTTTTGAAGGGTGAGTAGAATTTTAATAAATAGAAGAGGAAGAACATTCCAGGCAGAAGGAACAACATATGCAAAGCATTTCAAAGTATCTGCTGTGTATGAGAACACAGCAAAACTGTCCTTCAGTTGATGAGAAATTGTCAAATGAAAGATTAAGTACAGCATGATTTCGAGATCAATGTTTTGAGCATGTATATTCATATGCCTAGCTTAATGAGATAAATATCTGGGCCACACTTTTGTACTCAGAATCGGTATTTCTTATTGATCTATGGCAGTTCAGGATGCTTTATCTTGTTTTTCTGCCCTTAGTAGCTGTGTAAGCTCCCTATTCCTTCAGTTGTAAAATGGAGACGAAGTCTAATGTCTATTTCATAGTTACTCTACCATATAAAGTACTCAGAACAATACCTAGCACATTATAATAGCTAATGTTAGTTATGGCAGTGATGTAGGGTCACCTGGAAGTTGCTCCGTGTATATAGCTCTAGTTAACTGTTACTACCTTAGTGCCTAGGGGGTTTTTTTTTGGTTTTTGTTTTTCTGCAAACTAACAAATGCTTTAAAGGACAAGGGTTTTTTTTAGCCAGTCCCTGACAAAAGCCTGAAAAGTAGATCAAGACTCATAACCACATTTTGTTCTGTAGCCCCTGGCCATTTTGGAGGTGGCCATCTCTGACACAAAGATAAATCCCCAGGTTATTTTTTGAAGCTTCAGATAAGTAGAGCTGATCACAGAAAAGCTTGACCTTTGCTCCTTTAAGGGAATCCACTATTTAAAGGAACTCTACAGTAAGTAGTTATTGCTAAGGAAGGAGTCCTTCACCCCCAATCTACATGTGATAAATTGTCTATTTTCTTAAATTGAGGTTCAGCTAAAATATCAGAACTCTTAAGCGTGGTGGTGCTTTTCAAGAGGGTATATAAACATGACTCCAAACAATATCGTTTAAGAAATAATCACTATTTTTACTTGCAGAGCACAACCACTAACTAGATACCCAACTGACAGCCACAAAAGTAATTGTGTGCCTAGCATTCGTGGTTTGCAAAAAGAAAACAGACAAGGTGTATTTACTACTGGCTCTGCTCACTGGAATTTCCAGTATAGATCACATGTTAGCAATCTCTAGTTTATCCATGACAGTGTGTTTAAAATAGTTCCTGGACTGCCCTGGTGGTGCGTGGTTAATATGTTAGCAATCTCTAGTTTATCCATGACAGTGTGTTTAAAATAGTTCCTGGACTGCCCTGGTGGTGCAGTGGTTAATAATCCGCCTGCCAATGCAGGGGACACGGGTTTGATCCCTGGTCTGGGAAGATTCCACATGCTGCGGAGCTACGGAGCCCACACGCTGCAACTACTGAAGCCCGCGTGCCTAGAGCCCGTGCTCCACAATAAGAGAAGCCACCGCAATGAGTAGCGCACGCACTGCAACAAAGAGTAGCCCCCACTTGCCACAACTAGAGAAAGCCCGCGTGCAGCAACGAGACCCAACACAGACCAAAAAAAAAAAGTTCCTAATTATGCCAGTAAGTCACATGAAGCCTTTATGAGAATTGGACATTAACAGCAACTCATTTGGCTGCTACTGGAGAGGCTTTGAGTCTTAAGATCAGCAGCAGTGGAACCCTCCATAAGACAAGCAGAAACAAGGCATTGTGACTAGAGAGTGTGGATATATCACCCTACTTATATTTGATTTTAGTTATAAATATTGATATTAGTCATTTATCATATAACTGGTGTTCAGCGGCTGTCTGGGTCATCAAAAGTTTGGGGAGGCAGCTACCCCTACCCTGTTATTTGCAAACATATCTTTGGCCCTTTGTCATTTTTACTGCATCTAGAAAATGCTAGCCATTTATTTCTTTAATAAATTGAGTGCTCACTCTGTACAAGGTGCCAGAGCAGACAGTAGTGAGTTAAACCAAACATGCTTTTTCCCTTTCTTGGCTTTATCTCCTCAAAGCTGTTCTATTTTAGATGGAAAATCAGGCAATCAAGTGGACAGGGAGATGGAGCAATGGTAGGAGGCCATTGCCTAGTGACAGTGACACGTCATGAGATGATCCTTGCCAATAGCAGCACACTGAGAACGACCCTACACTTGAGATGTTAACAGCGGGAAAATTAAACTACCCTATTCTGCCACACTATCAGGCTTAATACAACAAATACACATTTCTATGGCTCAGTAGGTGATGTTAAACCAATGGCTTTGTTCAACTTTACTGGAAGATTTAAGAGCTTGGAACATCAATAGTACTGAAATGATATAAACAGATCCTATTAAATAAGTCTCATGTAATAGGGGTATTTCAGATATGTTTTAAGTATGTCACCCAAACCAAATTTTGTGATTGAGAAATACCTGCTGAATGAGTGAGGAGCTTGGGGTTTAACAGGCTGGTGACAATGTTCCCATCGGGGTTACTTTATATGTGCTAAATAGGTAATCGGATTATATTTCCTTCATTCATTCATTTTCTCCACTCTCCTGGACAATTATTTCATAACTTCTTTCTCCTGGGATTTTCCATACTTCCCCCTTCTGAATTTTGGTTGATCATCTTGATTTCTATTTCACTAAGAGAGAGAAAATATGAACAGAACCCCCAGAACCCTCCACCACATCTACCCCTCTCATATGTCCGTATATCCTCCTCCTCTGCTGTTTCAGATGAACCGTCTTCTTTTTTAAATTTTATTTTATTGAAGTATAGTATATGATTTACAATGTTGTGTTAATTTCTGCTGTACAGCAAAGTGACTCAGTTATACTCTTTTTCATATTCTTTTCCATAATGGTTTATCCCAGGATATTGAATATAGTTCCCTGTGCTGTACAGTAGGACCTTGTTGTTTATCCATCCTATATATAATAGTTTGCATCTGCTAATCCCAAACTCCCAATACTTCCCTTCCCCCTCCCCCTTGGCAACCACAAGTCTGTTCTTTATGTTTCATAGATATGTTCATTTGTGTCTTTTTTTAGATTCCACATATAAGTGATATCATATGGTATTTATCTTTCTCTTTCTGACTTAGTATGGTAATCTCTAGGTCCATCCATGTTGCTGCAAATGGCATTATTTCATTCTTTTTTAAGGTTGAGTAATATTCCATTGTATATATGTACCACATCTTCTTTATCCATTCATCTGTCGATGGACATGTAGGTTGTTTCCATGTCTTGGCTATTGTGAATAGTGCTGCTATGAACATAGAGGTACATGAATCTTTTTGAATTATGTTTTTGTCCCTATGTATGCCCAGGAGTGAGATTGCTGGATCATATGGTAGTTCTACTTTTAGTTTTTTAAGGACCCTCCACACTGTTCCCCATAGGGCCACAGCAATTTACACTCCCACCAACAGTGTAGGAGGGTTCCCTTTTCTCCACATCCACTCAAGCATTCGTTATTTGTAGATTTTTTTAATGATAGCCATTCTGACCGGTGTGAGGTGATATCACATTGTAGGGTTTTTTTTGTATTTTTTGTTGTTGTTTGTTTGTTTGTTTTTGTGGTATGCGGGCCTCTCACTGTTGTGGCCTCTCCCATTGCGGAGCACAGGCTCCGGACGCACAGGCTCAGCGGCCATGGCTCACGGGCCCAGCCGTTCCACGGCATGTGGGATCTTCCCGGACCGGGGCACGAACCCGTGTCCCCTGCATCGGCAGGCGGACTCTCAACCACTGTGCCACCAGGGAAGCCCCTCACATTGTAGTTTTGATTTGCATTTCTCTAATAATTAGTGATGCTGAGCATTTTTCATGTGCTTGCTGGTCATCTGTGTGTCTTCTTTGGAGAAATGTCTATTTAGGCAGATGAACTCCTCATAGCAAAGGGCAACCCCACCTCTTGTGCACTTGTCCTCTCATCCCCTCTGGGCTTCTCAATGGTGGCACTTCAGCAACCCTCCCCATGTGTCATCACATGTTCTTTCACTACTGGATCTTTCCATCAGCTTACAAATGTGCTGCTATCTTCCCCAACCTAAAAATACCCTTTCTTGGCTGCATATTCCTTTTGCTTTACCGTAAAACTCTTTGAAAGAATTGCCTGTACTTTGCCATCTCTGATTTTTCCTCTCTGTTCTCTTGAACCCACTTCATGTTTGCCCTCTTGCTAAGGTCACCAACAGCCTCCATGGGGTTAAATCCATTCGTCATTCCCAGTCCTCATGTTTCCTGCCCTCTCAACATGTCAGCTGGTTCTCTCCTCTTTTTTTTTTTTTAACATCTTTATTGGAGTATAATTGCTTTACAATGGTGTGTTAGTTTCTGCTTTATAACAAAGTGAATCAGCTATACATACACATATATCCCCATATATCCTCCCTCTTGCATCTCCCTCCCTCCCACCCTCCCTATCCCACCCCTCTAGGTGGTCACAAACCACCGAGCTGATCTCCCTGTGCTATGCAGCTGCTTCCCACTAGCTATCTATTTTACATTTGGTAGTGTGTATATGTCCATGCCACTCTCTCACTTTGTCACAGCTTACCCTTTCCCCTCCCCATATCCGCAAGTCCATTCTCTAGT
Source organism: Lipotes vexillifer (assembly GCF_000442215.2). NCBI lineage: Eukaryota > Metazoa > Chordata > Mammalia > Artiodactyla > Lipotidae > Lipotes > Lipotes vexillifer. The sequence goes on along the minus strand of NW_006782755.1, from coordinate 679,096 downwards.
AGGTCTGTGTCTTTATTCCCGTCTTGCCCCTAGGTTCTTCATGACCATTTTTTTTTCTTAGATTCCATATATATGTGGTAGCTTATGGTATTTGTTTTCCTGTTTCTGACTTACTTCACTCTGTATGACAGACTCTGAGTCCATCCAGCTCACTACAAAAAACTCAATTTCATTTCTTTTTATGGCTGAGTAATATTCCATTGTATACATGTGCCACATCTTTATGCATTCATCTGTTGATGGACACTTAGGTTGCTTCCATGTCCTGGCTATTGTAAATAGAGCTGCAATGAACATTGTGGTACATGACTCTTTTTGGATTATGGTTTTCTCAGGGTATATGCCCATTAGTGGGATTGCTGGGTCGTATGGTAGTTCTATTTTTGGTTTTTTAAGGAACCTCCATACTGTTCTTCATAGTGGCTGTATCAATTTACATTCCCACCAAAAGTGCAAGAGGGTCCTCTTTTCTCCACACTCTCTCCAGCATTTATTGTTTGATGATGGCCATTCTGACCGGTGTGAGATGATATCTCATTGCAGTTTTGATTTGCCTTTCTCTAATGGTTAATGATGTTGAGCATTCTTTCATGTGTTTGTTGGCAATGTGTGTATCTTCTTTGGAAAAATGTCTATTTAGGTCTTCTGCCCATTTTTGGATTGGGTTGTTTGTTTTTTAGATATTGAGCTGCATGAGCTGCTTGTAAATTTTGGAGATTAATCCTTTCTCCTCCTCTTTGAAACACATTCTTTCTTGGCCTTCAGAATACTGTACTCTCCTATTTTCCCTTTCATCCCTCTGGTCCTTCCCTCTTGTCTATTTGTATCTTCTTTTTCTATTTTCTCTCATTTCCTTGGTTATCTCAGGCAGTCTTATGGCTTTTAAATCTGTATATTGTCAACTCTCAAGATCATGTATTCCCAGCCTATCCATCTCCTCTGAACTCCAGATCCCCTTGTTTAACTCCCTACTTAGTGCTTCAACTTGGATGTCTAATAGATACACCAAACGATGTCATTTCCACCTCTTGCTCCCACTCTGTTCCTACAACTGTCACCTTTGTTTTACCTTCATCTCAGTTGCAATGGCATTCTTGTAGGCCAAAACCCTTAGTGTCACCTTGACTGTTCTCTTTCTCTCATACCTCACATCCAATTGCTCAGTCAATGCTGTTGACTCTAACTTCAAATATATCCTGGATATATTCAGGGCCCTGGGACTGCATTAATGCTCTGCTGTTGCTGTGTTGAAACTTTGAATAAGGAAAAAAATTTAACTGTGATAAAATAACATAAAGTTTATCATCTTAATCATTTTTAAGTGTACACTTCAGTGTTGAGTATGTTTACACTGTTGGGCAACCAATCACCAGATCTTTTTCATCTTGTAAAACAAACTCAAAACCCTTTAAGCAACAACTCCCTCACGCTATCCTCCACTCAGACCCTGGCTACCATCATTCTACTTTCTGTTTCTGTGAATTTGACTTTGTTAGATAGCCCATATAATTGGTATCACACAACATGTCTTTTTGTGACTGGCTTATTTCACAGGGCATAATAATGTCCTCAAGGTTCTTCAACGTTGTAACATGTGTCAAAGTTTCCTTCCTTTTTAAGATGGAATAATATTCCATTGTATGTATAGATCACATTTTGTTTATCCTTTCTTCTGTCAATGGATACTTGGGTTTCTTCCATCTCTTGGCTATTGAGAATAGTGCTGCTGTGAACATGGGTGTACAAATATCCCTTTGAGACTCTGCTTTCAATTCTTTTGAATATATACCCAGAATTGGGATTACTGGATCATATGGCACTTCTATTTTCAATTTTTTGAGGAACTGCCATACCATCCATAGTGGCTGTGCCATTTAAAAACTCAGTAATTTTTGAACAAGGGATCCTGCACTGCCATTGTACTAGAACCATGAGTTATATAGCTGGTTCTGCCTGGATGTTCCCACTTCCTACCTGGTCTAAGTCACCCATATTTTCTTTAGATTATTGCCAACAGCCCCCTAACTGGTATCTCTGCCCCATGTAATCTCAACATGGGATCCAATTATTCTTTTAAAACATAAATTAGATCTTGTCATTCTTCTCCATAATCTCCCGTCTCAAGACCCCACATGATCTGCCCCCTCCCTCCATCACCTCCCTGACTTCATATTCTATTTCTCTCCCTCAGTCACTCCTCCTCAACCGTGCTGAACTCTTTGGGTGGTCCTTGAACTTCCTGTGCCCATTGCTTCCTCTGCCTAGAAAGATCTTTTTCAGATGTCTTCAATGGCCCAGTTTCTTACCTCCTTTACTCAAAGAACATCTCAGTAAATTCCTCCCTGACCACTTTATTTAAAATTGCAACCTCACCCCTTTGCCAACACTCTATCCCTCTTCTGTGCTTCATTTGTCTCCATCATTTTTTATTACCAGCTGACATTCAATATGTTTTATGATCTATTTTGTTCATTATCTGTGTCTTTCCCCCATTAGAATGTAAGCTTCATGAGGTCAGGGATTTTTCTCTGTTTTGGTCACTGCTGTCTCCCCAGAGACTAGAACTGTGTCTGACATGTAGGAACTCAGTATTTGTTGCATGAATGGATGAACGAGATAGTCTTAGTGCAATAATTTTTTACAACCTGGTTGTATTAGAAGTCTCACTGTTAGAATATCTACTGAATTGGAGATTATTTATGAAGTGCTAAGGAAATTATTAAGACTGCATCTAAAGTATCAGGTTTTAGTCAAAGTCAGTGTGTTACTCTAAGTTCTCCAGATAAATAGAACCAATTGGATGTGTATATAAATATAGACTTATTAAAAGGAATTGGCTCACATGATTATGAAGGCTGAGAAGGTCCCAAGATCTACATGGTGAGCAGGAGACTCGGGAGAACCAATGGTGTAGTTCTAGCCCACAGGCTCGAGACATAGGAAGAGCTGATCTTTTGGTTTGAGCCTGAAGGTAAGAAAAAGCTAATGTCCCAGCTTGAAGGCAGTCAGTAGGAGGACTCCTCCCTTACTTGCAGGAGGGTCAGCTAGTTTGTTCTGTTCAAGCCTTCAACTGATTGGAGGAGGCCCACTGACATTAAGGATGACAATCTGTTTTACTCAGTCTACTGACTCAAATGTTAATCTCATCCAAAAACACCCTCACAGACACACTCACAATAATGTTTGATCAAATGTCTGCACACCTGGAAGCTCAGTGAATTTGACATATAAAATTAACCATCAGGGATTTTTCTGTAAACCTACATTGTTGGAAATGCCTCATAGATTAACTGTGTGGTTTCCCTTACTTGTAGAACTACCTGTTAGATCTGTGGAAAAGAGCTACAAGACAGAGCTGCCAAGTAAACTATGAAAAACCTAACAGTCAAACTTTTTATCTTAGGTATAGGCATATCCCAATGATCTGTACTGTTCTAGAGTGTGATGGCTTAGGAGTGAATATGATTTGAACCTAATACATTTTTAGAGGGTGTCAAATTCAGAACCAGGCAGATCCATCTTCTGACCCTAAACATGGTCCTAAAGTAAATCGCTTGAGGAAATTGGATCCCAAAGATTACAGGTGGGGAATTTTGAAGTGTGTCCATATTTCACTGGAGATCAAAGAAGCCTAACTAAAAGAATTGTGGGCTGACTTACATGATAACTTCTTTTTGAAAGGGCTATTTTATCTTGAAGATGATGAGTTTGGAGGAACTAAGGTGATTGACAGTGGAAAGAATCAGAACATGTGAAGTTCCTTAAAAATTTGTTGACTTAAATAATTTTGTCTGTGTTACACATAATTAAAAAACCTTTAAAAAATTAACCATCATAATCAGACTTCAAATTCAGAAAGTATTGGGTATAGTAATTTCACTATATTTCTTTAAAGGGTTGACTGTAGGCAGTCTACTCAAAACAATAGAGGCTGCTACTGTTTTAGATATTCAGGCACTGGTAAACCTTTAAGGGTTATAAGTGACAGACGATAAGATTAAAAACAAAAATATTTCCTTGCATCAGTTAAATCAAGTAATTAGACTTTGGCTTTCTTCCTGAAACTAACTGTGGTTATGTCTTTAACTCCTCCAGTTTAAAGGTATTATAACTTTCCTTAACATGAGGAATGTTTTTCTTGTCTTGTTTATGGAGAACGTTTGGAAGTAGGGTGCTTCTTTGTTCCAGATCAGTGGGCAAGGCAGTAGAAAAAAAATCACCCTAGCTTCTTTGTCTTTCACTTACTGTAGCTCTAATGTCTGGATTAGTGACCCTAGAATATTCCCTGTCCCATGCAGTAAACAGAATTCAAAACCATTTACACACCAGGTCAACAACATACGAGTGTTTATCTCAAATACCGGAGCACTTATTGCAAACATGGAGCGTGGGATCTGAGAAGGCCACAGCTACGTGTGAGTTTCTGCGTGATTCAGACACAGGGGGTCTTAACTTCTGTAACGATACACAAAAACAAATAAACAAAAGAAAGCCCTCAAGTTCATATCTGGAAGTCAGTGTCATCGTTTCCATAAGTCCCCGCTCACGTGACATCTCTTGCTTAATTGCCCTTTAAACTGTTTTATGGCTTTATAGCAGCCCATAAAAGGTGATTTTCAAATATGACAGGCGCTGAAAGGCTGAAGGGGAGAGTTATCCGGGAACTGTAATCACTACATCTGTAGCTGCTCCCCTAAGAGCCCAGCCTTCCCAGGACAGGGAGAGGTTCAGTGGAGAGCAGAGCGCCATGGGGCGATACTTGGGGAGAAGCTTCCGCTTAATCCTCATGTGCGTTGTGAGCACCCTCCTTTTCGTGATGGAGCTGGTGACCTCCCACATAGGCAACTCCCTCTCGTTGGCCTCCGATGCTTTTGCCGTCCTTTCCCACTTGGTCTCCATGATCACTGGTCTTTTGGGCGTAAGGGCCAGCAGTATAAAACAGCACCGGAAGAGCACGTTTGCCTTTCTTTGGGCAGATGTCGTGGGAGCATTTGGCAACTCCATTTTTGCTGTGGCCCTGATGTTCAACATCCTGGTTGAAGCTGTCAAAAGGTATATTGATCCCCAGAAGACAGAGGCTCCACTGCTGATTCTCAGTGCTGGAGTCATAGGGCTGCTTTTCAATGTTCTTAACTATGTCATCTTCTTGGACTGCTGTTACTGCGCGGCACCGGGGCCCCAGGGAGACGCCGAAACAGGTAAACGGCTCCTCAGATGTTGTAGTTTGGTCAGAGTCCTGGCAGGTGCTATCTTAGGGGGCCCCTGGGGGTGCTATGGAGAGAGGCCCCATTCATTTGATCGCCCTCTCGTCCCCCGGACTTTACTAAAGGTCTTTCTCCAAAGAGTCGCTTTCAGTCCAAAGTTCCTTATGAGCTGGGTGGCAGCTGGCCACATGGGGGTCTTTTTTAGTCACAGGGAATGAGAAAATATGCAGACAGGCAGACAGGGGGAAAGGCACTAAACTGTGGCCATAGAGGGAGCACTTTGAAAGTGGAGGTGCCATTGAAAGCAGTCTGCTTTAATTAGTGACTCATTTTTGTCTACCCAGACATGACACAACTATGTTTGAATTTAAAAATAATATTTTAATGTCCCCTAAAAATATGTTCAGAAAATACTGGGGTACCTAACCAGCTCACATGGAGCAAAAGAGCAAACAACTGGTTAGGCAGATCAACTCTTAGGAGTATATTCAAGGAATGTGATGTAAAAGGGAGAGAAAAAATACAGAAGATGATCTAGTCAACTTAGCTCTTTTTTCTGAATGGAAATATTTGTTTTTATTTATTGTAGACATCTGTCCTGTTTGAGAAAAAAGGAAAGCTTATTTACATGTGAATCATTAAGAGGGACTTAAGAGTGGGTACAAAACTGATTGGGTCATCCATCAAAAGATTGAGTTAAATCTTGGAAGAGAACAATAAATCGAAAAAATATAAATCCAAAAGATAAATTATTAGATGGAACCATGTTTCTTCAGTGCCACAAAAGGAATTTTTAAAATATATGTTAAAAGCTTCTTGCAGAGGGCTTCCCTGGTGGCGCAGTGGTTGAGAGTCTGCCTGCCGATGCAGGGGACGCGGGTTCGTGCCCCGGTCTGGGAGGATCCCACATGCCTCAGAGCGGCTGGGCCTGTGAGCCATGGCAGCTGAGCCTGCGCGTCCGGAGCCTGTGCTCTGCAGCGGGAGAGGCCACAACAGTGAGAGGCCTGCATACCGAAAAAAAAAAAAAGCTTCTTGCAGAAGAGCAATTCCCAGTGCTTTTTAAGGAGTCGTATAGCATGAACAGACCAGGTCCAAATCATTGTTCTCCTACAGGGCAGCTGTCAAATTACTTCACCTGGCTGTTTACCCACCTGTAATGTGGAGTCAGTAAGGACTCAATGGGAATCTAAGTGTTTAGCACTTAATAGGCACTTGGTGTAGACTAGTTACTGTTTTTTTTAAAGAAACCACAATGCAAGGCTTTGAATTATGTGATCACCCAGTATCACTGAATTCTAATTGCTCATCTGGATTTTAAGAAATTTAAAGATTTTTCTTATTTGATGCTGAAAAGTTTTCTCTTACTAGTCAGGGCATCATATAACTCAGCCCAGGGACCTCAGAGTAAGAGTTTGCATCTTTTATTGTATTTCTGCTGTCTTTCCTGCCATTGTAAACTTTCTCAGCTGGGAGCAGTCCTTTATTCTATCTTGGTCTAAGTTTTCCTTTTGGTAGAATGTATGTTATGAGAATCCCTACAGTATGTGTTAAGTATAAAAGGGAACAGACAAGAAACTAGAGTCTGTATCTTTATTTGATTTAATGAATCAGTTAGGACCTCATCTTTTGTAAAAGGCAATAATTAGTTAACTTGAGATCTTATGCCTTGTTTACATTAGTCATCATGCAAAAATTACTCCTTGAGGTTCCAGATCATAAAATTCACATATTTGATACAAGAAAAAAATATTTACTGCTAAGTATAAGTTTAAGGCAAGGAAGCTGATCAAACCCATGGTTAGTATTGACAATGGTAGTGTCACCATTACTAAACCTGTGTTTATAGTTCTAATTTTGTCTTTACTCTAGACATATGATATTTACCTACATAGAGCAAAAGCAATTTAGGCAAAGAGTTTGACTCTTTGACCAATGCAAAAATTGGTAGACAGCCATAGTTCTTTTTTTATAAATTGAATTATTATCAGGTAGATCTTAGTTCAGCCCTTGTTTGGGAAGCAGTGCTTTCCAATGTTTCTGTCCATGCTCAGATAACAAGAGTCTTAAAGACAAATATTTCACCCTGACCACATGGGTTTCTACTGTCTTAATTCCAGATTATCTATCTTCTCTTGAAGTGTTTGATGCTGTATAGTGTTCTACTTTAAATAATTGTAATGATAGGTACTGTATACACATATAGATAATGCATTAAGATTTATGTTCTATGTTTAAATTATTATTTTAGGTACTATACACACATATCGCTAATGCTTTAAGGTCCATGTTCTTATGTTAAAATTATTATTTTGGTAGCTTTTGTATTGCTGAATTCTTCTATTAGAAATTTTAGGGTATTTAAACCCTCCAAGTGATTTTAGGATAGCTGCTTAGCTTCTTAGCATTTATGTCTCGAGTTATGTATTTATCGCTTTCACTAAAATATACATTTTGATATCCTTCCCATCACCTAAATAAGCTTAAAGAGTAAATATTTGGCTTAGATACATCTTACTTATTGACATTAACCCAACTATCTCCTAGTGTAAGAAAAAATTTGATTAATCCATACATATTGATTTAAACCAGGTGTAAAATATGAAGAAAAAATGATTCTTGATTTCAAAAGATTCAACCCAAATTTAGGATAAAGATTTTCTATATATCTAAATTTTAGCTCGAAGCATTTTGAAGTACCTAAAAACTAAAGAACTGTGGTACCTCCTGATTTAGTGATCAGAATCAAATAATCCATCCCTTTTTTTGGTGGGATCTGTGGCCAAAGAGAATTTTTTACTTAGCAAGCCTTTAGTCTCTCCCGGTTCTATGGGTCTTTTACATGTTTTGCTTTGTCTGGTGTAGGAATTGACACGAGTTATATTTTATGTCTGAGATCACAGAAGAGTAAGAAATAAGACCACTAATTTATTTTAAATATTAGCAAAACAGACTGTATATATACTGTAAAGACTTTAAACCTCTCTGGGACTCATGGAGTGAGATACTTTGAAGAATCAGACAGAGGGAGGCAGAAATTTTAAAAATCACCTGGGAGAAAAGAATGTCTGGAAGATTTAGTTGAGACAGGGAGTCTGGAAGCCTTAGATCAGTAGCTAGCCAGTGGGTGTCCATCTCCGACAGGAAAAGGCGATGGTGGAGCAGGTTTGGCTAAAGTAAAAAGCAAAATGAAAAAAGTAAAAATTGCAAGCACAAAAGAAAAAAGCAAACAAAATAGGTTTAAAGTCCAAAATTTGGATGGCTATATGTGTGATTGTATTCGGGGGAAGAGAGTTATAAATGTGTTTGGGGAAGAGGAAGAGAGGTGAAAACAACATGTTGATTCAGGTCCTAGGAAATACGGGGCACCCACTACCTTCTTTCTCTAGATTTAGGGACGAAACTTGCTTTGTTTGCATTTTTCCTACTCCTTGTTTACTTTATTAAATTTACCTTGACTTTCACATTATCCTTTACGTTTGCATTTTCTTTTTGATTATTTTTCAGGCTTGAGTTTTCTTTAAAATTTAATGGACAGAACTCTCTTTGCCCTTGACTTGCATTTGAACAAATACTGTGCTGTACATTGGCTTTTATTTTAAACCAAAGGTAATTCCGTGCAGATCTGTCCTGGATAGGCTTGCCGTGTACAACAATTTAGATCTAAAATATCTGTTTGTATTTAAAAAAATTTTTAACAAAATACCTTTCCTGTGTATTTATTTACATTAATTTTGTTTGGTTTCCAAACTGTTTTCTTTCCCTCTCCCTCCCTGTCTTTCTCTTTCTCTCTCTCTCACCACCTTTGTGGCATTACATTTCCCCAGCCAACCTGCTAGAGGCAGTGCCAGCCCAGTAATCAGCAAAGTTTGTTGCTGGGGTGGCTTTTAACAGGCTTCTGATTAGCTGCTCTCACAAGCTTCTCGTTGACTCAGTGCTATAGCCTAATGGGAATATTTTACACGGACAGTCCTGTAGACACTGAAAGTAACTCGTTTTCCTTTTAGAGCAAATTTTATCCAGAGACAAGCAAAGTAGGTAGGGAACCGAGGGTTTAGGAGAGGCAAGGTTGGGGGTGGTGGGGGTGGGGGAATTGGCTGCCTCTCTCCCGGCAGCAAGTCACCCAGTAAGTCAGAGATCAGAAACTTCACAAGTGAAGGTGGCTTTTCAAACCGGAAAGGGAAAGAAGGCTTTCTACATATTGGTTCCCTGAGTACTCTTTCTACTTCAAAGGCAGGATTGGAATGATTGGGCATTTGCAATAATTATTAAACAGTTTTAGGAAGCATGATGTTCAGAAGCTGTTACTTTCTCGTTTGTCCATATCTGGCACTCACTGTTGTTTTCCAAGCGTTTTGAACAGTTCAGTTCCACAGCAGCACTCAGTGGTAAGTATACACACACCCACCACAGATCACAGCATCTATTCCAGAGCAGGTGCTCTTATGTCTCTTTCTGTACGTTCATGCCAGTTGCGTACCCCCTCACCTCTCTTGCTGCCCAGGAACCGGGTTCTGGGTCAGTTATAGGGAACGAGTAAGAAAGATTAAAGGAAGACTGAAAAATACGTGCCGTTTCATGTTTTTTTTAAAAAATAATAATTTTTTTTTTTTTCTGGCTGCTTTGGGTCTTCATTGCTGCGTGCAGGGTTTCTCTAGTTGCAGTGAGTGGGGGTTACTCTTTGTTGCGGTGCGCGGGCTTCTCACTGCGGTGGCTTCTCATTGCAGAGCACGGGCTCTGGGCGCGTGGGCTTCAGTAGTTGTGGCACGCGGGCTCTAGAGTGCAGGCTCAGTAGTTGTGGCTCACGGGCTTAGTTGCTCCGCGGCATGTGGGATTTTCCTGGACCAGGGATCGAACCTGTGTCCCCTGCATTGGCAGGCGGATTCTTAACCACTGCACCACCAGGGAAGTCCCTGTTTCATGTTTGTGAAATAAATTCAACCGAAATAAAAAAAGGAAGATAAAGAAACCAGTTCCCTGTTCTCAGCCATATTTTTCTAATATGCAGAGGCCACTCTGACACCTGAGCTAAATCTTAATGAAAACCAAGTCTTTCTTGACATCTGTGAGTTGTCAGGTGCTGTGAAAGTCTAGGGAGAATAATCACAGCAGCATATCACATACGTTTGGAGCATTATATGTTTTGTGAAATGATTAGCAAGAAAGAATACTTGCTATTTCTACTTTGTCAGATAAGAAAACAGAAACAGAGTCAGGACCACAATCATGCAGCGAGTTAATGGTAGAGGACAAAGACTTAGAAGGTTTAATTATAAAACCTACTCTGGTTGACCAAAGAAAGAAAAAAAAATCACGGACAGTGAAAACTTATTTGGAAATAATCACAAAATTGCATGTCAAAAAGTGCAAATTAATACACCACAAATTGATCCTAATTCCAGTAGCTAAATGACCTCCAGAAAGTTACTTCAACTTATTAAACCTCAGTTTCTTGATCTGTAAAATGGGGAATTATCTATCTCCTAAGGATGTTGTGAGGATGAAAGGATATAGCGTGTATAAACTGCTCAACATGACACTTGGTGGTGGTGGTTGGTAGTGAGTGTCCAAGGGCTGAAGGGACAAGGAAAAAGGAAATGTTAGTAAGATCCCTCTGTGGACAGGTCCTTGCCTACTTCACATCCACAGACTGGCAGCTGACCTCATCCCGGGCCAACACATACAACGGTTTGCTGTTAGTCATACGTATGGTCCACACAGGTCCGTCACCATTCCTGGAAAACCTCACAAAACACATGTCTTCCTGATGACAGGATAGTAGCATCTTTAGTGGCGTGAACCAGCTGGAGCAGGGACTGTAACTGGAAAATAGAGGTTCTGGAATTTCTTCCCTCTTTCACTGGGTCTGACCCTGCAGAAGACACTTAATCATTATGAGTCTAATCTCAGGTATCATTACACCTATTTTAAAGAATCTCCATGCTTTTCTTTTGATAAATAATAATACCTTCACGATGCATTATTTTTCAAAGGGGTCTTTGAAAAGGGGTAAATGTTACATTCCTCATCTTCAGTGCTCAAGATAGCACTTTGTAGAAGGGCATTACTTGTATTTTTCAACTGTTAAAGATTATATATTTTAAACGGTTGTAATGGTATTAACATGTCAACACATCACTCATTAAAATAATGCAGATGTAGCTCGTATTTCCAAGTCACATATTTACCAGTTACGAATGAAGAAACCGAGACATGAAGTGTTTTATAGTTAACCCAAAATTGATGTTAGAACCAGGACTTTGCATTTCCACACCTCTTTTCTGCCATAAGATGGTTTGCCTTTTAAACGTTCTCCTGCAGTTCTGCCTACTTGGATATTCCTGTTTTCCTTACTGAGAGGCGTATTTTCCAGGAAAGTGGGGTAAAAGTAAGCTTACTATTATTTTTTTCTTTTGGTCAGATGCTTACAATATATAAAGAATATATTTGTTATTTTTTGCCTCCTCCTTGCTCTTTTGTGGAGACAGTAGTCATTGAGATTTATATAAAACGTTGTGTATAACTCCCTCTGATGATTATGACATAGACTAGTTTTGTCATCAGTTTTTATAAGAGGCAATGATATCTAGAGACTCCTTTTTCTTAGGAGAATGTCTTCCAACATCTGTGTCCTGCTATTTATTGTCTACATCTGAGAAGGTGTCTTGAGAGAATTTTGAGGAAAGTGATTTTCGACAAACTATATCTGTGGTCTTGTTCTTTATCTGCCTTAACAACACTAGAAATGTATCAGCCCAATAGACATTGGAAAAAAAAAAAAAGATGATCCTTGACTCAGGCCAATGAGAACTAGAGGTTGGCTCCTTATAGGAGAGCAGCCAGGAAGTCAGGTTGAAGGAGGAACTGCCTGGACAGACCACCTGTTTTCTGTCGAATTATTAACCTGAAGAAACCACCATGAGATTTTGCAGGAGAGAAAATAGGGGAGCCGGTAACCAGCTCTATAGCTCCTGACCAGAGTTGATTGATGACATTGTTGGGACTTTATGGGGCCAATAAATAATGTCTACTCATGAGTCTAGAGCTAACTGAGAACTAGGGGATCAAAGATAGTCAGATGGTGATAAAAATTGTAGCTCTGTTTTTGAAAAAACTGAATTGGAGGATAGACCTTGGAAGTCCCAAAATGCTTCCTAATATTATACTTATCTCAGCAGTAAACATACCCATCTTCTTTGGGGCCAAGCTCAACAACGGGGGGCACAGAGTTGGACCCAGGAGCAGAGAGAATGGACACTCCGAGGACAGGTAGTTCAAAGTGTAAAGCACGGGAGGGCTGAGCCAAACTTCTATTCCTTTTACTAAGCCCACCAATGAGAGAAGACCTTCCCACCCCAGGAGTGACTTCTCACATGGAGGCTGGAGAGGGAATGAAGGGGTCAGTAAGAGCCTACGTGGTGGTCCCCTCATGGAAACACAAGACCAGAGGAACGAGCTCCTCCCAATACTCTCCAGCTTTATGTGTTCTTCACTGGGGGCTCCCCTTGAAGAGCTAGATAGACAGTTATCAGGCTAGTATTGCTGTCAGTATTCACAAGGCCTGCATCCCCTACAATAACCACTGTTTCCTGTGGGTATTTTCCTTGTGACCAGTGTTAAGCAATTTTGATACCCATCCCCTCAACGGCTAAAGTGGATTAGAACAGAAAATACATAAGTTAAATGAACTCTGAGGCCCCCAAAATGTTCATTATTGCTCATTAGAGATTGCACAGTGACATGAAGTGATAGCATCAAGATAGTCTAATAATTCAATGTCAGTAACATAAAAATGCCCCAAATTTAAATAACATGGATCCCCTGTTAATATCAAATTATAAGGAAAAAATTAAAATTCAAAATTAAATGTATTTGACCTTATGACTTTCTATCTGAAGAAATCAAAGCCCCTGATTATTAGCTTAAAGTCCAGATCAAAGATAAATCAAAACAAAATCACAAAACACCAAATCTTCCTCAGTTTGGGAACTTCCTCTGAGTTCATTCTCAGGCCTGGGAGAGTCATGATCCCTTCAGTAGTTTTAATCTGGATTGTTTTCTACTGGAATAGATGTCATTCCTTCGGGACATCCAAGGTTGGATAAGTTCACCGCCTTTTAAAGATCTTCTCTTTGTCTTTGGAGTTCTTCAGTTTTGCTACAATATTTCCAAACGTGAATTTCTTTTTATTTATCCCCCCTGAGAATTGTCACGTTTCGCAAATCTAAGCATTTATAGCTTTTATAAATTCTGGAAGATTTTCAGATATGATCTTTTCTAGTTTTGCCTCTGGCCCATTTCTCCTTCTGCAACACTAATTAGATAATTTTAGATCTTCTTACTCTGTCCTCCATGTTTTGTAAACTGTTTTTCATATTTTCTACTTTTTGTTGTTCTGTGTTGCATTCTAGGTAGTCTAGGTAGTTCTTTAGATGTACCTGCACTTACTCAGAAATTGACATTGGTGCAATGTGTGTATATAGTTCTATGACATTTTACCACATGTGTAGATTTGTGTCACCACTACCAAAATCAAGATGCAGAATGATTACATCACCACAAAGTTATCCCCCATGCTACCCTTTTATAATCATACCCATCATTCCATATCCTCACTCCCCATCTCTATGCCCTTTTCTTAGATTCCATATGTATGTGTCAGCATACGGTATCTGTCCTTCTCTTTCTGCCTTACTTCACTCTGTATGACAGACTCTTTCCATCTTTATAATCTTCTAATTTCAGGAATGCTATATAAATGGAATCATACACATGTGACCTTTGAAACTGGCTTTTTCCTTTCAGTATAATGCCCTTAAGATCCATCCCAGTTGTTCTGTGTAGCAGTAGTTGGTTTCTTTTTACTGGTGACTATTCCATGGTACAAAGGTAGTTGGGTGTTTTTTCTTAGTCTCTCTGCCAATCTTATGCCTTTTAATTGGTATATTTAGACCATTTACATTTAAGGGGTGTGGAGCTCCCACGCCCTCTCTGAGTACACCACCATCCCGGCATCCTGATGTGTTCAATGACCTGGAAGCTCCTGTTCATTTTCCCACCTATTTTCTCCCTGTTGCTCAGATAGGGAACTTTCTGTTATTCTATCTTCAAGTTCACTGATTTTTTTCTCTATCTTCTCCACTTTGCTGTTGAGCCTATTCATGGAGGTTTCTTCGGTCATGCTGTGCAGCATGTGGGATTTTAGCTTCCTGACCAGGGATTGAACCCAGGCCCTCGACAGTGAGAGCATGGAGTCCTAACCACTGGACTGCCAGGGACTTCCTCACTGAATTTTAAAATTTTGGTTATTGTATTTTTCCGTCTTAAAATTTCCATTTGATTCTTCTTTATATCTTCTATTTCTTTGCTGAGACTTTCTATTTTTTGATTTCTTTCAATTGTGTTTGCAGTTGCTTGTGGAAGTATTTTTATAATGGCTACTTTAAAGTCCTCATCAGATAAATTCTAACATCTGTGTCATCTCAGCACTGGTGACCTTTCTCACTTAAGCTGAGATTTCCCTGGTTTTTGGTATGATGAAAGATTTTCAAACGAATCCTGGACATTTGGGGTATTATGAGACTGTGGATCTTATTTAAATTTTCTGTGTGAGCAGGCCTTCTCTGACATGGTGCTGGTGGGAGGAGGGGGGTGCTGCTTTGTTATTGTAAGATGGAAGTGGAAATTCAGGTTTCCCACTTGGAGTCTGTTGACCCCCTGAGGAAGAGGAATAGATTGTAAGTACATTTTTCCACGGAAGATTTGCATTTCTTTTCATCGGGTCCCTGAAGCCATTACCAACTTGTGAGCATTTTAAAAATTCTTTGCTTGAGGACTATTATTATTATTATTATTATTGTGAGAGTTTAGACTTCATTCCCACATGAAGGCCACAGTACCCTTCCAACTTCCCATAGGGGATGTTTTTCTCTCCACCCAAAACCAAGGCTGAAACATGCAAGTTTTCATGCTGTCTCCTTTGAGGTAGTGAGTTTTTGTTTATTTTATCATTTGTTTTGTTTTGATTCAAACTTTCACCAAAGGATTTACCTTTATGAGGGGAATCTCTGATCTCATCTTGCATGGATCTAACTTTTGTCTCTTATGCCATACCTGATCACGTGGCTATTAAAATCCAAGGCTAGAGCTTTTGTCTTTATTGGACAGATATCCTTAAGTCGGATTCCGGCTTCAACTCACCTTTCTGGATTTGGGCTTTCACTTCATTTCTGGCCTCTGAGTATTTTCTTAAATTCCTGCCCACTTTTTGAAGAGTCCAAAAAGTTTGACAGAACCACATAATATTATCCCAGAGCTACAGCATTTAATAGAGGTAAATTTATGTTCCCAGAACTCAGCACTTAGTATGAGCCAGGCCCTCTTTACTGCTTACAAGGATCATAGCAGAGGCTCAAGGATGTCAGAGGAAAGGGTGAATGACAGATGGAGTCTCCTTTGTTTCTGCCTCTCTAAGATGTGGGTTGGTATGTGCCAGCAGACTTGGCTCTGCTGGCACAGACCTCACAACAGGAGGTTAATAATGATACCAAGATTTTTGTATCTGGTAAACCCACTGCATCCTTTTTCAGGGAGCGACATTTAAAATATTCCCTGTCTACTTGCAGAGTTTAGAAATTTGCAGCAATGACATCCTAGGCTCCAGATTTTATTTGTGGCACTTTTCTTTCCTAGTCAGTGTGTGTGTGTGTGTGTGTGTGTGTGTGTGTGTGTGTGTTTGTGTGGTATGAGAGAGAGATAGAAGGAAGGAAGGAAGGAAGGAAGGAAG
>NW_006782755.1:662680-663099 GCF_000442215.2 Lipotes vexillifer | reverse complement strand
TGGAACAAATCATATGGGGGAGGGAGGGGGAGAGAGGGAGGGAAGGGAGGGAGGAAGAAAGGGAGGAAGGAAGGAATGCAAGTGAGCAAACTCCTGAATTCCATTTCCATCTTGAGTGCCTATTTCCGCTGTGTCTACACTCACTCTCCTGTGAGTGGGCTCTTATTAATCCTGTGCCTCAGGGATTTGCTGCTGCTGTCTCCAGCTGCAGAGCTGCTTAGGCCTGTGACTCCTGCCTCCTGAGGAAGCCTCCCTCTCACGCCCACGTTTGTTTCAGCCTGAGGGTCAGTCTCCGTGGATTTCTGAGCTGAAGCTGTTTTGAAACATTGGAAGCTCATCCTGTTGTTCGTGCTGCTGCTTTCCAACCCTCCAGAGATTGTCCACCAACAGGCTTTGATTGCCGCAGGCCTTGCAGAGAG
>NW_006782755.1:547754-662670 GCF_000442215.2 Lipotes vexillifer | reverse complement strand
CCTGCTGAATCTTCTGAAGTGTAGGAGGGGCTTCTAGTGCTTTCCTTCCTCTTGTGCTCTTCTCTCAGGAAGGCTAAGTTGGGTTGTTCATGGTTTCGTGGCTTAATAAGTTCTTAGAGTTGTTCTCTTTCCTTCTCTACCCCACATAAGGCTAGTGTTTTTGTTGGACTTTTTTCCTTTTACTTGGTCCTTGTTTTCTGGGCCAGACATTTATTTTTCCAACATAGATTTCTTTCTTATCACAGTGAGGGAAATGAATTCAGTGTTTATGGATCTGCCAAAAGCAACTGTTAACTGTTGTCCAAACAGATCTCGTCAACTCTCACCTCTCTGAGTTGGATCATCTCACTTGAAAAGCATTTTCCAAATAAACCAAAAGTCTAAGCCAGGCCTGGACTCACACTTTTATGTTCTTGCCTGATCCCCTTCAGTACGTCTCATCCTCCTTTTCCCTGACCTTGGTGTCCTAGCTCTGTCTGTTTTTGACCTGTCCAACAAACTCATCTACAAGGAGTAAATGTCAGGCTGGATTCAGATTTCTTTACAACAACATGCAGTGCCAAGATACAGTGAATCAATATCTACATAGTCCTGAGAGATAAAGTAAAACATGAACCTAAGAATTGTATATTCATCTAAGTTTTGTTCATTTATAAAGGCAACATAAAGACATATATATATATATATATATCTTCATCCCAAGAACACTTGAAAAAAACCACTAAATTATCTGGTCAACCAAAATACGAATGAAGATGAGTTCAGAAATTCAAAAGCCATGGTATGAAAAGACTCTTAGTAAGCATTAAGCCAACTGAAATATAAAACTAAAGCTATTACAATGGAGCAAATATAATCTTTTTAACAGGAGGTGCTGGAAGAACTGGACCATCGCATGCAAAAATATATAAATCTAGACACAGACCTTATACCCTCCACTGAAATTAACTTGAAGTGCATCAGAGACCTAAATGTAAATTGCATAACTATAAAACTCCTAGAAGATAACATACGAGAAAACCTAGATGACCTGATGTATGGTGATGATTTTTTAGATACAACACCAAAGACACATTCCATGAAAGAACTGATAAGCTAGACTTCATTAAAATAAAAATCTCTGCTGTGCAAAAGACAAGAGAATGAGAAGACAGGTCACAGGTTGGAAAAAAATATTTGCAGAATTCACAGCTGATAAATGACTGTTAGATAAAATATACAAAGAACTTTTAAAACTCAACAATAAGAAAACAACTAATCATATTAAAAATAAGCCAAAGACCTTAACGCACATCATCAAAGAAGATAAACACATGGCAAATAAGCATGCTTCACATGTACACCTATTAGAATCTCTAAACTATGGAACACTGACAACACCAAATGCTGGTGAGGATGTAGAGCAACATGAACTGTGAAACATTGCTGATGGGAATGCAAAATGATTACAGCCACTGTGTGAAACAGTTTGGCAGTTTTTAACAAAACTAAATTTACTCTTAACCATACGATCCAGCAATCATGCTCCTTTGTACTTACCCAAAGGGGTTGAAAATTTATGTCCACACAAAAACCTACACATGGATGTTTATAGCAGCTTTACTCATAGTTATCAATGCTTAAAAGCAGGGCTTCCCTGGTGGCGCAGTGGTTGAGAGTCCGCCTGCCCATGCAGGGGACGTGGGTTCGTGCCCCGGTCCGGGAAGATCCCAAATGCTGCGGAGTGGCTGGGTCCGTGAGCCATGGCCGCTGAGCCTGCGCGAACGGAGCCTGGCTCCGCAACGGGAGAGGCCACAACAGTGAGAGGCCCGCGTACCGCAAAAAAAAAAAAAATTAATTAATTAATTAAAAAATAAATTAATAAAAAAATGTGATATTTTGGAGAAACCATGGAGGTGCCACTCGGCAGGCTGATGGCACAGCTCAAAATTCATATTAGAGCTACCTCCTTCTCATGGGCTGCAACTCAAACGTTGACAGTATTTCTCCCAATCAACCTAATTTTTATCTTTTTCATATCTCCTGACTCTATCATTAAAAAAAATTGTCATCTCAATTAAAGCATCTCTTAAGTTTAATGCATTCTAAAAATCTTCTGAGGGACAAAATGCATACTTTTGGGTAGAAAAATTCCTTTGTGTTACAAATATACATATTATATAAATTCATCAATGAAGAACTGATTTGTACACAAGATTCCTCAGCGGCCTGGAGAAGCAATTTCCCTTTGAAAAGTCATGATGTTTGTATTGCGCTTAGCATGTTTGGAGCTGGGCTAATCACGAGAAGGCTCCAGCCTTCTATGATGAATTTACAATCTGGAGACAGGTACTATGGGGAAAAAGCTCTACCTCTTCTTTTGTGTAAGAATTTGGTGCCTTGGACAAGATGTCCATTCTTTTCCCTGAAGGGAGCATCATCTCTTGTCAAAGAGAACTAAAAAATGAAAACAAAAGCAGCTGCTCTTTCAATTTCTAAAACAAAAAAACAACAACAAAAAATGGTCTTTTAGTTTCTGGGTCAAACACCAACGTAAAAAGAATTTTGGGTGTCATAATCTGACTTTATGAATTGTAGCATATCAAGTTCTGTACTAGTAAATGGTGAACTTAAAGTCCTTTCATTTGTTTAGAGCAAAAGAAGTGTTAAAAATGATCAAATTAGTATATTGCGGGGGCAAAGAAAGTACACTCAAGAATTTGATGCCTAGATCATATCTCTATTCTATCATTTACAGATTGTGTGATCTTAGGCAAGTTACTTAAAATCTTTTTTTTTTTTTTTTTTTTGGTACGCAGGTCTCTCACCATTGTGGCCTCTCCCGTTGCGGAGCACAGGCTCCGCACGCGCAGGCTCAGCGGCCATGGCTCACGGGCCCAGCCACTCCGCGGCACGTGGGATCTTTCTGAACCAGGGCACGAACCTGCTTCCCCTGCATAGGCAGGTGGACGCTCAACCAATGCGCCACCAGGGAAGCCCAAGTTACTTAAAATCTTTGGGCTTTAGAAGTAGTACAGGCATGCCTCATTTTTTTTTTTTTTTTATTTTTTTTTTTTTTTTTTTTTTTTTGTGCTTTGATTAATTGTGCTTGGTAGACAGATATTGTGTGTTTTACAAATCGAAGGTTTGTGTCAACGCTGCATCGAGTAAGTCTATTGGGGCCATTTTTCCAATAGCATTTTCTCACTTCGTGTCTCTGTGTCACATTTTGAAAGTTCTCACAATATTTCTAATTTTTTCATTATTATTATATTTGTTTTGGTGATCTGTGATCAGTGATCTTTATCTTACTGCTATGACTCGCTGAAGGCTCAGGTGATGGTTAGCATTTTTAGCAAGAAAATATTTTTAATCAAGTTATGTACATTGCATTTTTAGACATAATGCTATCATTGTACACTTAATAGACCACAGTATAGTGTAAACATAGCTTTTAAATACACTGGGAAACCAAAAATTCTGTGTGACTCACTTTATTGTGATATTTGCTTCATTGGCCTTCATTGGGGTCACCTGGAACTGAACCCACAATATCTCTGAAGTCTTTCTGTACTTATTTTATGGGGCTGTTGTGAGGATGAAATGAGATAATGACTATAAAGCACTCAGCACAAGGGCTAGGCAGAGAGTCAGAGCTCAATAACCAAAAGCTCCCACTCCTAGGCAGATATCTGGAGAAAACCATAATTCAAAAAGATACATGCACCCCAATGTTCACTGCAGCACTATTTACAATAGCCAAGACATGGAAGCAACCTAAATGTCCATCAACAGAGGAATGGATAAAGATGTGGTACATATATACAATGGAATATTACTCAGCCATAAAGAAGAACGAAATAATGCCATTTGCAGCAACATGGATGGACCTAGAGATTGGCATACTGAGTGAAGTAAGTCAGACAGAGAAAGACAAATATCATATGATGTTGCTTATATGTGGAATTAAAAAAAATGGTACAAATGAACTTTACAAAACAGAAACAGAGTTACAGATGTAGAAAACAAACATAGTTATCAGGGGGTTGCAGGGGAGGGATAAACTGGGAGATTGGAATTGACATATACACACTACTATATATAAAATAGATGACTAATAAGGACCTACTGTATAGCTGTATAGCACAGGGAACTCTATTTAATACTCTTTAATGGCCTATATGGGAAAAGAATCTAAAAAAAAAAGAGTGGATATATGTATATGTATAACTGATTCACTGGCTATATGCCTGAAACTAACACAACATTGTAAATCAACTATACTCCAATAAAAATTAAAAAAAAAAAGCCACTGAAACCTCATAATTCATAGTAACTATAAGATGCAGTCTAAATTTTTGGCAATTAATTTAGATTATATATGTATAACCTACATACATATAGATGTGTATGTATACATACACACACACAAACTATATATATGTATATTTACACACAACTATATATATATATGTACACACAGCAACATGTATGTATATACATGTACACACAACTATATATATCAGAACATTTTCCTTAAGTGCTTTTGGTTGACACCCTTAGTCTTTAGACTTCCTTGAAGTCAGGAACTAGGCCCTGGGCAGGGCACTATGCTTCCTCAGCCGCTGGCTTTCTGGTTCCACTGACTGCCCTCCCGGGGCAATGACATAATTCTTCTTATATGCCTTTGGTTAGGAGAATGACTGGGCAACAGACACAAGTGATACATTTCTGCTGCTCTCAGGTTTTTCTTGCAGTTGTGAATGACAGAGAAATGCAATCAGCGGGGACTGTGTTAACACTATCAAGTGATCTCCAAAAGGCCTTTCTCTCTTATTTTGACTGCTTGGCTTTCTGTCATAGGTTACATGTCTCAGGGGTTTCATAGTCTGCAGTACTTGGGCATAGCTTCTTCTTGTATTAGAGTGTGTCATCTGTGGCTCAATAGCAATTTTGTTACACATGCTGTATTACTAATGTTAATACTAATGTTAATACTGTCATGTGGCCCTCTGGACCACTTGGTTCTTCCCTTCTCTGGCCCACTCTCATCTTCATCCCACACCTTCTTTTTCTTCCTGTCTGCTGCTTCTTTTTTTTTTATAAATAAGCAATTAACATTTATTGAGGCTTACTATTATAATCTGTTACAATAGCACTGTTATAATCACTTTACACCTATTAACCCCTTCAATCCTCACAACCTTATGAGAGGGCACTATTATTACCCTCATTTTACAGTAGCGAAAACAGGCCCAGACAATTAAGGAACTTGTGCAAGACCATTCAGCCTCAAAACTTTCATCAGCCTATATATCTTTACTGCTTTTTATCATTTTAATACTAAGTTTTGAAGAAGACTTTATTTATTGATTTATTTTTGAAATAACAGTGGTGTGTTTTTTCTTTTTTAATTTTATTTTTGGCCACACCATGGGGCATGTGGGATCTTAGATCCCTGACCAGTGATCGAACCCGTGTCCCCTGCATTGGTAGCATGGAGTCTTAACCACTGGACCTCCAAGGAAGTCCCTAGAGAAGACTTTAAATGATCAATTTCCTCAAGTTCTCAGTGTAGGGATATTTTCCTGGAGGTGGGAAGGGAATGCATCACAGGGTCCCAGAATTTTGAGGGTCATCTTGTATAAGGTGGAACCCTCAGATCCAAGAAGTTTTTGCATCTTGTTAAGGACCCTTGGGGACCATTAAAAGACAAGATCATGCTTTACAAGGCTAAGGCAATGAATGGAACTAGAATTAGAATGTTCCCTGAATGGATTCTGTGGCTGTTTTGGAGTGAGACATTTTTATTCATCTCCAAGCCAAAAGCAGATGTGTTTTTTTAGGAATGGTTAAAGTTCAGGGGTTGGGAATGGGGGAGGGAGAAGAGAGATCATCAGACTTCACCCTCAGATCTTTTTCGGAATGAGACAAGAGTA
The DNA here is from genome assembly GCF_000442215.2 of Lipotes vexillifer. Taxonomy (NCBI): domain Eukaryota; kingdom Metazoa; phylum Chordata; class Mammalia; order Artiodactyla; family Lipotidae; genus Lipotes; species Lipotes vexillifer. The sequence goes on along the minus strand of NW_006782755.1, from coordinate 656,752 downwards.
TAAAACCAAAACAAACCAATAAAGAAACCTGCAAGGTTCCTCCACCCTGCTCCCTGAACTGACCAAGAGCCAACACCCATCTTCAAGGACCCTGATCCTTGGTTTTTCCCCGAGTCCTGGAGACAGTCCTTTTCTGAGTAACGTTTACTTGGAACACAGCCTGTTGTCAACAGAAAGGCTCTATTTGGAATAAGCCTTCACGTAGGTCAGTCACTGAACTCTATCAGGTCATGCTGGGAGGGACCCATGGGGGTGAGGAGAATATTCTCTCCAATGGAGAACGGAGACAAGTACACAGAGGAGGCCAGCCTTGTCTTCTTTGGTGGCCAAGGGACCTGCACCTATGACAGAGAAACTGCATTTCGGAGAGCTGGGAGGGAGTGCCAGGCTCACAGAAGTGTGATCTGAGCTCTCCCACAGGGCTGCCTGCAGTTCACCTCTGGAAGGCGACCTTGTGAGCCAAGTTCTTAAAGGCGGACAGGGATGATGCTGGGCCATGAGGGGGTGACAGAAGCGATAGTGTGCCCTTTATGAAGGCTGTGAGCAAGAAGAGAGGATAAAATAGCTATACCGCATGTGGTGTTGGAGTGGGAGTGCCAAGTGAGCCATCAGCTCCAACTTCGCAAAATGCAAGGCAGGAAGCACCTGAAAGGGCAGGGTGGGACGGGTCGGTGCTCCCAGCTTATTAGGGAATCTGTAATGAATCGGTGTCTGGGCACGTACGCGAAGGTGTTCACGTCCACCACTGCGAACACACCCCGCAGCAGTCAAGGTCCTTATCACGAAAAGCCAACAGTCACGGCACGGATGATTGGAGGGACAGGAGAAAAGGGGTCGTCGGGTGAACACCACTTGTGTTTAGGGGGTGTCTGTGACGGGTGCCATCCAGGCACGCCCCCTCTTTTCGGCAGCTTTCCTCTCTGCCCACTTCCGTCCTTAGAAGGACAGACACTGGCCCGTGGCCACGTGCCAAGGGAGGCCGAGCCGCGAGGGGGGGGCAGAGGTCGGGGAGGCGGCGAAAGGTCCCTTAGATACGGCCGCCCGGCCCTTCCTTTAGACTCTGGACGTGCGGGGACCGGGGCCGCTCTGCCTCCGCCTCCGCCTTATAAGAAGCCCGGGTGCTGGCGGGCAGGGCGGCCCGGGAGGCGGGGACCAGGCCACGGCGGAGTCCAGGGCGCCGCGCCCCCACCTGTGGCGGCGGGACGATCGGCCGGGCGGGGATGGGCCGCTACTCGGGCAAGACGTGCAGGCTGCTCTTCATGCTCGTGCTCACCGTCGCCTTCTTCGTGGCCGAGCTGGTGTCGGGCTACCTGGGCAACTCCATCGCGCTGCTGTCCGACTCCTTCAACATGCTGTCGGACCTGATCTCGCTGTGCGTGGGGCTGAGCGCCGGCTACATCGCCCGGCGCCCCCGCGGGAGCCTGAGCGCCACCTACGGCTACGCCCGCGCCGAGGTGGTGGGCGCGCTCGGCAACGCCGTCTTCCTTACCGCGCTCTGCTTCACCATCTTCGTGGAGGCCGTGCTGCGCCTGGCTAGGCCCGAGCGCATCGATGACCCCGAGCTGGTGCTCATCGTGGGCGCCCTGGGGCTGGCCGTGAACGTGGTAGGGCTGCTCATCTTCCAGGACTGCGACGCCTGGTTCGCCTGCTGCGGCCACCGCCGCTGCCAACAGCAGCGGCATCAGCAGCCGGCGGCCGGGGGCGGCCCTCGCGGCGTCTTCCCGGGTCCCCAAGGCGCCGAGGGCCGCTGGCACGCCGCCGCCCTGCCAGCCCCCGGCCGCGACTCGGCCGTGACCCTCCGTGTGGCCTCGGTGGACAGGAAGGACGAGAAGGGGGCGACCGTGTTCTCCAACGTAGCAGGTGCCTTTCGGTTGCATCTTCTGGACCGCGTTGCCCTTCCCTCCCCCGCGCGCCCGGTCCCTTCTTCCTCGCCCCACGCCCTCTTTTTACCTGTCTGCTTTAAAAACAAAAAAAAAACAAACAAAAAAACCACACAATTATTTCCTCTGCCGGCCGGCATTAAGTCTGTGCCGCTAACTGAACGTATTCCCCCGATCTCTTTTCTATTTCCTCCTGGGCCCTCGGGCCCCCTTTGCTTCTTTTCCCCTCCCCCTATTCTCTTTGTATAGGAGTATTGATTCTCCCGGAAATCAGTTATTATTATTGGGCAACAGATAGCACTCCCCACCTCTCCCTCCTCCATTGGATACTATCTGCACTTTGTTTTTCTTCCTCCCCCTTTGCCCATCCGTCTATCCCCCTGGGAGTTATGGGTTTGGGGTTGGGGGTGGATTCCCACTGCCTCTTTGTTTGTTTGTTTGTTTGTTTGTTTGAACTTGAATGAAAGTGTGAAGGAAGTCCAAAGGTGAATTACAAGGCTGATTTAAAGGCCAAAATGTGCCACTCTGGGCTGTGTGTTTGGAGAGGTGGGGGGGCCGATGAGGTAGTGGGCTTTGAAAATGACGAAACGTTTTGTTGAGTCCATTGGTTCTTTTTGTTTGTAGAACTTATACACAACACAAGGTTTCTTCTTTGAATGCAGGTGATTCCCTGACTCCGCAGAATGAACCAGAAGAGACTATGAAAAAGGAGAACAAGTCCGAAGCCCTGAATATCAGAGGTAGGACTGACCCGGGGTCAAGCTGAAATCCTTTACAGTGTTACGCGTGGACTGGGCTGGACTCTTCCTTTCTGTTTGCCTTTTCAAAGGTGTGTTAGAAAGTAGGCTGGTTACATGCAGAGACTATTACCTAGGTCTCTTGCCTAATCACGGCATCGATTCTGGGGGAGTCAGAGTTGCTAATGATTTATCCTTGCTCCACTTAGGCCCATGCTCACGCTGCCTGCTCCAGAGTCTCACAGATCCCTGGCATGCTACTGCTTGATTTTGCCTGCCCGTGGATATTGCTAACATAAAATGCAGCCTGTTTGAATTGGATATCATTTTGATAAAGGTTGGAAGAGAGTAGGTGGGATCTATCCAAGGTTATGCCCCAAGTGACCTTGCTGACTGACCCTCATTGCCTCACTTACTTTGCTCAGAAAACTGCTCCTGAGGTGGTCTGTTGGTTCAGTTGAGTTTCCACCTCAAGGTCTAAAGAAGGGGTTCTGGGGAGACAGAGGAAGGCACATCACTTGCATCCCTCCTACCATGCGCTCATCACAAACCCAGGGCAAAGTTTAGCCCTGGGAGTTCAAAAGTGGGTTTCTCACCAGACACCAACATGGTACATTACATCTCCCCTTTCCAACTTCTTGGGCACAGATTTTGCTTCAGAGTGATTCAAGAAAGCCCAGTTCCCAATCTGATGGAGAATGTCAACAAAAGTTATGCAGCCCTTTACCTTTAGATGGTTTGAGGAAGCCTGAAGTGGGGCTTAGAGGTAAATAATACAAAGAAAAACAAATAATGCAGGAAACGCCTTCATTTCTGAGAGTCTAACGTCTGTTTTACAAGTGATACCCAGAATGAATCTGGACGGAAAATCAGAAAAGAACAGCAGCAGCACATGAGCTCCTAAAAATTTTCAAATGAGGGCTTCCCTGGTGGCGCAGTGCTTGAGAGTCCGCCTGCCGATGCAGGAGACGCGGGTTCGTGCCCCGTTTCGGGAAGATCCCACATGCCGCGGAGCGGCTGGGCCCGTGAGCCATGGCCACTGAGCCTGCGCGTCCGGAGCCTGTGCTCCGCAAATGGGAGAGGCCACAACAGTGAGAGGCCCGCATAACGCAAGGAAAAAAAAAAAAAAAAAAAAAAAAAAAAAAAAAAAATTTTCAAATGAATTAGTTAAAAAAATTTAACTGCAACAGGGGAATTCCTAAAAAACATGGTGGTGAATCTTTTTGGAAAGAGGATCTGTGATGAAAACTCATAATCCTTTAGTTTATCCTTTTTTTAAGTTCAGTTTAAATATAAATATATAGAATATATATGTTATTAATATATATTACATATATAATATATATTAATAACATATATATTCTATATATATATTTAATGGGCTTTTAAGATGGAGTTCACCATCATAGCACTTTACCTTTTCAAAGCACATTCTGTTTTTTTATTTTCTTTAATTGAGATATTATTAGCATATAACACTAGTTTCAGGTGTACAACATAATGATTCGATCTTTGTATGTATTGTGAAATGATCACCACAGTATAAATATAAATACATGAATAACAGTGTCTGGTTAACATCCATCATTATGCACAGTAACAATTTTTTTTTCTCATAATGAGAACTTTTAAGATCTACTCTTTTGGCAACTTTCAAATATATGGTACAGTATTATTTTTTTTTCTTATTTTATTTATTATTATTTTTAATACACATTTATTGGAGTATAATTGCTTCACAACACTGTGTTAGTTTCTGTTGTACAACAAAGTGGATCAGCCATATGCATACACATGTCCCCATATCCCCTCCCTCTTGCGTCTCCCTCCCTCCCTCCCTATCCCACCCCTCTAGGTGGTCACAAAGCACGGAGCTGATCTCCCTGTACTATGCAGCTGCTTCCCACTAGCTGTCTGTTTTACATTTGGTAGTGTATATATGTCCATGCCACTCTCTCACTTCGTCCCAGCTTCCCCCTCCACACCCGGTGTCCTCAAGTCGATGCTCTATGTCTATGTCTTTATTCCTGCCCTGCCACTAGGTTCATCGTTATAGTCACCCTGATGTCCATGGCATCTCCATGACTTATTTATCTTATAACTGGAAGTTTGTATCTTTTGACTCCATTCACCCATTTTGCCCACCCCTCCGCCACCTCTGTCAACCACCAATCTGTTCTCTGTATCTGTGAGCCTTTTTTTTTTTTTTTAAGATGCCTCATACAAGTGAGCTTGTTGATTTTGCTGCTCAAGGAGACCTTTGTCCAGGTGCAAGTACTGCAGTAAAGGGTCCCAGGTCCCAGCCTGTCTCACCACCATTTAAGACATACGTATAGTGGGGTGAGGAGGGCTTAGGCAGGAGGATCTGGTTTGAGTTCTGTCTCTGCCTTCCACTAGCTATGTGACCTTGGGCAAGTAACGTTCCCTCTTGGACCTTCATTTTCCTTATCTACATAAGGGAGATAATAGCAGTGCTGACATCTCTGTGTTGTTGTGAGAGATACATGGCTGATGGGAACAGCACAGAGGATTCCCTTAATGAATTGCCTTCCCATCAGTTCTGTGCACTTACTTCTCAGTGGGTTTTCAGACGTTGTTTCACGTACTCTTTTTTTTTTTAATTTCTACAACATTTTATTTTTATTATAAATTATATATGCATAATAAGTGACTCAAATTTCAGCTAGACATAGAAATAACAAATAAAACATCTTTTGGCTCGCATGATAATAAGACATTAACCCTTAAAGTCTTTGAGATGGCAACATGCAACACAAATGTATTCAAGATAGCTGAGTCACTAACAAGTTTCAGAGCTCCAGATTAGGTCGTATTAATTTCCAAGCGTTCTACTGACTCTGTTATTCTATGATCCTGAAAGTCAATAGCAAAAAGCAAATCACGGCAGTATTTCAACAGTTTATCCTGCCACACATGCACACACACACACACACCGGCTATGTTTTCGTTAGATTTTTAGACACATTGTTTTCTAGTATCACATCCTCTTCAGAACTAGCCTCTTCGAGAAGGGAGGCAGATGCTCTTCTTATTCCCGTTTCACCAGTGAGAATCTTGCCGCTCAGAGAGGTTGACTTTCACAAGATCCATGACTCACAGAGACTGTCAGGTCTGCGACTCTAAATGTAGGGCACCCGTCTCCCATGTTGCCTGACAAGCACATCCTCCTCTGCATCCTCCTTTGAGTTCTCTGCTTGGAACACCTTTTCTCTGAGTTTCTCTGCCTGGGACTATTGCCTTTTGAAGCCTGTCTCCTCTTCAGAGTCCTGCCCATCTCTCGAGAAGGCTTTCTTGAGATTTCTCATCGCAGGGAATAATCGTCCCTCTGGAAGTTACTGACGCACTTATCCAGAACCCTGCCAGTGGACTGAGGTCCCCAGAAGATAATGACCATCTTTGCACGGGAGGCCAGAATACACACAGCAATATCTCAGGAATTTAGTGAAATGAAGCTGTAAGCAGTTTTTCAGACTGAGGGTCACGCTAGTTTGGGTTGTAAAATCAATTTAGTAAAGTATGATCAGCATTTTGAAAACTAACTAGAATTGAATGAAATAGTATAGAAAATAGTAGTAAATCCCATGTAAGGATAGGTTTTGTTTTTTCAAGAAACATTTGTTTCAGTGTGCGTTTGTGCCTGGGCTAGGATGCAAAATAAGATTCTTACTGTGGATTATGTGAAAAATAAGTTTGAACACTCTTTTATGTAATTCTTAGGGTCCGGTAGTGAGATTTCTCAGAAGGAGAACCTGAAACTGGAATTTAGGACTTAGATGGGGCAGGATGCACAATGGTTCTGTAGTCATACTATGGAGATTTATATCCCCACACAAACACTTTCTAGCTGTGTGCTCTTGGATAAGTTACTAAGCTACTCTGTGCCTCAGTTTCCTCATTTGTAGAGTGGAGAGAGTAACCACTTTAGAGAGTCCTTAAGAGGACTTAATGTGTAAATACATGCAACATACAACAATGACTGGTGCATATATGTTAGCTAGCATTACAGTTATTATAATTAAGTAAAAGGCAGAAGGTACTCTACGTCGTGGGAGTTATGACTGACCAACCAGAAAACTGTTTTTTATTGAGTGCCTAGATTGTATGCCTCCAGTGCTAAAATACAAACAAAGGAAATGCAGGGTACGACCTTCACCTTCTTGTTACTTATAGTCTAATGGAGGAAATGAGGCTGACATCCATGGAGAAGAGAATAACAGATGGTCTCAGGCCATGAAAATGATGTCGAGTGCATATAGGAAATGTTTGGTCTTCTTATTTTTATGGTAGTATTTTGTACTGTCCTGGAGAAGGTTAAAGCTTTGATCTTCAGTTCCTCCTGGAGAAACAAGCTGTAGAGACCAACTCTTGGGAACATTTTGAGTTTCTCTTTTTGGCTGAGGACAAGAACTGGGGAGTAAGAAGCCCCCATAGGGGTGGGGTGGGAAGAAGGGGGCACAGAATTTAAAAATGGAACTACTTAATGTATTTATTGAATCGGGACTCTGTTACCATAAGTAAACACTCAGCCAGAAGGAGATGTGGGGATTCTTTTTATTCTTGTAATTTTTTGGTGGCGGGGGGAGGTTGCCACAAACTACATTTAGTGTGTTTGCAAAATGCCATTCGACCTACGATGCTACTCAGAATCTTAGAAGTGCTGCCAGGAGGAAGTAGCCTCTTCTAAGTGAAACTATTCAGTTGTAGCCATGAGTGAGTTGTTAGTATTTTGGATGATTATTAATTCTACTGAGTGAATCTGGGGTACATGGAGGGTTAATCCATATACTTTCTTCTAGAGCAGGGCCTTGAAAACTTCTATGTACATTTCAGTCACCTGGGGATCTTATTAAAATGCAGAATCGGGGCTTCCCTGGTGGCACAGTGGTTGGGAGTCCGCCTGCCGATGCAGGGGACGCGGGTTCGTGCCCCGGTCCGGGAAGATCCCACGTGCCACGGAGCGGCTGGGCCCGTGAGCCATGGCCGCTGAGCCTGCGCGTCCGGAGCCTGTGCTCCGCAACGGGAGAAACCACAACAGTGAGAGGCCCACGTACCGCAAAAAATAAAATAAAATAAAATAATAAAAATGCAGAATCGATTCAATAGATCGGAGGTGGAGCCTGAGATTCTGTCTTTCTCAGAAGCTTCTAGGTGATGTTGGTGCTTCTGGTCTGCAAACCATACTTTGGAAAGAAAGATTCTGATGTTGCTTTCTGTAAAGAAAAATACTTTGTGTTTATACTTTATAATCCTAACAAATCTCCACTCCATTCACTAAATCCCAGTTCAGTCTATGTCCAACAAACAATTGGACACTTAGATCTTCTTTAGAATTACATGCTTTTTGTATCATAACCGAAAACTTTCGAAGTGGTTCCCTTAAGTAAAGGCATCCACAATTTTTGTTATTATCTGTAGAATTTAAATGTTATTTTATTGTTACAAAGGGCTCTTTATTTAGTGGGAATGTTGCTGGACACTGTGGAGGACCTCTTAAACCAAAGGCAGTTTAAGTGACCACAGGCTAAGTGAGAAGTAGGTAAATGCATTTAGGGAAGGGGGAAATGGATCAAGGTAGAGGGAAGACAAAGAATAAATAAATATAAATATTATATTTATCTGTAACAAACCATAATGGAAAAGAATATGACAAAGAATATGTATACCTGAATCGCTTTGCTGTACACCAGAAACTAACACAACGTTGTAAATCAATTATACTTCAATTAGGAAAAAAAAGTTTGGGAATTCCCTGGCGGTCCAGTGGATAAGACTCTGTGGTTTTAATGCTGTGGGCCTGGGTTCGATCCCTGGTTGGGGAACTAAGATCTCACAATCCACGTGGCATGGCACCCCCCCAAAATAAAAAATGTTTGAAACAATTTAAATCACAGACACCTGTCTGAAAGAAAAAGAAACCATTTGCATAGCATCTGTTTCCAGCTTGGTGCCCTCTGATGGGTGGTAGGTGGCAACAATGTGGCGCCCTGAACTGGCACAGTCCCTCTTCCCACAGGTGTCTGCAGCTCAGAATCTTCCTAGGCTGTTCCAGGTTCTCTGGGTCCTGGGATGGTGGCCTGAGGTTTTGTTTTTTGTGCAGCAGTGGCCATTGTTTTTTGCTTTCAAGTCCAGCCTGCTGTTCTAACTGAACAGAGAACAAATAGCAACAGGTATTCATAGACTTGGGAAGCCAAGTCAGTGAGTGTCACGTGGGCTCTATTGGTCTTTCTTTCTTCCCCGCAGGAGTACTTTTACATGTGATGGGAGATGCCCTGGGGTCGGTGGTTGTGGTGATTACAGCCATCATATTCTACGTGCTTCCCCTGAAGCATGAGGACCCATGTAACTGGCAGTGCTACATTGACCCCAGCCTGACTGTCATCATGGTCATCATTATTTTGTCATCTGCCTTCCCACTCATTAAGGAGACTGCTGCCATTCTACTGCAGATGGTCCCCAAAGGCGTCAACATGGAAGAGCTGAGTAAGTCATGCAATTCTTATCTTGAACCACTGCCCAGTGACTGTTCTTCAGGCCAAAGGGCCAGCATTGTTTCAGAGCAGTGTTTGATTTCTGTATCCTGAAATACTTTAAATCACAAAGCAATAGAGACATCCTCACATGTTTTGTAGATGACTGCTGCTACTAAGATGACTCACAGCTCCAAGAACCAAAGGTCCTTTTTAGCCCATCATTCTCTGACTCTACTGCAAATTTTTAAGAATGTGTTGCTTGGGCAATACCTATTCCTGGGCTATTTATTTATCTTCATGTCAGAGATTTATTCTAACTCAGATAAGGCCACTCTGCCCAGGACTTGATTTTTATTCCCCCTATTCTGAAAACATGAGTCATTCCTTCCTATTCTAGATCCTGCTTTTTAGCTAACTGATTTTTGTGGGCACACAAGTCACCGTGTGTCCTATAACACAGTAAAATGGACCATATTTAAATTCACTCATTCAGTAGTGGAATCTGTTTCTTTGCTTTGCTCAAATAGAAGCTCAAACTCTCACTTGAGTTTATGTGCATCTGAGGATATAACATTTTAATAGACTTTATAGAATGTCTGAATGGGAACTCTCCAGATGTTGGTGAGAAACTGAATGTGCAACTTCAGTTCTAGTGTTTCTAAATGCAGATGAAGTTTTAATAGGAAAAAATTTTTTTCATGAATATTTGCTATTATTCGATCTATCATTACTTCACCAGTGAGCCAGTAAACATGATCTATAGCCCAGGCCCACTATGCAGTTGAAGGTTGGAAGACCTTATTTCATGACAAATAGCTGAAATTAGATTTCATGGGTCTTAATATATTGAACAGCCGTGGCTAGCCTTTCCCCCTACAGGCATGATTTACAGTGTGACCGTCCTGCATGCCTACTCTTTGCCCAGTGCTGCAGGCAGAGGACGATGGAGGTAAAAGAGGCTCCAAGGAGCAGATATATGGCATCATTTTCCTTCCAGGGCTTGTTTGCCAATGGAAAAAAACAAAATAAGCATATACAAAGCAACTTGTGATATATATTGGCTTATATTGCCTTTTAACAAAATAATATAGATATATTGAAAAGCAGATATTAAAAAATTAGAGTGTAATAACGATAGCAACACTCTTATGATACTACATATCTATAAATAATATAGATATATTGAAAAGCAGATATTAAAAAAATTAGAGTGTAATAACGATAGCAACACTCTTATGATACTTATTACATGCTAGGTAATATTGTCCAAATGCTTTACTTATATTAACTCATTTTAATCCTTAAAATAAACTTATGAGGTACTGTCATTATCATTCCTAATTTACAGATAAGGAAACCGAGGCACAGAGGGACTGGGTAAATTTTACAAGGTCCTGCAGGTAGTAAATGATTAACTGGGATTCAAACTCTAGCTGGCTACAGGTTGTTCATCATCACTGTTCAATACCATCTTTCTAAATACATACTAATTTTAGAAATTATGGAAAATATAGAAGAGCCTAAATAAGAAAATAGAAATCTCTCATAATCCTACCACCCAGAAATTACCACTCTTAATATTTTATGTCAGTCATTCAATAAAACAAGACTTAATCTATCTAAAAAAATCACTTCTGTGTGTATATATATACACTGATGTTTCATTTTTAAAAAATGGAAAGATAAGAAAAATAAGACAGAGAAATATGCAGGAGATGAAGGAGCAAAGTAAACAGACCAAAACAAAGGAGCAAAGTAAACCAGACCAAACAAATGAAGAGGAAATAGGCAGTCTACCTGAAAAAGAATTCATAGTAATGATAGTAAAGATATCCAAAATCTTGGAAATAGAATGAAAAAAATACAAGAAACATTTAACAAGGACCTAGAAGAACTAAAGAGCAAATAAACAATGATGAACAACACAACAAATGAAATTAAAAATTCTCTAAAAGGAATCAATAGCAGAATAACTGAGGCAGAAGAATGGATAAGTGATATGGAAGATAAAATAGTGAAATAACTTCTGTAGAGCAGAATAAAGAAAAAAGAATGAAAAGAATTGAGGACAGTCTCAGAGACCTCTGGGACAACATTAAACACACCAACATTTGAATTATAGGGGTCCTAGAAGAAGAAGAGAAAAACAAAGGGACCGAGAAAATATTTGAAGAGATTTTATTTGAAAATTTCCCTAATATGGGAAAGGAAATATTCAGTCAAGTCCAGGAAGCACAGAGCGTTCCATACAGGATAAATCCAAGGAGAAACACACCAAGACACATATCAAGCTATCAAAAATTAAATGCAAAGAAAAAGTATTAAAAGCAGCAAGGGAGAAGCAACAAATAACATAAAAGGGAATCCCCATAAGGTTAACAGCTGATTTTTCAGCAGAAACTGCAAGCCAGAAGGAAGTGGCAGGACATATTTAAAGTGATGAAAGGGAAAAACCTACAACTAAGATTACTCTACCCAGCAAGGATCTCATTCAAATTCAACAGAGAAATTCAAAGCTTTACAGACAAGCAAAAGCTAAGAGAATTCAACACCACTAAACCAGCTTTACAACAAATTCTAAAGGAACTTCTCTAGGCAGGAAACACAGGAGAAGGAAAACACCTACAATAACAAACCCAAAACAATTAAGAAAATGGTAATAGGAACACACATATCGATAACTACCTTAAATGTAAATGGATTAAATGCTCCAACCAAAAGACATACACTGGCTGAATGCATACAAAAACAAGACCCATATATATACTGTCTACAAGAGACTCACTTCAGACCAAGGGACACATACAGACTTAAAGTGTGGGGATGGAAAAAGATATTCCATGCCAATGGAAATCAAAAGAAAGCTGGAGTAGCAGTTCTCATATCAGACAAAATAGATTTTAAACTAAATACTATTACAAGAAACAAAGAAGGACACTACATAATGATCAAGGGATCAATCCAAGAAGAAGATATAACAATTGTGAATATTTATGCACCCAACATAGGAGCACCTCAATACATAAGGCAAATGCTAACAGCCATAAAAGGGGAAATCAACAGTAACACAATCACAGTGGGGGACTTTGACACCCCCTTTCACCAATGGACGGATCATTTAGAATGAGAATAAATAAGGAAACACAAGCTTTAAATGACACATTAAATAAGATGGACTTAATTGATATTTATAGGACACTCCATCCAAAAACAACAGAATACACTTTCTTCTCAAGTGCTCATGGAACATTCTCCAGGATAGATCATATCTTGGGTTACAAAGGAAACCTTGGTAAACTTAAAAAAATGGAAATCGTATCAAGTATCTTTTCTGACCACAATGCTATGAGACTAGATATCAATAACAGGAAAAAAACTGTAAAAAAATGCAAACACATGGAGGCTAAACAATACACTACTAAATAACCAAGAGATCACTGAAGAAATCAAAGAGGAAATCAACAAATGCCTAGAAACAAATGAGAAAGAAAACACGACAACCCAAAACCTATGGGATGCAGCAAAAGCAGTTCTAAGAGGAAAGTTTATAGCTATACAATCCTACCTCAAGAAACAAGAAAAATCTCAAACAAACAATCTAACCTTACACCTAAAGCAATTAGAGAAAGAAGAACAAAAAAACTCCAAAATTAGCAGAAGGAAAGAAATCATAAATATCAGATCAGAAATAAATGAAAAAGAAATGAAGGAAACAATAGCAAAGATCAATAAAACAAACTAAAAACTAAATAATAAAAACTTTTTCAGGATCTTTGAGAAGATAAACAAAACTGATAAACCATTAGCCAGACTCAACAAGAAAAAAAGGGAGAAGACTCAAATCAACAGAATTAGAAATGAAAAAGGAGAAGTAACAACTGACACTGCAGAAATACAAAAGATCCTGAGAGATTACTACAAGCAACTCTATGCCAATAGAATGGACAGCCTGGAAGAAATGAACAAATTCTTAGAAAAGCACAAACTTCCAAGACTGAACCAGGAAGAAATAGAAAACATAAATAGACCAATCACAAGCACTGAAATTGAAACTGTGATTAAAAATCTTCCAACAAACAAAAGCCCAGGACCAGATGGCTTCACAGGGGAATTCTATCAAACATTTAGAGAAGAGCTAACACCTATCCTTCTCAAACTCTTCCAAAATATAGCAGAGGGAGGAACACTCCCCAACTCATTCTACGAGGCCACCATCACCCTGATACCAAAACCAGACAAAGATGTCACAAAGAAAGAAAACTACAGGCCAATATCACTGATGAACATAGATGCAAAAATCCTCAACGAAATACTAGCAAACAGAATCCAATAGCACATTAAGAGGATCATTAAAAGGATCATACCATGATCAGGTGGGGTTTACCCCAGGAATGCAAGGATTCTTCAATATATGCAAGTCAATCAATGTGATACACTATATTAACATATTGAAGGAGAAAAACCATATGATCATCTCAGTAGGTGCAGCAAAAGCTTTCGACAAAATTCAACACGCATTTACGATAAAAGCCCTGCAGAAAGTAGTCATAGAGGGAATTTACCTCAACATAATAAAGGCCACATATGACAAGCCCAAAGCCAACATCATTCTCAATGGTGAAAAAATGAAACCATTTCCACTAAGATCAGGAACAAGGCAAGGCTGCCCACTTTCCCCACTATTATTCAACATAGTTTTGGAAGTTTTAGCCACAGCAATCAGAGAAGAAAAAGAAATAAAAGGAATCAAAATCAGAAGAGAAGAAGTAAAACTGTCATTGTTTGCAGGTGACATGATGCTATACATAGAGAATCCTAAAGATGCTACCAAAAAACTACTAGAGCTAATCAATGAATTTGGTAAAGTAGCAGGATACAAAATTAATGCACAGAAATCTCTTGCATTCCTATACACTAATGATGAAAAGTCTGAAAGAGAAATTAAGGACACACTCCCATTTACCATTGCAACAAAAAGAATAAAATACCTAGATATAAACCTACCTAAGGAGATGAAAGACCTGTATGCAGAAAACTATAAGACACTGATGAAAGAAATTAAAGATGGTACAAACAGATGGAGAGATATACCATGTTCTTGGATTGAAAGAATCAACATTGTGAAAATGGCTCTACTACCCAAAGCAATCTACAGATTCAATGCAATCCCTATCAAACTACCAATGGTATTTTTCACAGAACTAGAACAAAAAATTTCACAATTTCTATGGAAATGCAAAAGACCCCAAAAAGCCAAAGCAATCTTGAGAAAGGCAAACAGAGCTGGAAGAATCAGGCTCCCTGACTTCAGACTATGCTACAAAGCTACAGTAAACAAGACAGTATGGTACTGGCACAAAAACAGAAATATAGATCAATGGAACAGAGTAGAAAGCCCAGAGATAAACCCATGTGCATATGGTCTCCTTATCTTTGGTAAAGGAGGCAAGAATATACAATGGAGAAAAGACAGCCTCTTCAATAAGTGGTGTTGGAAAAACTGGACAGCTACATGTTAAAGAATGAAATTAGAACACTCCCTAACACCATACACAAAAATAAATTCAAAATGAATTAAAGACCTAAATGTAAGGCCAGAAACTATCAAACTCTTAGAGGAAAACATAGGCAGAACACTCTATGGCATAAATCACAGCAAGATCCTTTTTGACCGACCTCCTAGAGAAGTGGAAATAAAAACAAAAATAAACAAATGGGACCTAATGAAACTTAAAAGCTTTTGCACAGCAAAGGAAACCATCAACGAGACGAAAAGACAACCCTCAGATGGGAAAAATATTTGCAAATGGAGCAGCTGACAAAGGATTAATCTCAAAAATATATAAGCAGCTCATGCAGCTCAATATCAAAAACACAAACAACCCAATCCAACAATAGGCCGAACACCTAAATAGACATTTCTCCAAAGAAGATATTCATGTTGCCAACAAACACATGAAAGCATGCTCAACATCATTAATCATTAGAGAAATGCAAGTCAAAACTACAATGAGGGCTTCCCTGGTGGCGCAGTGGTTGAGAGTCCGCCTGCCGATGCAGGGGACACGGGTTAGTGCCCCGGTCCGGGAAGATCCCACATGCCGTGGAACAGCTAGGCCAGTGAGCCATGGCCGCCGAGCCTGCGTGTCCAGAGGCTGTGCTCTGCCACGGGAGAGGCCACAAC
Source organism: Lipotes vexillifer (assembly GCF_000442215.2). NCBI lineage: Eukaryota > Metazoa > Chordata > Mammalia > Artiodactyla > Lipotidae > Lipotes > Lipotes vexillifer. The sequence continues at coordinate 641,460 of NW_006782755.1, read as the reverse complement.
AGTGAGAGGCCCGCGTACCGCCAAAAAAAAACAAAAAACAAAAAAACTGCAATGAGGTATCACCTCACACCAGTCAGAATGGCCATCATCAAAAACTCTGCAAACAATAAATGCTGGAGAGGGTGTGGAGAAAAGGGAACCCTCTTGCACTGTTGGTGGGAATGTAGATTGATACAGCCACTATGGAGAACAGTTTGGAGGTTCCTTAAAAAACTAAAAACCGTATGACCTAGCAACCCCACTAGTGGGCATATACCCTGAGAAAACCATAATTCAAAAAGAGTCATGTTGGCTTCCCTGGTGGCGCAGTGGTTGAGAGTCTGCCTGCCGATGCAGATGACACGGGTTCGTGCCCCGGTCCGGGAAAATCCCACATGCCACAGAGTGGCTAGGCCCATGAGCCATGGCTTCTGAGCCTGCACATCTGGAGCCTGTACTCCACAATGGGAGAGGCCACAACAGTGAGAGGCCCACGTACTGCAAAAAAAAAAAAACGAGTCATGTACCGCAATGTTCATCGCAGCAGTATTTACAATAGCCAGGACATGGAAGCAACCTAAGTGTCCATCGACAGATGAATGGATAAAGAAGATGTGGCACATATGTATAATGGAATATTACTCAGCCATAAAAAGAAACAAAACTGAGTTATTTGTACTGAGGTGGATGGACCTAGAGTCTGTCATACAGAGTGAACTAAGTCAGAAAGAATAAAACAAATCCCGTATGCTAACACATATATATGGAATCTAAAAAAAAAAAGTTTCTCAAGCACCTAGGGGCAGGACAGGAGTAAAGATGTAGATGTAGAGAATGGACTTGAGGACATGGGGAGGGGAAAGGGTAAGCTGGGACGAAGTGAGAGAGTGGCATGGACACATATAGACTACCAAATGTGAAACAGGTAGCTAGTGGGAAGCAGCCGCATAGCACAGAGAGATCAGCTCTGTGCTTTGTGACCACCTAGAGGGGTGGGATAGGGAGGGTGGGAGGGAGGCTCAAGAGGGAGGGGATATGGGGATATATATATGTATAGCTGATTCCCTTTGTTATGTAGCAGAAACTAATACAACGTTGTAAAGCAATTATACTCCAGTAAAGATGTTAAAAAAAAAAGAGGAAAAAATATCATACCACATACACCTTCTAGCTATTTGCTTTTTCACTTAAAAATATATTATATACACTTTCTCATATCCTTAAATATGCAACTTACTTTTTCACAGCTGTATCATATTCTATCACATAATTGATTTAACGATTTCCATTTTTTTCATTAACACAAAAAGCATTGTCCAAACCATTCTTGTACATAAATATTTGGTTATTTGTTTCAGTTAAATTCCTAGTGTTAGAATTGCTGGTTAAGGTTTTTGATCCCATTGCCAAATCCCCTTTAAAAAAGGCATCCTACTTTATATTCCCACGCCAGTCCATCAGAGCGTCGAATGCCTTGTAAACTCAACCACCCTGGGCATTTTGTGGGGAGGATTGTTATGAAACTTATTTTCTTGAACTGCGGTACGTGGGCCTCTCTCTGTTGTGGCTCCTGTTGCGGAGCACAGGCTCCGGACGCACAGGCTCAGCGTCCATGGCTGCCGGGCTCAGCCGCTCCGTGGCATGTGGGATCTTCCTGGACCGGGTCACGAACCCGTGTCCCCTGCATCAGCAGGCGGACTCTCAACCACTGCGCCACCAGGGAAGCCCCTTGAATTGCCTTTTATGGGCTAACAGTGTATGGTAGAGGAATTCAGAGAGGAAGAAGAAAATTATGGGAAAATGTATGGGCAGATGTAGCCATATACGGTACAGCTATTTTGCTTCCTGTTATTCTTAGTAACTACATCATTCTGGTGAGAATGCTTAAGGGGACCCTATCCTCCCGTGGTGGTTCCATGTTTCAAATGGAGCCCTCACCTTGGCTATTGTTTTCTCTCCCCTATTCTAGTGAGTAAACTCTCTGCCGTGCCCGGAATTAGCAGTGTCCATGAAGTGCACATCTGGGAACTTATAAGTGGGAAGATCATCGCCACTCTGCACATCAAGTATCAGCAGGATGGGGGAGATCAGGATGCCAGTATAAAAATTCGAGAAATCTTCCACAACACGGGAATCCACAATGTGACCATCCAGTTTGAGAAGGTGGACCTGAAGGGGCCCCTGGGGCAGAAGGACTTGCAGCTGCTCTGCAGCTCACCCTGCATCTCCAAGGCCTGCACCAAGCAGCTGTGCTGTCCCCCCGGGGCACTGCCTCTGGCTCATGTCAATGGCTGTGCGGAGCACAATGGCTGTCCCCCACTGGACTTGTCCCGGAGTGATGGCCTTGGGAGACGACAAACAGCAGAAGTGGCTCTTGAAGTATCTTTGGAAGGTTGTCTGAGTGACCACGGACAAGCTCTTAGCAAATCTCAGGAGGACTCACGTTATGTCAACAGCACACATTTTTAGGTTGGTGCCCACATCAGTAAGCTGTATAGGCAAGGCACTTTGGAACCACTAGCTGGGCTTGTGGGAAGAGATTTGTGAGTCATAGACTGATCACACTCACAGTGTGCACACGCTCTGTGTTCAATAAGCGTTTTGGCTGTTTGGGATGTTAGTTGAACTTGTCTGTTAATTTTTATGTGACTGAGAACCCTTTTACATTATCCTGGGTGTTTCATGCTGCTCTTCAACAGTTTTGTGTGAACATTTATTTTCCGAAGCAAATGCATTAGTATACATATCAGGGACATTGAAGGCTGGGACTCAATAATTGTGGACACAGGATTCAAAGTAGTTTTTGTTTGGAATTGCTTAGAACTGCTAGCTGACTCTCAGGTGAGCTCATAGCCAAGCACATCAAACAAAAACTTAAGAACCATAAGAGCTATATTCTTTTCTATTCCACTGGGAGATCATAAAAGAGGACAGTTAAGTAGTCCTATAACTGCAGAAATTTTTTTCTTTGACTAATTTTTGAATAAACGTAAAACGAATACCTAGTAAGGTAGAAAATATTCTCAGAACATTAGAGGATGTCAAGTTTATTGGGGGTGGGGAAAGGCAGGAAGAAAATGCATTTTGATGATTTCTTCATTTTGAGAGGTAGAGAGAAAAAGACTTTCTGCTGTGAACTGAACTACAGCTATAGGATGTTTCAAATGTTCAAATACATAAGATGCTTTTTTTTTCACTTGGAAGTGTGGGAATATTTCTACTCCTTTAAGTATGACACAGTACCTATATACTGTCTTTTAGAGTCAGTCTAGTTAGGACTATTTTCATTTATTGCTTATTAATGATTTACTTATTTGCCCAAATTTCCCTTCAGTCTTCTTTTATATGATCATATTGATCTATGTAGCATTTAACAGGAGAAAATGAGTATTCTCGGGATAGGAGAATATATGGCATTGAGTATGCATTCTTGCCCAAAAAATAAGCTAGATTGACTTTCCTTTAATTAGACATATTTTAAGGTATTTACTATAGTTTCCAACTAGTAATTTGATGGAAAAGTGTATGTCCAAGGGAGAAATGAGAATTAATTAAATTGCTGCCTTTAATGTGTTTCAAGGGGCTTACCTTTTTCTTTTATGTCTCTTTGACCCATATTATCAAGTTCAAATACATCTATTAGAATCTGATTTTCGTTCCATGTACTGGAGAAACATATGGCATGAATTTAACAAACTGTTTAGGCAGCAATATTTTCACCAGAACAGTCTCAAAATAAGTATAAGAAAATGGGAGGTGCCTCGCTAAAGAACTAGAATTTTTTTTTTTTTTTTTTGCGGTACGCGGGCCTCTTACTGTTGTGGCCCCTCCCGTTGCGGAGCACAGGCTCCGGACACGCAGGCTCAGCGGCCATGGCTCATGAGCACAGCCGCTCCGCGGCATGTGGGATCTTCCCGGACCGGGGCACGAACCCGTGTCCTCTGCATCGGCAGGCGGACTCTCAACCACTGCGCCACCAGGAAAGCCCTAGAATCTTTTCTGATGGGTTGCAAAATTGACTGAAAAAGATCATCCCTCAGGCTCTAAGCATTGAGTCTGCACAGTTTAGAATCTTCACAGTTCTCATCAGAAATGCTGGATTGGGAACAGAAAAAGCACCCACATTTTTCAACACAAACACCATTTAAAAAACTGTGTCTTAGTTTTAAATTCTAAGGCTGAAGTAAAGAAGCAACTGTGATCAGTAGAATAGGAAAATTTTTATTCCTCGAAAATTTATTATCCGAGTTTAAATTGGCCATGAATTAGGTAAATAGAAAAATGCCTAAATATGTTTTTATCCCTAGGAGTTTATTAAACATATATACTTAATAGTATTATATAGTATGTACTATAGCTATTATATAGTATGTACTTAATAGCTAAATAGTATTATATAGTATGTACTTAATAGCTAAAATGGGGGTAGATATAAGGCCACATTTTTATTTTTAATATTAAAAGCATGGCACATACTCACGCAAAACAGAGGATTCTCTGTGAAACTCACCACAGTAAAATGTGGACCAAATTCTCTTGTATAAATGTTGGTTGAGATGCACTGATTGGAGCCAAAGAAGAAATGTCTCTCACTTCCAGATCTGAAGGTCTAATTTGATTTCATATCATTCTGCTTTTATTAAAAGGGAAAAATTATAATTTTATAGTTTTTGTGCAGCTGGGTAAAGGAATGCATATTAGTTTACATCCAAATAATGTTCTTTAATTAATCTCGAAAGTATTTTTCTGGAAAGGAAAAGGCTCTTAATTCCAACACAATTAAATCTAACCTCAGAAAATTATCTCGATGGACATTTATGAACATACCAAATTATGGAGTGCAGTCAATGTGAAATAGTACCTTTTGAAGACAGTTGGGCTTGGTGTGTTTAATAATGTCCAAACAAGCTAATTAAGTGCAATATATTTCTATCGGGTTAGGTGCTTGCATTTGCCACTCAGGCACCGTGATGCCTGCGGTATGGTGTTTTTACTTGGGTTTTACTCTCCCTTTAGTTGTCCTGCATTTTAATTCTCCCAAGGAAACACAAAAATTTTCTTTTTTCCTTTGAATGAGCCCTGCAAAGTGGCAGTGGTGCCTAAACAGCACTGTTTTCTTTCCTGAGATTACAAAAATACTGCTACTCAGTTTCGCGTTCCTGTGTGCTTACGTTAGTTCCAGAAAATTCTCTCTTTTTTTTTTTTTAGGAACTGAAAATAAGTTTGTAAGAGTCTAGGGAATCCTCTGGGTGTCAGATCAGGACCAGCCATCAGGTGTTCTAACCTGGGGACGAGGAATAGCCTCCTATTTCTATGGAAAGAGTCCTTTCCGCATTATTTCAGCACCAGCTATAGGAAAAACTAAGTCTGCTTTTATTTTCCAACTTTCAACTCTGTTTGTGAAAATAGAGGTTCCTTTTTTTCCCATGATATTAGTCCGTTATGAATACCCGTGGGGCTACCAGGTTCCATTGTTGACAGAAAAAAATATTATCCCTTTAATTTTTTGATCAATAAAATAGGGAGACATTGAGGAAGAATTTAGAATACTCTCCATGTTTAGTTACTTTTTTTCCTTCTTTCTTTCTTTCTTTTTCTTTTTTTTTTTTTTTTTGCCACAAGCTGGCCAAACTCTAGTGGAGGTAAATCAGGAACTTCAAAGTTCAGTAGGAATGGGTGCTTTGAATGTCAAAGAAATCACTGGGGTAGATTTTGGATTATAATAAACTGCCTTTTGAGGTAGTAAGAGCTTTTGCTATGCTTCTTCAATCTCCTTGTCGTTGACATTTGAACTGGATAACTCCTTGTTGTGTGGGGCTGTCTTGGCCTTGTAGGATTTTTAGCAGCATCTCTTGGCTTCTACCCCCTAGATGCCAGTAGCATTCCCCCAAGTTGTGACAACCAACGATGTCCCCAGACATTGCCACAGGTCCCCTGGGGAGCAGAATAGCCCCTAGTTCTGAGCCACTGACTTAACCTAAGGGTCCCTGAGGGATATTGTTGATGAAAGCCCTTCCAGGGCCCAATAATCCTTTTAATATAATCACTCTACAGAATTTGCTCTTTAAAAAAATATTTTTAAAGGCTAGATAAAACTATTTATAAAAATACAGTCGTCGTTACATAGAACAATGTAATTTGGAAAATAAAGCCCTTATAAATCTGACTATACAGATCAGTCAATATAACAGTGAATAAAATGCTCTCACTGTTCTGTGATGATCTCTTCAACTCATGAATATCCTCAGTTTGATGAACTCACTGCTAAATGAGAAGGGGTTACATCAGCACAATTGATTCTTGGAGTTAAGGTGTTTAATTTCCCACCAATTTTAAACTTGATATTTTTTTGTTACTGGTTTCTGACAAACAGCGCGTCTTATGCTATGACAAATTCGGATGTTAAAAACATTTTTTTCATTGTTCATGACTCACTTAATCCTTTGCCAAATCATATCCATTTTTTTCCAAGAGGACAAAATACATTTCCTGTTTTTAAATTACCCCGCGTGTAATGTATCTTCACACTCTTGCAATTAAAGATCGCAAAAAAGACTGGTTTAAAAAAAACGACTAAACGCAACCCAATTGGGGTTTCTAATTTAGGCTTAGTAAGCATGCCTATTGTATAGCCCTTGTCGTTCACTTGATAAATTGTCACCTATTTGTGCTTCTGAGTGTATTTGCATGTGATTAGCCACAGGAATAAAACAGGAATGAAGTTGTTGAATCAGGGAACTAGCTGCTCAAATGGAACTTGCATCAGACCCTAATCCTCACTGTAATCTCAATGTTCTTATGAATTTGGAGTTTAGCTAATGAAAATGTGCATTTTTTTCTGGAACTTTTCAGGTGTTTCATTCTGGACATTTTTGTTTACGTGGAACTTTCTTGCTTATCGCTAGATGGATCAGTGGGCTCCTCTTGGTACAAAGCCAGGCCAGAGACACTGAACCTCCTCTGAATTCTGATGGGAATAATCTGGAAAGGACGATGATTTTCAAGGGAGAATAACCCCTTCCTGGAGGTCTGAAATTATGTTACAGTATTGTGGAGTTTTGTTGCTTAAAGTCTTCCTTCTGTCCTCACAGGTGATTTTGCCGAAGTATAATTGTCACATTTGGGGGAATTATTAAAACTCTAAGACACAAAGTTTCAATAACTCATCGCTGATTGCATGTGAAGTCCCCCAGTGATGTATGCACAGACGCATACCTTTAAAAGTGAAGATGTTCAATGGTGCTATCAATAAAAAGTTTTAAAAATAAATATATGACTGAGAGATGTTTGTGAAAATTAAACCGATAACGCAAAGTAGCCGAACGCATTTTGTCTTTGTCACTTACTCTAGTCAATTTCCACTCAGTAACTCCGTGGATTGATTTTAATAATTCAGGACTAATTCTGTCTCCATTTCACACCCCTCTGCCGCTCTCCACTCTTGGCAGAAATGTCACCAATTGACCCAGCTACCTTACTTACTGTAACCTGGACTGATCTGGTTTTCTAGTGGGGCCTGTTTGGCCCTGGCTACCCAATGGGTTTGTGTAGGAGGGGAGCTCCTGGGATTTAGGGAATGGTGAGAGGTTAGGCTTTTTTGGGGAGAGACCCTATAGATTTGAAAATCTCTCCAATGAATTGACTGGCATCTTTATGACTATTGAATAAGGGGAAAAGTCTTCCATTTCTTTCAATTGCTTTTATGCTACCCATCAGTCAACTGATTAATCGGCTTATACTTATTGTAAACCATGTACAAGTGCTTCTTGCCTCTAAGGAGTTTATAATCTATATGTGAAAAAGGCAGTCCACCTTTGTGGGAGTTTAAAGAGAGCTACCTGTAGCCTGGATGGCCGGGGAGTGGGGGGATCTTGTGCTGGACGGGTTCTGGTGCTCAGATGCGCACATTCGAAGCCCTGGGCAGCATCTGCAAAGGGAGAGGGTTACATAATATTTCATGACCATTAGCTTCCTTCAGCAGTAAGAGTCTGGAGTATGGAGCAGAGGTGAAAGTACTCAGTACTCTAGGGCTTAGGCTCCAGAATCTCTGACTACTCCATTTAAGAGAGAACCCAGCCTTTCTCTGTGTCTCTTACCTTCCTTAATGTTTCTTCGTAGCACTGTCGCTTGGTAACATTATATTACGCACTTGTTTATTTCCTGTCTCTCCAAGTAGAATAGGGCTTTGTATAATCCACCACTGTGTTCTTCAGCCTCTATCCCAGTGCTTGGAACAGTGCCGCAGTACCTGGCATATGAATGAATGAATGAATGTACACATGAATGAATGAATAGGTTCAGCACTTGGTGTTCCTGGTTGGAGGCTTTGGACAAATCATTTAACTTCACTGTGCTTCAGTTTTCTTATCTATAAATGAGGTTAATGATGAAAGCCTGTGTTATCTTCCTTACAGGGTTATTGTAGGAATCCTAGGAGATCAAATAGGTGAGAGCAGAGTTAAGTGTCGATGGATTTTATTATCTTATGCTTTCAATCTGGCGTTTGCATCCTTCCTGCTCTTATCCCGCCTCCTCTCAGCTCTGTAATCCCATTTTGTCAGTTAAATACCCCTTAAAGCTAAATGGCACTAAACAGTGGTACCATCAACACGGGTAAAAGTGAAGAGGAGAGAATGAAGAGTCAAGCACAGCGCAGATTTCCATTTGAAACTAGCCTTGGGGTACTTCAGTGGATGAAGAAACAGGGAGAGGACAACCCATCTGGAGAGCTGAGACTTCATTCTCTAGGCAGCAGGTGCTAAGCTTTTGTAGGAGGGATGTTGGAGGGTGCAGATTGGGGAAATACCAGGAACAAAGTTTTTTGGTGAAACGATTTTATGCAGACATCTTCCGCACCATGATCTATGCTGCTCTGTGTTCAGTGGTCAGCAGACCTACCACCTCATCTCCTGCCTCACGCAGGATCTTGAGCCCCAGGAGCTGTTGCTAAGGACTCCCTGGGGATGTCCTACTGGAGTCTACAGACATTCCACATTCACTTGGAGTTTACCCCAATTCTTTTTTTTCTCTTATGAAATATGATTGATTTACAATGTTGTGTTAATTTCTGCTGTACAGCAAGGTGATTCAGTTATTCATGTATATATACATTCTTTTTTAAAATATTCTTTTCCATTATGGTTTATCATAGGATACTGAACGCAGTTCCTTGTGCTGTACAGTAGGACCTTGTTGTTTATGCATTGATATATAATCGCTTACATCTGCTAATCCCAACCTCCTACCCCTGGCAACCACAAGTCTGTTCTCTATGTCTGTGAGTCTGTTTCTCTTTCCTAGATAGGTTCAGTTGTGCCATATTTTAGATTCCACCATATAAGTGATATCATATGGTATTTGTCTTTCTCTTTCTGACTTATTTCACTTAGAATGATCATCTCTAGTTGCATCCATGTTGCTGCAAATGGCATTATTTCGTTCTTTTCTTATGGCTGAGTGGTATCCATTGTATATATGCACCACATCTTCTTTATCCATGAGTTTATCCCAATTCTAAAATCACCGTTAGGTGATGCTCTTCTGTTGGTTTTAGTGGGAGCATTCTGCCCACAATCCCTCCTCCATTCTCCTCTCCCCAGACCAGCTGGAACCTTGCTGCCACATTTAATACCACCTTCCCTCTCATCCTGTGTCTAACTAATCTTTATGCTCAATTAATGGTCCCTTCAAAGGACTCTTGACATCAGCCCCTCCTTTTCTATTCCTGTCCCATTTCTTGGGCACAGCGTTAACACCTCACACCTGTGCTGGTGCAGAAAGCTGACCAGCCTTGAACTTCCTGTCGACCCTCTTGTTTCCCTCTGCTCCAGGAAGAGGACAAACTCCTCAGCCTGTCACCAAAGCCCCCTCTGCCCCGCTGGGCCCCAGCAAGCTTTATCTTCTTCAGCAGACAATAAAAGCACCGAGATAACCTAAGGAAGTTAGAACGTGAGAGGGTGTAATGGTGGTTCCTTGTGGACTGGGAAATGGAGTTTTGTATGAGTTGGGGAGTGAATATCACACAGTAGCCTGTTCTGTTTACCCTAAAAAGGCATTTTCACTTTTTTGAGTTTTGAATGAGATTAGCCAAGTGATTTCCTTTCTGCTTTCTCTCTCTCTCTCTTTTTTCTTTTTCTGATTCCTTCCTTTTCTATGTTAGCATGTCACTTTGCCCCAAAGGGTGATTTTCTGTGGATGACAAACTGCCACTCTTCCAGCCCTAGTGTCCTGATTCAGGAGCACGCTCTCAAATGAATATATTCCATGCAGGAAAATAGAGCCACGATCTCACTCATTTTTGTAAGGCAGAAGTATGGTGGACTTTCCTTTGTCTCATACTTGAACGTATGTTCACAGAGGTGGCTGTACCATTATAATAAGCTCCTATATAGAGTCACAATATTTGGTACATCACACTGGTTCTTTTAGGCTTGGAGATGCAAATGTAATTTTCATGGAATTTTTAACCACAGGGCTGGGTGGGTTTTTTGCCTGCATTTTCTCAGGGGAGGGAGGGGAAGGAGGAGGTATAAATTCTTAGAGTGGCTGGTGTCGATATGTGCTTGCAGCGGTGATGATAAAAACCAGGTCTTCTATCTGCCTCAGAAACCCGGGACCTGTGCTGGGCTGTGAGTGTGTGGCTGTAATCTGATGTTCAAAAGTATTTAGAAAAAACGAATATGACACTTTTAGAAGGAGTGATGCCTGAAGCTTTGCTTTATAGCTTTTGCTTTCTATTGTCAAAACTTGCACAGCAGAGGGCTTCCTAAGTGGGGAGACGTGATCTGGCCCATGGCCTGACCAAATCTAGGTTATAGAAAAGGGCTTTCCAGGTGGGTGAGAGGAATTGGGAGATTGGGATTGACACATATACACTATTGATACTATGTATAAAATAGACAACTAATGAGAACATACTGTATAGCACAGAGAGCTCTACTTAATGCACTATGGTGACCTAAATGGGAAGGAAATCTAAAAAAAGAGGGGATATATGTATATATATAGCTGATTCATTTTGCTCTGCACTAGAAACTAACACACCATTGTAAAGCAACTATACTCCAATAAAAATTAATTAACAAATAAAGAAAAGGGGTTTCCAGAGAGATTTTATTATAAGAATTAACATATACTATGAAGCATAGCTTGGAGTTTGAGCATTCTGGCTCTGGGGTCTGCCTGCTGTCAAGTCCCAGCTCCACCAGCTGCTTGACCTCAGGAAGTCCACTATCTGTGAATAAAGAAAGTTTCCTGAGCCTCATTTTTACCATCTGTAAAAGTGGAGAAAGTCTTAATTCCTGCCTCATGAGATTTGGGGGAGGATTAAAGGCGATGGTCCCTGTGGAGTACTCAGCACAGAGCCCGGATCTATAAATGCTCTTAGGAATGCTAGGCCTTCTTTAAACTACCAACTTTAATAAGTAAGATTTCAAGAGTTAGTCTTATTTTTGACTCACTACTCACAGTGGAAATGCCAAAATGTATAGCATAGACCAGCCTTGCGTGTCAGCACCCAATTAGATTTTAAACGTCTTGAGGGCAGAGGCCATATTCCACTATTTCACCAAAGAACAATATAGACTTGATCACATGACCGAAAAATCCCAAGGCACCTTATTCCTAGGAAAGCGAAATTGACCCAATGCTGAAGGGCTTCAGTGGATTACCAGGGCCCTATTCTGCAGGACCTCACCTCCCAACCAAGTTGGTGTCTCCAAGAAGAGCTTTATGGAGGGTTCCTGGGTCCAGGTTCCAGTCAGAAGCAGTGAGGGCTTCAGCTCCATGGCTGTCACTGCCTTTCAGCCACAGACCACCAGGACACACCTGTGGATAAATAATAAAACAAATGGGTTTTAATATTCAATGCAGAGAGGGGACTGTCCATCATGGGGAACCATCTTAGCAAGAGCGTGTTCACAAGGATTAGTTACAGCATCTGGGCTGTGTTAGCTGATCTGGGGGAGGATTCAAGGAAGGGGGGCTTTGCCCTGGATTAGATGCTACCGGCAAGTGGGATAATTCTATGACTGGGTGTCTTAATAAATTCTGTCTATAAGGTGAGGGGAATGAAGCGAGGCTTCAGTTTTAATTGGTAAAGAACAGCAGTCGTTCATATTATCCTGGGTAGGGGGATGTCCAGTATTCCTCTGGCTGGCAGAGCGCTCTTATTTTTATCTGAGCTTAAGATCAGAGGGCAGAGTGGCTTCTTGTCTGGTGCTCATGTCCTGAGACATTGTGTTCAGCAGAACACTCTGATTTAGCCGTGAGCGCCAGGCCAATCCTGGCAACACCAAGACCGAGCTGTGTCAGTTCCAGATGTCAGGGGACCTGCTTGTCTCTTTTTCATATTTTCAGTATGTCATATATTTGTTGATGCATTTTAATGAAGCAGGCTATGAGCATTTAAATCCTGTTTAGAAGATCATTTAGAAGCTCTGTGACCCTGGGCAAGTTACTTCACCTCTTGGAGTGTCAGTATCCACCAAACTTTTCGACATGAGGTATGATACCTACTCCCAGGAGTGCTGTGAAAATAAAATGAGATCATGCATGTTCCTGTTGAGCCCCTCTATGTATATATCTGCCTCCATGACTGTCTCATTTTTAGGACATAAATCAAATGCGCTTTCTCCTTTTGCCTCATTTTATTTCCTTGCATCATGGGACTATTAAAAAAATCCTTTAAGAAAAGGGAACCCTCCTACACTATTGGTGGGAATGTAAATTGGTGCAGCCACTATGGAGAACAGTATGGAGTTTCCTTAAAAAACTAAAAATAGAACTACCATATGATCCAGCAATCCCACTACTGGGCACATATCTGGAGGAAAACATGGGTTTCAAAGGATACATGTACCCCAATGTTCATTGCAGTGCTGTTTACAATAGCTAAGACATGGAAGCCACCTAAATGTCCATTGACAGATGAATGAATAAAGATGTGGTGCATATATGCAATGGAATATTAGCCATTAAAAAGAATGAAATAATGCCATTTGCAGCAACATGGACGGACCTAGAGATTGTCATACTAAGTGAAGTAAACCAGAAAAAGACAAATATCACATGATATCGCTTATATGAGTAATCTAAAAAAATGATACAAATGAACTTGTCTACAAAACAGAAACAGACTCACAGAGTTAGAGAATGAACTTATGGTTACCAGGGGGGAAGGGTGGCAGGGAGGGATAGATTGGGAGTTTGGGATTGACATGTACACACTGCTATATTTAAAATAGATAACCAACAAGGACCTAATGTAAAACACTGTTGTCTTTTTAATGAATATGTGCAAATCAACATCCAATTTCTCTTATTACAGGTAGATTTCTTGTAGCTGTTTATGTTATTATGAAGAGGGAAAATATATTGGCCTACTTTTCTGACTTTTCCCTTAAAGCAGAAAGCCATTTTTTTTGCTTTAGTTATAAAGAAGAGGGGGAATACATGATAAAGTAACTGGTTTGATTTCTCTTTCATTGTACACTGCTTCTGAACATCTAATTGTTTTTAGTTGTCTAAATAAAATGCCTCTAAAACAAACAAACAAACAAAAAGCAAACAAAATCCTTTAAATATCATGCTTAGAAGACTTGCTAGATGCCTAAGGTGATTTCTTCTTTTGTGGTCACTCCTAGGAAATATCCTTCATGTCACTGCCGCCATCACTACTGCTGTAACCAATAAGATGGTGTCAAATAATCAGGGCTAGAGAGAGTCTGGCTAACATGTGTGTCCTAGCATGGGCTGTCACACAGCTTGTCAGTGGCCAGACTGTCACCCAAATACTCAGGTAACTATCTGTCAAACATCAATACATGAATGAATGAAGGGAGGTAAATGGTGAAGTGCGGTTCACCTCTCACCCCACAGTCTGTCAAGTAGGTATTTTCTTTCTCTTTTGACACCAACATTCAAATGAGGCTCTGAAATACAGTTTATAAGTCACTTCAGTGCTCAACACTTCACCACAAAGAATGCTCTGGGTGAGATATCTGTGGTTTCCAACAATGTTGGCCTCCTATCTCCTCTTTACAGTGTCCTGGACTTGGACTTCCACGCCCACATATGTTTCAGGCCATCACATTTGAAACAGATGTTTTGAGCCCCATTGCTCATATGCTAAGATAGTGTCTTGTTATTTGGGAGTTCTTTTTTTTAAAATTTTTATTGGAGTATAGTTGATTTACAATGTTGTGTTAGTTTCTGCTGTACAGCAAAGTGAATCAGTTATACACATACATATATCCACTCTTTTATTTTTCCATATAGGCCATTACAGAGTATTGAGTAGTTCCCTGTGCTCTACAGTAGGTCCTTATTAGTTATCTATTTTATATATAGTAGTGTGTATATGTCTATCCCAATCTCCCAATTTATCCCCCCCCACTTTCCCCCCGGTAACCATAAGATTGTTTCCCACATCTGTGACTCTATTTCTGTTTTGTAAATAAGTTCATTTGTACCATTTTTTTTGGATTCCACATATAAGCAATATCATATGATATTTTTCTTTCTCTGTGTGACTTCCTTCACTCAGTATGATAATCTCTAGGTTCATCCATGTTACTGCAAATGGCATTATTTCATTCTTTTTTATGGCTGAGTAATATTCCATTGTATATATGTACCACATCTTCTTTATTCATTCCTCTGTTGATGGACATTTAGGTTGCTTCCATGTCATTTGGGGGTTCTTGATGTCTTTCTGCCTTTCTTAGAACTATTTTTTAAATTACTAAACTGTCATAAAACAAAATTGTACAGACATGTATAGTGTTTGAGATAATTCCAAACCTCAGAGGAAAGCATATGCTTAATAAAATAACCATTTCCAACTATATATTTTGTTCTTCAACTTGCTTTTTATTCATATTAAAAAACGGAAGTATATTAATTTAAAACAGTGTGTTAGTTTCAGGTGTACGGCAAACTGATTCAGTTATACACACACACATATGTATATATCTATACTCTTTTTTTGATTCTTTTACATAATCATTTATTACAAGATATTGAATACAGTTCCCTGTGTTTATCCTTGTTGTTTATCTATTTTATATATGGTAGTGTGCATCTGTTAATCCCATACTCCCAATTTATCTTCAACCTGCTTTTTATTTTAATTAAAAAAAATTTGTGGCCATGCTGTGTGGCTTTCAGGATCTTAGTTCCCTGACCAGAGATTGAACCCCGGCCCTTGGCAGTGAGTGTGGAGTCCTAACCACTGGACCACCAGGGAATTCCCTTGAACTTGCTTGTTAAAGTGAGCAATATATTCTGGCTACTTTCCAAGTCAGGACATAAAGATTCACTCTATTTCTATTAATAGCTACATAGTATTCCATTGCATGTCTATATCAATAAATATCTAATCTCCTACTGAATTTTACTTCTAGAAAACCATATGGACTTAAATCTACATACAATTTTATGGGTATTATGTGTGAGTATGTTTGGACTCCATGCCATTAAAAGTGTTTCTTCTTTATAGTTTTTGCCCCACCCCATTTTCTACAATGAGTATAAGATACTTATATAATATCAGAAAAAAAGTTATTTAAAAATAGTATTCATTTCACAAATGTTCAATTCAATTCAACAATGTCTCATATCTTCAAATAAAGTTGTTCCTTGACAACATAGACTGCATCTTCATATAATGGTAGCATTGACTCAGCACTCCTATGTGCCAGGTACTTGACATGTATATATGATCTCATTTAACCATCACAAATGTCTGTAAGTCAGTTCGCTCTTTTACTTATGAGGAAAATGAAGCCCAGAGAGTGTTTTTGTTCTTTTAATTTTTAAATATATTAATTTTTTTGGCTGTGTTGGGTTTTCATTGCTATGCACGGGCTTTCTCTAGTTGCGGCGAGCGGGGGCTAGTCTTTGTTGTGGTGCACGGGCTTCTCATTGTGGTGGCTTCTCTTGTTGTAGAGCATGGGCTGTAGGTGCACGGGCTTCAGTAGTTGTGGCATGCAGGCTCAGTAGTTGTGGTGCACGGGCTCAGTAGTTGTGGTGTATGGGCTTACTTGCTCCGCGGCACATGGGATCTTCCTGGACCAGGGATTGAACCTGTGTCCCCTGCATTGGCAGGAGGTTTCTTTCTTTTATTTTATTTTTTTAAAACTTCTTTATTGGAGTATAATTGCTTTACAATGTTGTGTTAGTTTATGCCATATAACAAAGTAAATCATCTATATGTATACATACATCCCCATATTTCCTCCCTCTTGCGTCTCCCTCTCACCCACCCTATCCCACCCCTCTAGGTGGTCACAAATCACTGAGCTGATCTCCCTGTGCTATGCAGCTTCTTCCCACTAGCTATCTATTTTACATTTGGTAGTGTATATATGTCAATGCTACTCTCTCACTTCGTCCCAGCATACCCTTCGCCCTCCCTGTGCCCTTAAGTACACTCTCTACATCTGCGTCTTTATTCCTGTGCTGCCCCTAGGTTCTTCAGAACCTTTTTTTTTTTTTGTTAAATTTAAAGTCCTAGAAGTGGAATTACTGATTTAAAGAGTGCTTTTATAATTTTGAAAGACATTGCCACATTATACTGGTCAGAAGTTGTGTCAATATACTCCACTTTCTGTGGAGAAAGTATATTAAAACATACAATTTTAAGGGAAAAAAAGTAAAATGTAATATTAGACTTTTTTTTTTTTTTTTCTTGCGTTATGCGGACCTCTCACTGTTGTGGCCTCTCCCATTTGCGGAGCACAGGCTCCGGACGCGCAGGCTCAGTGGCCATGGCTCACGGGCCCAGCCGCTCCGCGGCATGTGGGATCTTCCCGAAACGGGGCACGAACCCGCGTCTCCTGCATCAGCAGGCGGACTCTCAAGCACTGCGCCACCAGGGAAGCCCTATCCATTCATTTCTTGATGGACACTTAGGTTGCTTCCATGTCTTGGCTATTGTAAATAGAGCTGCAATGAACATTGTGGTACATGACTCTTTTTGAATTATGGTTTTCTCAGGGTATATGCCCAGTAGTGGGATTGCTGGGTCATATGGTAGTTCTATTTTTAGTTTTTTAAGGAACCTCCATACTCTTCTCTGTAGTGGCTGTATCAATTTACATTCCCACCACCAGTGCAAGAGGGTTCCCTTTTCTCCACACCCTCTCCAGCATTTATTGCTTCTATATATTTTGATAATGGCCATTCTGACTGGTGTGAGGTGATACCTCATTGTAGTTTTGATTTGCATTTCTCTAATAATTAGCGATGTTGAGCATCTTTTCATAAGCTTCTTGCTATCTGTATGTCTTCTTTGGTGAAATTTCTATTTAGGTATTCTGCCCATTTTTTTAATTGGATTATTTGGTTTTTTGATATTGAGCTCCATGAACTGTCTGCATATTTTGGAGATTATTCCTTTGTCTGTAGTTTCATTTGCAAATAGTTTCTCCCATTCTGAGGGTTGTCAGTTGTCTTTTCATCTTGTTTAGCATTTCCTTTGCTGTACAAAAGCATTTACGTTTCATTAGGTCCCATTTGTTTATTTTTGTTTTTATTTTCATTACTCTAGGAGGTGGGTCAAAAAAGATCTTGTTGTTGTTTATGTCAGAGTGTTTTTCCTACATTTTCCTCTAAGAGTTTTATAGTGTCTGGTCTTATATTTAGGTCTTTAAACCATTTTGAGTTTATTTTTGTGTATGGTGTTAGGAAGTGTTCTAATTTCATTCTTTTACATGTAGTTGTCTAGTTTTCCCAGCACCACTTATTGAAGAGGCGGTCTTTTCTCTATTGTATGTCCTTGTCTCCTTTGTCGTAAATTAGGTGACCATATATGCGTGGGTTTATCTCTGAGCTTTCTATCCTGTACCATTGATCTATATTTCTGTTTTTGTGCCAGTACCATACTGTCTTGATTACTGTAGCTTTGTGGTATAGTTTGAAGTTGGGGTGCCTGATTCCTCCAGCTTCGT
The DNA here is from genome assembly GCF_000442215.2 of Lipotes vexillifer. NCBI lineage: Eukaryota > Metazoa > Chordata > Mammalia > Artiodactyla > Lipotidae > Lipotes > Lipotes vexillifer. The sequence continues at coordinate 623,530 of NW_006782755.1, read as the reverse complement.
TTTTCTTTCTAAAGATTGCTTTGGCTATTCAGGATCTTTTGTGTTTCCATATGAATTGTGAAATTATTTGCTCTAATTCTGTGAAGAATGCCATTGGTAGTTTGAGAGGGATTGCTTTGAATATGTAGACTGCTTTGGGTAGTATAGTCATTTTCACAATATTGATTATTCCAATCCAAGAACATGGTATATTTCTCCATCTGTTTATGTCATCTTTGACTTCTTTCATCAGTGTTTTAGAGTTTCCTGAGTACATGTCTTTTGCCTCCTTAGGTAGGTTTATTCCTAGGTATTTTATTCTTTTTGTTGCAACAATAAATGGGAGTGTTTCCTTAATTTGTCTTTCAGATTTTTTGTTGTTAGTGTATAGGGATGCAAGAGTTCTGTGCATAAATTTTATATCCTGCTACTTTACTAAATTCATTGATTAGCTCTAGTAGTTTCATGGTGGCATCTTTAGTATTTTCCACATATAGTATCATGTCATCTGAAACAGTGACAGTTTTACTTCTTCTTTTCCGATTTGGATCCTTTTTATTTCTTTTTCTGCTCTGATTGCCGTGTCTAGGACTTCCAAAACTCTGATGAATAAGGTGGCGAGAGTGGACATCCTTGTCTTGTCCCTGATCTTAGAGGTAATGCTTTCAGTTTTTCACCATTGAGAATGATGTTTGCTGTGGTTTTGTTATATATGGCCTTTATTATGTTGAGGTAGCTTCCCTCTATGCCCACTTTCTGGAGAGTTTTTTATCATAAATGGGTGTTGAATTTTGTGAAAATCTTTTTCTGCATCTATTGACATGATCATATGGTTTATATACCTTAATTTGTTTTTTTTTTGTTCTTTCACTAAATTTATTTATTCATTTATATCTTTATTGGAGTATAATTGCTTTACAATGGTGTGTTGGTTTCTGCTTTAAAACAAAGTGAATCAGTTATACATATACATATGTTCCCATATCTCTTCCCTCTTATGTCTCCCTCCCTCCCACCCTCCCTATCCCACCCCTCCAGACAATCACAAAGCACCAAGCTGACCTCCCTGTGCTATGCGGCTGCTTCCCACTAGTTATCTACCTTACGTTTAGTAGTGTATATATGTCCATGCCTCTCTCTCACTTTGTCACAGCTTACCCTTCCCCCTCCCCATATCCTTAAGTCCATTCTCTAGTAGGTCTGTGTCTTTATGCCTGTCTTACCCTTAGGCTCTTCATGACATTTTTTTTTCTTAAATTCCATATATATGTGTTAGCATATGGTATTTGTCTTTCTCTTTCTGACTTACTTCACTCTGTATGACAGACTCTAGGTCTATCCACCTCATTAAAAATAGCTCAATTTTGATTCTTTCTATGGCTGAGTAATATTCCATTGTATGTATGTGCCATATCTTCTACATCCATTCAACCGATGATGGACACTTAGGTTGTTTCCATCTCCTGGCTATTGTAAATAGAGCTGCAATGAACATTTTGGAACATGACTCTTTTTGAATTATGGTTTTCTCAGGGTATATGCCCAGTAGTGGGATTGCTGGGTCATATGGTAGTTCTATTTCTAGTTTTTTAAGAAACCTCCATACTGTTCTCCACAGTGGCTGTATCAATTTACATTACCACCAACAGTGCAAGAGGGTTCCCTTTTCTCCACACCCTCTCCAGCATTTACTGTTTGCAGAGTTTTTGATGATGGCCATTCTGACTGGTGTGAGATGATATCTCATTGTAGTTTTGATTTGCATTTCTCTAATGACTAATGAAGTTGAGCATTGTTTCATGTGTTTGTTGGCAGTTTGTGTATCTTCTTTGAAGAAATGTCTATTTAGGAGTTCTTCCCATTTTTGGATAGGGTTTGTTTTTTTGTTATTGAGCTGCATGTGGGGCTTATAAATTTTGGAGATTAATCCTTTGTCAGTTGCTTCATTTGCAAATATTTTCTCCCATTCTGAGGGTTGTCATTTGATCTTGTTTATGGTTTCCTTTGCTGTGATAAAGCTTTGAAGTTTCATTAGGTCCCATTTATTTATTTTTGTTTTTATTTCCATTTCTCTTGGAGCTGGGTCAGAAAGGATCTTGCTGTGATTTATGTCATAGGGTGTTCTGCCTATGTTTTCCTCTAAGAGTTTGATAGTTTCTGGCCTTACATTTAGGTCTTTAATCCATTTTGAACTTATTTTTGTGTATGGTGTTAGGGAGTGATCTAATCTCATACTTTTACATGTACCTGTCCAGTTTTCCCAGCACCACTTATTGAAGAGGCTGTCCTTTCTCCACTGTATATTCCTGCCACCTTTATCAAAGATAAGGTGACCATATGTGCATGGGTTTATCTCTGGGCTTTCTATCCTATTCCATTGATCTATCTTTCTGTTTTTGTGCCAGTACCATACTGTCTTGATTACTGTAGCTTTGTAGTATAGTCTGAAGTCAGGCAGCCTGATTCCTCCAGCTCCATTTTTTGTTCTCAAGATTGCTTTGGCTATTCGGGGTCTTTTGTGTTTCCATACAAATTGTGAAATTTTTTGTTCTAGTTCTGTGAAAAATGCCAGTGGTAGTTTGATAGGGATTGCATTGAATCTATAGATTGCTTTGGGAAGTAGAGTCATTTTCACAATGTTGATTCTTCCAATCCAAGAACATGGTATATCTCTCCATCTGTTTGTATCATCTTTAATTTCTTTCATCAGTGTCTTATAATTTTCTGCATACAGGTCTTTTGTCTCCTTAGGTAGGTTTATTCCTAGATATTTTATTCTTTTTGTTGCAATGGTAAATGGGAGTGTTTTCTTGATTTCACTTTCAGATTTTTCATCATTAGTATATAGGAATGCCAGAGATTTCTGTGCATTAATTTTGTATCCTGCTACTTTACCAAATTTATTGATTAGCTCTAGTAGTTTTCTGGTAGCCTCTTTAGGAATCTCTATGTATAGTATCATGTCATCTGCAAACAGTGACAGCTTTACTTCTTCTTTTCCGATTTGGATTCCTTTTATTTCCTTTTCTTCTCTGATTGCTGTGGCTAAAACTTCCAAAACTATGTTGAATAAGAGTGGTGAGAGTGGGCAACCTTGTCTTGTTCCTGACCTTAGTGGAAATGCTTTCAGTTTTTCGCCATTGAGGATGATGTTGGCTGTGGGCTTGTCATATACGGCCTTTATTATATTGAGGAAAGTTCCCTCTACACCTACTTTCTGCAGGGTTTTTATCATAAATGGGTGTTGAATTTTGTCAAAAGCTTTCTCTGCATCTATTGAGATGATCATATGGTTTTTCTCCTTCAATTTGTTAATATGGTTAATCACATTGATAGATTTGCGTATATTGAAGAATCCTTGCATTCCTGGAATAAACCCCACTTGATCATGGTGTATGATCCTTTTAATGTGCTGTTGGATTCTGTTTGCTAGTATTTTGTTGAGGATTTTTGCATCTATGTTCATCAGTGATATTGGCCTGTAGTTTTCTTTCTTTGTGACATCCTTGTCTGGTTTTGGTATCAAGGTGATGGTGGCCTCGTAGAATGAGTTTGGGAGTGTTCCTCCCTCTACTATATTTTGGAAGAGTTTGAGAAGGATAGGTGTTAGCTGTTCTCTTAAATTTTATTAGAATTCGCCTGTGAAGCCATCTGGTCCTGGGCTTTTGTTTGTTGGAAGATTTTTAATCACAGTTTCAATTTCAGTGTTTGTGATTGGTCTGTTCATATTTTCTATTTCTTCCTGATTCAGTCTTGGCAGTTTGTGCATTTCTAAGAATTTGTCCATTTCTTCCAGATTGTCCATTTTATTGGCATAGAGTTGCTTGTAGTAATCCCTCATGATTTTTTTTATTTCTGCAGTGTCAGTTGTTACTTCTCCTTTTTCATTTCTGATTCTATTGATTTGAGTCTTCTCCCTTTTTTTCTTGATGAGTCTGGCTAATGGTTTATCTATTTTGTTTATCTTCTCAAAGAACCAGCTTTTAGTTTTATTGATCTTTGCTATTGTTTCCTTCATTTCTTTTTCATTTATTTCTGATCTGATTTTTATGATTTCTTTCCTTCTGCTAACTCTGGGGTTTTTTTGTTCTTCTTTCTCTAATTGCTTGAGGTGCAAGGTTAGGTTGTTTATTCGAGATGTTTCCTGCTTCTTAAGGTGGGCTTGTATTGCTATAAACTTCCCTCTTAGAACTGCTTTTGCTGCATCCCATAGGTTTTGGGTCGTTGTATCTCCATTGTCATTTGTTTCTAGGTATTTTTTAATTTCCTCTTTGATTTCTTCAGTGATCACTTCGTTATTAAGTAGTGTATTGTTTAGCCTCCATGTGTTTGTATTTTTTACAGATCTTTTCCTATAATTGATATCTAGTCTCATGGCGTTGTGGTCGGAAAAGATACTTGATACAATTTCAATTTTCTTAAATTTACCAAGGCTTGATTTGTGACCCAAGATATGATCTATCCTGGAGAATGTTCCATGAGCACTTGAGAAAAATGTGTATTCTGTTGTTTTTGGATGGAATGTCCTATAAATATCAATTAAGTCCATCTTGTTTAATGTATCATTTAAAGCTTGTGTTTCCTTATTTATTTTCATTTTGGATGATCTGTCCATTGGTGAAAGTGGGGTGTTGAAGTCCCCTACTATGAATGTGTTACTGTCGATTTCCCCTTTTATGGCTGTTAGTATTTGCCTTATGTATTGAGGTGCTCCTATGTTGGGTGCATAAATATTTACAATTGTTGTATCTTCTTCTTGGATCGATCCCTTGATTATTATGTAGTGTCCTACTTTGTCTCTTCTAATAGTCTTTATTTTAAAGCCTATTTTGTCTGATATGAGGACTGCTACTCCAGCTTTCTTTTGGTTTCCATTTGCATGAAATATCTTTTTCCATCCCCTTACTTTCAGTCTGTATGTGTCTCTAGGTCTGAAGTGGGTCTCTTGTAGACAGCAAATATATGGGTCTTGTTTTTGTATCCATTCAGCCAATCTGTGTCTTTTGGTGGGAGCAATCAGTCCATTTACATTTAAGGTAATTATCGATATGTATGTTCCTATTCCCATTTTCTTAATTGTTTTGGGTTTGTTATTGTAGGTCTTTTCCTTCTCTTGTGTTTCTTGCCTAGAGAAGTTCCTTTAGTAGTTGTTGTAAAGCTAGTTTGGTGGTGCTGAACTCTCTCAGCTTTTGCTTGTCTGTAAAGCTTTTAATTTCTCCATCAAATCTGAATGAGATCCTTACTGGGTAGAGTAATCTTGGTTGCAGGTTTTTCTCCTTCATCACTTTAAATATGTCCTGCCACTCCCTTCTGGCTTGCAGGGTTTCTGCTGAGAGATCAGCTGTTAACCTTACGGGGATTCCCTTGTGTGTTATTTGTTGTTTTTCCCTTGCTGCTTTTAATATGCTTTCTTTGTATATAATTTTTGACAGTTTGATTAATATGTGTTTTGGCATATTTCTCCTTGGATTTATCCTGTATGGGACTCTCTGTGCTTTCTGGACTTGATTACCTATTTCCTTTCCCATATTAGGGAAGTTTTCAACTATAAACTCTTCAAATATTTTCTCAGTCCTTTTCTTTTTCTCTTCTTCTTCTGGAACCCCTATAATTCAAACGTTGGTGTGTTTAATGTTGTCCCAGAGGTCTCTGAGACTGTCCTCAGTTCTTTTCATTCTTTTTTCTTTATTCTGCTCTGCAGTAGTTATTTCCACTATTTTATCTTCTACATCACTTTTCCGTTCTTCTGCCTCATTTATTCTGCTATTGATCCCATCTAGAGTATTTTTCATTTCATTTATTGTGTTGTTCATCATTGTCTGTTTCATCTTTATTTCTTCTAGGTCCTTGTTAACTGCTTCTTGCATTTTGTCCATTCTATTTCCAAGATTTTGGATCATCTTTACTATCATTATTCTGAATTCTTTTTCAGGTAGACTGCCTATTTACTCTTCATTTGTTAGGTCTGGTGGGTTTTTATCTTGCTCCTTCATCTGCTGTGTGTTTTTCTGTCTTCTCATTTTGCTTATCTTACTGTGTTTGGGGTCTCCTTTTTGCAGGCTGCAGGTTCGTAGTTCCCGTTGTTTTTGGTGTCTGTCCCCAGTGGCTAAGGTTGGTTCAGTGGGTTGTGTAGGCTTCCTGGTGGAGGGGACTAGTGCCTGTGTTCTGGTGGATGAGGCTAGATCTTGTCTCCCTAGTGGGCAGGTCCACGTCTGGTGGTGTGTTTTGGGGTGTCTGTGGACTTATTATGATTTTAGGCAGCCTCTCTGCTAATGGGTGGGGTTGTGTTCCTGTCTTGCTAGTTGTTTGGCACAGGATGTCCAGCACTGTAGCTTGCTGGTCATTGAGTGAAGCTGGGTGCTGGTGTTGAGATGGAGATCTCTGGGAGATTTTCGCCGTTTGATATTATGTGGAGCTGGGAGGTCTCTTGTGGACCAGTGTCCTGAAGTTGGCTCTGCCACCTCAGAGGCACAGCACTTACTCCTGGCTGCAGCACCAAGAGCCTTTCATCCACACGGCTCAGAATAAAAGGGAGAAAAAGAAAGAATTAGTAGAAGTAGAAAGAAGGAAAGAAAGAAAGAAAGAAAAGATAAAGTAAAATAAAACAAAGTAAGATAAAATATAACAAAATTATTAAAATTAAAAAATAATTATTATGAAAAAAAAACCGGAAGGATAGAACCCTCAGACAAATGGTGGAAGCAAAGCTATACAGACATAATCTCACACAGAAGTATACACATACACGCTCACAAAAAGAGGAAAAGTGGAAAAAATCATAAATCTTGCTCTCAAAATCCATCTCCTCAATTTGGGGTGATTCGTTTTCTATTCATGTATTCCACAGATGCAGGATACATCAAGTTGATTGTGGAGCTTTAATCAGCTGCTTCTGAGGCTGCTGGGAGAGATTTCCCTTTCTCTTCTTTGTTCTCACAGCTCACAGGGGCTCAGCTTTGGATTTGGCCCCGCCTCTGCGTGTAGGTCGCCTGCGTGACGTTGCACCAGCCTGAGGCGCGCCGATCGTTCTCTCGGGGAAGTTGTCCCTGGATCCCGGGACTGTGGCAGTGGCGGGCTGCACAGGCTCCCCAGAAGGGGGTTGTGGATAGTAACCTGTGCTCATACAGAGGCTTCTTGGTGGCGGCAGCAGCAGCCTTAGCGTCTCCTGCCCGTCTCTGGGATCCGTGCTTTTAGCCGTGGCTCGCACCCGTCTCTGGAGCTCCTTTAAGCAGCGCTCTTAATCCCCTCTCCCGCGCATGAGGAAACAAAGAGGTAAGAAAAAGTCTCTTGCCTCTTCGGCAGGTCCAGACTTTTCCCCGGACGCCCTCCCGGCCAGCCGTGGCGCACTAACCCCCTGCAGGCTGTGTTCACGCCGCCAACCCCAGTCCTCTCCCTGCGCTCCAACCGAAGCCCGAGCCTCAGCTCCCAGCCCCGCCCGCCCCCGGCGGGGGAGCACACGAGCCTCTCGGGCTGGTGAGCGCCGGTCGGCGCCGATCCTCTGTGCGGGAATCTCTCCGCTCTGCCCTCCGCACCCCTGTTGCTGTGCTGTCCTCCGCGGCTCCGAAGCTTCCCCCTCCGCCTCCCGCAGTCTCTGCCCGTGAAGGGGCTCCTAGTGTGTGGAGACCTTTCCTCCTTCACGGCTCCCTCCCACTGGTGCAGGTCCCGTCCCTATCCTTTTGTCTCTGTTTTTTCTTTTTTCTTTTGCCCTACCCAGGTACGTGGGGGGGTTTCTTGCCTTTTGGGAGGCCTGAGGTCTTCTGCCAGCGTTCAGTAGTAGGTGTTCTGTAGGAGTTGTTCCACATGTAGATGTATTTCTGGTGTATCTGTGGGGAGGAAGGTGGTCTCCACGTCTTACTCTTCCGCCATCTTCCCGGAAGCCCCCTCTTTCACTCTATACCTTAATTTGTTTATATGGTGTATCACGTTGGTTGATTTGCATATATTGAAGAATCCTTGCATCCCTGGGATAAATCCCACTTTACCATGGTGTATGATTCGTTTAATATGCTGTTGTATTATACTTGCTAGTATTTTGTTGAGTATTTTTGCATATATGTTCATCAGTGATATTGGTGTATAATTTTCTTTTTTGTGAAATCTTTTTCTGGTTTTGTAATCAGGGTGACGGTGGCGTTGTAGAATGAATTTGGGAGTGTTCTTCCTTCTGCAACTTTTTGGAAGAATTTGAGAAGGATAGGTGGTAGCTCTTCTCTAAATGTTTGATAGAATTTGCCTGTGAAGCCATCTGGTCCTGGACTTTTGTTTGTTGGAAGATTTTAAATTACAGTTTCAATTTCATTACTTGTGACTGGTCTGTTTATATTTTCTATTTCTTCCTGGTTCAGTCTTGGAAAATTGTACCTTTCCAAGAATCTGTCCATTTCTTTGTGGTTGTCCATTTTATTGGCATATACTTGTTTGTAGTAGTCTCTTATAATCCTTTGTATTTCTGCAGTGTCAGTTGTTATTTCTCCTTTTCATTTCTAATATTATTGATTTGCATCCTCTGCCTTTTTTTCTTGATGGGTCTGGCTAAAGATATATCAATTTTGTTTATCTTTTCAAAGAACCAGCTTTTAGTTTTATTGATCTTTGTTTTTGTTTTCTTCATTTATATTTCATTTATTTATTTATTTATTTTTTGCGGTATGTGGGCCTCTCACTGTTGTGGCCTCTCCCACTGCGGAGCACAGGCTCCGGACGTGCAGGCTCAGTGGCCATGGCTCACGGGCCCAGCCGCTCCGCGGCATGTGGGATCCTCCCGGACCGGGGCACGAACCCGCGTCCCCTGCATCGGCAGGAGGACTCTCAACCACTGCGCCACCAGGGAAGCCCTCATTTATTTCTGATCTGATCTTTATGATTTCTTTTCTTCTGCTAACTTTGGTTTTTTTTTTTTTTTCTTTCTCTAGCTGCTTTAGGTGTAAGGTTAGATTGTTTATTTGAGGTTTTTCTTCTTTCTTGAGGTGAGATTGCATTGCTATAACCTTCCCTCTTTGAACTGCTTTTGCTGCATCCCATAGGTTTTGGGTCGTCATGTTTTCATTGTCATTTGTTTCTAGGTATTTTTTCATATCCTCTGATTTCTTCAGTGATCTCTTGGCTATTTAGTAGTGTATTGTTTAGCCTCGATGGGTTTGTATTATTTACAGTTTTTTTTCCTGTAATTGCGTTGTTGTAGTAAAAGATACTTGATACAATTTCAATTTTCTTAAATCTACGAAGGCTCATTTTGTGACCCAACATATGATCTATCCTGGAGAATGTTCCTTGAGCACTTGAGAAGGAAGTGTATTCTGTTGTTTTTGGTGGAATGTCCTATAAATATCAATTAAGTCCATCTGGTGTACTGTATCATTTAAAGCTTGTATTTCCTTATTTCTTTTCATTTTGGATGATCTGTCCATTGGTTGAAGTGGGGTGTTAAAGTTCCTTTCTATTACAGTGTTACTGTCAATTTCCCATTTTATGGCTGTTAGCATTTGCCTTATGTATTGAGGTGCTCCTATGTTGGGTGCATAAATATTTACAATTGTTGTATCTTCTTGGATTGAGCCCTTGATCATTATGTTTTGTCCTTCCTTATCTCTTGTAACAGTTTTTATTTTAAAGTCTATTTTATCTGATATGAGTATTGCTACTGCAGCTTTCTTTTGATTTCAGTTTGCATGGAGTATCTTTTTCCATCCCTTCACTTTCAGTCTGTATGTGTCCCTTGGTGAAGTGGGTCTCTTGTAGACAGCATGTATATGGGTCTTCTTTTTGTATCCATTCAGTCTGTGTCTTTTGGTTGGGGTTGGGGCATTTAATCCATTTATATTCAAGGTTATTATCGATATATATGTTCCCATTACCATTTTGGTAATTGTTTTGGGTTCGTTTTTGTGGGTCTTTTTCTTCCCTTGCGTTTCCCACCTAGAGAAATTTCTTTAGCATTTGTTGTAAAGACAGTTTGGAGGTGCTGAATTCTCTTAGCTTTTGCTTGTCTGTAAAGGTTTTAATTTCTCTGTTGAATCTGAATGAGATTCTTGCTGGGTAGAGTAATCTTGGTTGCAGGTTTTTCTGTTTCATCACTTTAAGTATATCCTGCCACTCCCTTCTGGCCTTCAGAGTTTCTGCCAAAAAATCAGCTGATAATCTTATGGGGATTACTTTGTATGCAATTTTTTTTGTTTTTCCCTGCTGCTTTTAATATTTTTTCTTTGAATTTAATTTTTGATAGCTTGATTAATATGTGTCTTGGTGTGTTTCTCCTTGGATTTATCCTGTATGGAATTCTCTGCGCTTCCTGGACTTGATTGACTATTTCCTTTCCCATGTTAGGGGAGTTTTCCACTATAATCTCTTCAAATATTTTCTCAGACCGTTTCTTTTTCTATTCTTCTTCTGGGACCCCTATAATTAGAATGTTGGTGCATATAGTGTTGTTCCAGAGGTTTCTGAGATGTGTTCAGTTCTTTTCATTCTTTCTTCTTTATTCTGCTCCTCGGCAGTTATTTCCACCATTTTGTTTTCCACCTCATTTATTCGTTCTTCTGCCTCAGTTATTCTGTTATTGATTCCTTCTAGTGTATTTTCATTTCAATTATTGTGTTGTTTATTTCTGTTTGTTTGTTCTTTATTCTTCTAGATCTTTGTTAAACATTTCTTGTATTTTCTCAATCCATGCTTCCATTCTGTTTCCGAGATTCTGGATCATCTATACTGTCATTACTCTGAATTCTTTTTCAGGTAGCTTGCCTATTTCCTCTTCCATTTATTTGGTCTTGTAGGTTTTTACGTTGCTCCTTCACCTGTGACATATTTTTTTGCCATCTTATTATTATTATTACTTTTTGATAAGTGGCATTGTGTTCCTATCTTACTGGTTGTTTGGCCTGAGGTTTCCCACACTGGAGTCTGTAGGCTATTGGGTAGAGCTGGGTCTTGGTGCTGAGATGAAGACCTCTGGGCAACCTCACTCCAATGAATATTCCCTGGGGTCTGAGGGTCTCTGTTAGTCCAGTGGTTCTGACTCAGAGCTCCCACTGCAGGAGCTTCAGCCCAAACCCCCAGCTTGTGAAACAAGATCCTGCACGCTGTGTGGGGTGGCAAAAAAAAACAAGAAAAAAGGAGAATGGTAACAAAGTAAAAAATAAAATTAGACTAGGAAACTAACAGATATGTTAGAAAGAATATAAAAATAAAAATACAGATGAAACAACAACTGGAAGGTAAAAGAGAACCACAGTTGTAAAAAAGAGGAGGAGAAAAGAAAAAAAAAGGTGGAAAAGGCCTTGGCTGTGGAGGGAGGGCCTTAAGCAGGGGTGGGGTTTTGGCGGTGGGGGGGCGGGCCCTATGCTCAGGACCCACAGGGCTGGAAAAGGCCCTGTGGGTGTGGGAGGTGGGGCTTAGGCTCAACAGAACAGAAGGGGCCAAGGGTGCCTGTGCCTCTGGTCTCAGAGGGCAGGGGATCCCACCTGGGAGCCTGGCAGGCTTGCTGGGCTCAAGTGGGTGGGGCAAATGCCCTCCTCTCCTGCTTCTCCAGGTCCTGGAGGGCCCCTCCCACCTGCCTCTCCTGTTCTCCCGGCCTCCCTCCTACACCCCTAGGACCAACGTGGCCCGGAGGGGTCCTCTGAGGCCATAGGACCTGGCCAGAAAGCCAGGCAGATTTCCCAGGCCGATTGGGCAGGGGAAACGCTGGGCGTTCTCCCCCCGATCTGAGCCCCCATGGGTCCCCCTCCAGGCGTGAGAACCCCTCCCCCTTCTCAGCCACCCCTCAGGGGTGCTGGTCCTGTCTGGCCTCCACTTTTCCTCCCGCCCCAGTCCCCCCATGTCCTACTGGTTCACTTGGGGGTTCCTCCTGTCTCCTTGGGCATCGAGGTTCCCCCACTAGTGGCCGGCAGGCGCCCTAGTTGTGGGGAGACGCAAACTCCACATCTTCCCACACTGCCATCTTGACTCTGCCCCCTTAATTCTACCTTTTATCCTTTATATAGCCTGTTCTCAATTGAGAACAGGCTCAATTGTAGATTGAGCTTATTGTAAATTCCATGTTGGAGATTCAAAAAGTTAAAAAGAACATTAAATGATTGTCTCTTTAAGAGTCATGTCTTATATTTTTCTTCCCCATTTAAGTGAATTCTCTTTTATCCTCTAATTAAAGAGTAGGTTTCTATTTTGCTGTCACATTTTGGATGTTGGGTATGAACTTGGATTTGAACTGGGCTGTGCTTCAGTATCTTGGATAAGTCTTTTCCCCCTAGACCTTCTTTTCTCCCTCTGTGACATGAGGTCGTTGGGTGAATGATCTCCAGGGGTCCCTTCAGTGCATCTATCCTAGGGTCTCATGGTTCATGTTTGAGTTTCTTATTTTATTCTTGAGCATCTTGAGTAATTCTTGCTACTTTGCTTTGGTGTCCTTCTCTGCTTGTACATCTGTGGCACATGACGAGTGTTTCAGTTCTGTTCTTGGCTAACTTTATTTCCCTTCAGCTCTGCCCTGTTTTCTTTGCCTAAAGGCTTTTTATCTTACATCCTTTTCCCTTATGTTCTTGCAATGAATTCTTCTGGGCTCCTGTCCCCCTTGTAGCTTCCTCACACAGGACCTCTTTGTGACTCAAGCGTCAGAAGATTGGCCTAAGGTCTGTTCTGAAGGCCACTTGTGTTCTTTCAGGATGTCCTCCCCACAGGAGACAGCTGGATCCATGGAAACAGAAGTCTTGCAAAAATTGTGTTTTCTTTCCTTTGCTAGAGGGTTTTGGCATCTGGTCTATTACATTCCACTTCTATCTTTTTATTTTATTTCCCCTACATCTAGGAAGCTTAAAACTTTCTCTAAGATTACCTTTAAAAACTCACCTTCCTCTATTCTCTTTATGGATAGCAGACAGCCTGATGTGGAACTGTATTCCCAAAGCAGGATATGGGAAATGTTTTAGGTGATACATGAACAAACACATTTTTAAAAAAATATTGTGTATTGATTTGAGTGTTTGTTGAAATATAACTATCACATAAAACTTATAGGTTCACAGCTGTGTTATAAAAACTCTCCTTTTAAATACATTTCCTTAACTAGCAAAAGCCTGATTTAAAGAAAATTCTGAATTAATGCAAGTTAACTTTGACCACTTAGTATAGTGTTTTAACATGTTAATTCATTTAATCCTCAGAACAATTCAATGAAGTAGGTGCTATTATTCACCCCCATTTTATTTATTTATTTATTTATTATTTTTATAAGGGGAAATTTTAATTTGATATTTGTGTTTTGTTTTGGTTACACCATTTTAAAAGATATTGCTTATTGTTTTTTCAAGGATTCACAAGAGAGATTTTTCATTAAATTAACAGCTACAAAATTGTTTTTCCTCAACATAAGGATATATGTATGCACCAATTTTGCATTAAACATTGATTAAATACATATTTTAATTAGAAAAAGGAAATTTAACTATTCAGTACTTTTTCTTTATTCCTAGATACCAGGAATTCACCCCCATTTTAAACACGAGGAAAGAGGCATAAGCCAAGTCAGCTGCCCAAAGTCACAAAGCTAGTAGGAGGCAGCACCAGGATCGGAACTTAGGTAGGTTGATTTCAGGACTGTGTTCTAACCACTAAACAATACTGCCTCTAAGAAAGTAATAGAGTACATGGTGTAAGATTTTAGCAAAAGGCATGAAGGTGGTTTTGAATGACTGAAGCTTGGAAAGCTTCCAGGTAATAGAAAACACATGGGCTTTGGCATTGGACATACCTCAAATGCTGGATTGGTTATTGATCAATTGTGTGTTTCTAGACACATCACTTAACCTCTATTAAAATGCTGGAGAAAGTATAAGGGGCTCATTGTGTCATAAGTTTTAACACATGTTAATTCCCTTTCCTCCCTGTGACTCTCATTTTTTTTTTATCCATAAGACACCAAGATCAGTGAATATTGAGAGGATTAGATCAAGTAGCAGTTATCAATGCATGGTAAGTGTTTGTAAAGACACATTGATGTCTTCCACTTTGTTGATCTCTCATAGTGGGCACCTTGACATTTATGATCCCCAAGTGCTTTAAGAAAAGGACTCTCTTACCTTCTCCTTACCAGCAACCAACACAGGGTCAGCCTGGTGAATTTCACTGATGCCAGGCTCTCCGCTGGAAAGGGCAGAGAGTATAGGGTAACCACAGCCAGGAAGAGAATACATTCTTGATTGGGGCTGGACTGATGGGAGAGGGGTTGTATCTCCATCAGAAGAGAAGGGAGTGGGAGATGGAGGTGACCTCTCTGGGGTCCATTCCAGGTCTATGAGGCCATGTGTGGGTAGCTTCAGAACTGGTTTGTTCACTAAATGTATCATTATTAAATGAAGTTCTTGACCTGCAAGATGTAACTGTGGGCAGGGACATCTGAGGTTCAAAATGGGAAATGCCTATAGCAGCATTCTTGTGGTAAAATATTTCCAGATTTTACAACTTTGAACCCATTATCCTGTAAGGAATAATACAAATGGCTCCAGACTATTTACCCAAGTGATTACAACGGCATTTGGTAAAGATAGGGCCCTTTTATTCTTCACAAATGATTAAACCTCTATGACTAATACAAGGGCAGTTGCATTTTAAAGGAGAAGATCAATTGCTAAGCATTTTGAAAAATAGCCGTATGCCCTGGATATCATAACTGAAAATGAAATTTCATGCATTTTGGTGGCAAGGGCTTTTTATAAGCCCTCCACCTCCCCTCATGAATGTATGTGCCTTTTAAAAAAAATAATACTTCATTCTCCTTGACTTCTTCTGTAATGCAGGGAAAAGCAGAATTTGGGTCCAAAGCTCTAATTCAGGTCTCCGCATTTATATTTAAGACGACTGCATGACCTTGGGTAATTCATGAAACCATTCTGCACCTGAGTTCCTTATCCATAAAGTAGGGGTAATGATACCTGCCCTGCCTGCCTTTTAGATTTAAGGCGGGAGGTTATCACATAAGATAATACATGTGAAAGTGTTTTGAAAACGGTGAAGTGCCATCAAATGCAAGTTCTTATTATTTTCCACGTCTTCTACTCAGACACCAGGTCACTTTCACCTTCCAAATTTCAAGTGCCTTTCCTATCTCCTCCCTAAAGCTTAACTCCAAAATGGTTCAGGAGTTAGAGAATGTGAGATTCTGCTGTCCAATTTAATCCTTGGTGACTACCGAAGAATTGTACTTTTGTTTGGATTTTTTTTTTTTTTTTGTAAACTCAAAATGAAATCTCATTAACTTGGGGGAAAGTGATTGAAAATTATAGGAAGAAAAAGAGCAATTCAAAATACTAACACGATTTTATTATGTTTTTCCATAATAGTAAGAGTTTTACATGCCTACCATTTGTGCTCACCAGTATTAGAGGAGATGCAAAAGAAACTTTTGATGGAGCTTTAGTTCAGTGTGTGTGTGTGTGTGTGTGTGTGTGTGTGTGTGTGTGTGTGTGTGTGTGGCTTAGCCTTAGATCTTCCATGAACACAATGCGGATTTGGTTTCCTACTTCCTTCAGTTGTTGAAAATACTTTATCTCCTCTTTGGCTTGTCCAGTTGGCAAATGATCTGAATCTACTGAGTCTGCAGGTTCTACAGTGGGATGTCTTGTCAAACGCGTGTTACAAATATTATTTTAGAGGCAGAAGGGATAGCTTGGGGCTATGAAAACTTTGTGGAGGGGTGACTTCAACCAATTGTTGAATATAGGGCAATAGGGACACAAAACTACAGTAAGTAGGGTAATTTCATTTTCTAAAGTTGGTTATTATTATTTTTTAACTATGTGTCAAGTAGACCCTCCAACGTTAATGCAAATGTGGTCATTAGCTCAACTCAAGTCAAATGATTACACGTTTTTAATTGGTATTGATTCATCAATGACAGTTTTTTCCTTCCTCTTAAGACATTAGCATAATGAAATTAGTCCCATTTAGAGAATTATACATGCAAGAGGCTGAACCATCATAGAATTATCTTAAGACAACTTTAGACTTAAGACTACCATAAGTGATAATAGTAAATCTGAGTAGAACTTTATAGTTTGCAAAGTACTCTTGGATAAAGTTTAAAATATTGGTGTATGGTATCATGCGTGCAACAAGGCAAAGCATGATCTACATTACAGTGTCAGAAGTTATTATTTACCTTTTGTGTATGGGAAAAAAGTTACAGAGAAATTCAGTGGGTTGCCTCCAGTTTACTGATGAGCTAAACTCTTTCCTTGGCTTCCATGATGCTGCTCCAATCTTTCTGGTGACTTGTCCTCTGTCTCCTTCACTAGCATCTCTTTTTCTACTGCTTCCCTATCCTCTGCCTTCTTTCCTTCTTTTAGTCCATGTTTTCACTTGATTGTGTCATGGTTTCCACCCCATGAATGGCTCCAAATCTTATCTCCACACTTCATTATTTTCCTAAGCACTAGAGCTCTGTACTTAATTGTCTGTTGAACATTCCTAGCTAGGGGTCTTATCAGCCTCAAACTCAACGTGTTAAAAACAAACTTCATTATCCCTATGCCAAATCATCTCTTCTTCTTGACCTCCTTAACTTTGTCAGTAACATCACCAACCTCCAAGCCACCAAGGCACCCCTATGATACAAGCTATCACATAATGAGAACTTGTGTGCTGTATTTATGTTGTTTCCATAATCTTAGCAGAACCAGCAGAGTAGGGGTCTTTATTTCATTGCTCCTTGTTTCCCATATCCCTGGCTGAGGATTGGTACCAGAAAGACCTAGCTCCCTATAAGAGCTTCTCAACAGATTGGTTGTGGTGACCTTGAGTATGACTTCAGCTCAGTTTTCCTAGAATGTAAAATGGGAATAAGAGTATCCATTTGTTTAGGAGGAAAAACATCTTGAGGTAGGAAAGAGGAGAAGATAAAAAGGCAGGTGAATTGGTAGCCGAGGGACAGTAAGTTGAGGGACTCCCTCTACGGTGGTCTCTATTTCATTCAGAAGTCAGGGTTCTTCTATTGAGAAAATGTAGCATGAGGCCAGGCTGAAGGAGAGTTGTGAAAATTTGCACAGCTGCTCTGAGGTAGAGAAGAGCTAGGGAGGACCAGAAGGGATGGCTTAATTTACATTAAAAAGCAAGATCGGGGTGAATAGGGAGCAAGAAATAAATATCTAAGAGTGGGCAATTGAAACTTCAGATTGCAGAGGTGGAATGGTTCCTGGTGAAAAGGGTGGATTGTAAGAGTGAGTGGCTGCTATAAAATGCAGGTGAAGGTTATTTGGAATCAAGGAATTGGAGCATGGGCTACAGGATGGGCAATCCACTTGCATGGTGGAATTTGCTAGGATGATGGCAAGATTAGAAGATGGTGAGCAGGTGCCAATTTAAAAAAAAAATAATGGCAAGGGGAGAGACCAAGGGCTGGGTATTCAGTAGGCAAGGAGACAATTAAAAGGTGGCATGAGGACACTCCACTCTCTGTCATACCTCTGTTCTTGCAGATGTTCATGTCTTCTTTTTGTTCATCCTGCACAAAGTTTCCAGAATTATCTTTACAAAGAACAGAGTCGATCATGCCATTTCCGGCCCCAGAATCCTTCAGATTGTTCCTGTCTTAAAAAGCATCTGGAAAAGAATGGATATATATGTGTATATGTATAACTGAATTATTTTGCTGTACACTTGAAACTAACACAGCATTGTAAATCAGCTATCCTCCAATATAAAATAAAAATTAAAAAAAGAAAAAAGTTGTTCCCATCGTCTACAGGAAAAGCCTCAACTTCTCATTTAAAGTTCAGATGAACTCTCTTCATCTTTTCAGCCCTTTTTTTTTTTTATCACAGCCCTTTTTTCACCTCTTGTGTCAGTCAAACTTTATTATCTGCTTTTCCCTTATCCTCAGCTTCTCTTTCTTACCTCTGTACACTTATCTGCTCACGTTGTCTCTGTGACTAGAATGACTGGGCTTCCTTTCACCCAGAAGCTGCACAAAGCTGATACTGATTCCCCCTGGCTTGAAGTGCTGTTTCTCTCTGAACTCCTATAGTGCTTTACCTGAATCTCATTTCTGGCATTTATGACATGGGCCTTATTTTACAATTTTCTCTTCGTGTATCTGATTTCAATGTTGCACAATTCTTGAGAGGAAGGATGTTGTGTTGGCATCTAGCACATGAACTATAAGTGTGTTTATACACATATATACTTATATACAGATATATAAGTGTATGTACTTATATATTACACATATATACTTATATATAGATATATAAGTGCATGTACTTATATATTACATATTTTAAAAATAATATTTTTAATAAAGTGGTAATATATGTAATACAAAAAGATTGAAACCACAGAAAGGCACCCCCCATACATACACATAAAAAGAAAATAAAAATCCTAGGAATTCTAGCAGTTAGAAATAAGATTGCTAACATATTAGTATATAACCTTCCAACTGAAGGCTTAAATTATAATACATGGTCATAGCCC
Organism: Lipotes vexillifer; assembly: GCF_000442215.2. Taxonomy (NCBI): domain Eukaryota; kingdom Metazoa; phylum Chordata; class Mammalia; order Artiodactyla; family Lipotidae; genus Lipotes; species Lipotes vexillifer. The sequence goes on along the minus strand of NW_006782755.1, from coordinate 605,092 downwards.
CACAATCCTTGGCTACACAATCCTCCAGTCCTTGGAGTTACTTGGGGAGATTTTGTGCTTGGGCCTCACCCTTAAAGATTCTGATTTAATTGGTCTTAGATATGGCCTGGGTATCAGTCTTTGAATTTGTGTAATAATAATATCTAACATTAATCATTACTGTTTCAAGTACTTTATAAGACTAGTTCTGAGTCACTGAATTCTCCAAATAATCACTTGAAATTAATATTCTTGTTACCTATTCCTTTATTTCCTACTTTGAGTTGCGAAAACTAAAAACCAGGGAGGTAAGTAATTTGCCCCAAACAAGTGTTAAGTGGCAGAGCCAGGAAGCGAACCCAGGCATTCAGACACCCTAGCCTACCAATGAGTATACAACCTGATTGACTGTTACATAACATATATTCACAAATTATATATATTTAAAGATCAATAGGATGTCATTCTTAAAATTGATGCATTTTCTATTTGCTTTCCAAGTATTTAGTTTGCCTTAATTTCTCCTTCCTTGTCATTTTAAATATTGCAAGTTGATATTTAGCATGGCATAAGTAAGCAAAATGATGTGTTTTTAAAATATATTTTATTAGATGTTTGAACTTGTCTTGAACTTTGGTTTTATAATCTCATGAAAGGAAGCTTTGTATTTGTTTCTGAGAAAAATTTCCATGAATTTTATGTTTGGGGTTAAGGGTTTTGCTTTGACTACCCAGAGACAGTATTCCTGAGAACTCCTAACATTATCTCTCATATATTTGGTTTTATTAAAGTACCAGAAGGCTCTCAGGACATCCAATATGCAGGTCCATTTCCATGCTCTTGAGATAAACACCCAAAGATGAAACACACCAGTTCAAGAAATCTAATCTGACTGCTGAAGCAGATTATAATCTAAGCATCAATTTTCTTCTTTTAAGAGCATGTCCCAAACTAGGAATCAGTATCTGTCAGACTCAGTACGTTTGCAACAACTGGTTTATAATCTACATCAATGATACAACAATTTTCAGTTGTGAAAAATATGTTTTCCCAAGATTGTTTATAATGCCCTTGCATCTGATAAAGGAACATAGAGAAAAATGGGAATGTGAAAAAGAACTTAAACTTTTCAGAGCCTTAGGAAATTCATGTCAATTACCCAGACTTTATCACTGTTAAATTCACTGGAAGGAATCTTTCTAATCCATTCTCCTTCTTCTCCCCATTAATAGAACCCTGAATATTAGCTGGGCACGTAGGTACTCAGCATAAAGACTACATTCCCAGTGTCCCTTGAAGATCAATGTGGCCTTGTGATAAGTTTTGGAAAATGGAATATATGGAGAAGTTGTGTGTGCAAGTTTGTCCCCCTTCTTTCTGGCTGGCTAGAATGCGAGTGTAATGTCTGGGACACAAGGAGGGGGTAACAGATGTGACCATTTTACAGTCAACAACTATGGTCATTCTAATTGTGTGTGTTAAAAGTATGTTTTCCCACTTGGTGCTTACCTTTTCACTCTCTTAATCGTTCATGTCCTTTGATAAACAGGAATTCTTAATTTTAATGCCATTCAGTTTATCAGGTTTTTACCCTTTTACACCGTTGGTGTTTACTGTGTGCTGTTCAAGTAGCTTTTCTACCTTAAGAGCACAAAGACTCTCCCATGGTATTTTCAAAACACTTTGTTTGACAATTCACATTTAGATAATACAGTTCTCCTGGAATTTATATACACATAGAGTGTGAGGCTGGGGCTAAGTTTTATCTTTTTCTATATGCCTAGTTTATTGACCCCATACCATCTATTGGAAAGATACTTTACTGCTCTGCAGTGTCACCTTTGTCACAAATCCAGCATCCATATATGCATAGATCTGTTTCATGACTCTGTTCTATTACATTGGTCATTTGTGTATCCTTGGATAGGTACCACACTGTTTTAATTGCTATAGCCTCATAATAAGTCTTTATAGCAGGTGTAAAATTCTTGGTCAGCAGTCATGTTCTTTTAGAAGGTAAATATAGTATCCTTTTGTCTTCTGGCTTTTGTTATTTTTATAGAAATATCAGCTGGTTGTCCAACCTTTTTGAAGACAATCTTTTCTTTTTTTTCTTTCCCTTCCTTTTCCTTTCATTCTCAAAACTTCCTCAGTGACCTATTCTCATTGCCTTTGGTTTTCATCAGCTTTATTATAATGTACTTAGTGTGGCTTTCTTTTTATTTTTTTCTGCTTGGAGTTCATTTCATTTGCAGTTTTTCATCAGCCATTATCTCATCAAATATTGCTTCTGTTCATTCTTCCTCTCCTTTTCTTCTCTGAGTAATCATATGTTAAACTTTCTCACTGCATCCGATATACCTCTTATCCAATTATGTATTTTCCATCTTTTTATCTTTCTGTGCTTTATTCTGAATATTTTCTTCTGACTTATGTGCTAGTCTACTGCTTCTTTTTTTCAGATATATTTAAACAGCAGTTATACCCATCCATTTCAATTATTTTACTTTCTAGCTCTTGAATATACATTTTAAAATTTATGTGCATACATATTTTTCTTAGTTTTCTGCCGAATTTTTCATGCCTTTTATTTCTTTAAATGTCTTTAGCATATTTATTTTAAAGTCTGTGTCTGGAAACCTAATAATTGGAGTCCCTGTTGATCTATTTATATTGTCTTATTTTTTTCCTGCTGTTTTTTTGTTCATGTCATATTGTCTTCTTTTTTGTCTGCTTATTTTTGATTGTGTGCTGCATATTGCATAGCAAAATTCTTTGTATAAATAATTTGAGGCTAGGCTAATGTTCTTCCTACAGAGAAGATATCATTTTGCTTCTTCTAAGCATCTAGGGGGCACTAGCAATGCTGGATCATTTCAATCCAGTTTACAGACTGAGAGGATTTGAAGTTGAATTGCTATCCTGTAAGAATCTACTTACTTCTCGTTAATCATCATTGGTGTCCTAGAAGGAAAAGAGAGGGAGAAAGGGGTAGAAAGCTTATTTAGAGAAAAAATGTCTGAGAATGTCCTAAACATGGGGAGAGATTTGGACATCCAAATTCATGAAGCTAATAGGTCACTCCAAAATTTCAATCCAAAATCATCTTCTCCAAGACACATAATTATAAAACTCTTGAATCAAAAACAGAGAATTTTAAAAGCAGCAAGAGAAAAAAAAATTTTCTCATACAAAGGAATCCTTATAAGGTTATCAGTGGATTTCTCAATAGAGACCTTGCAAGCCAGGAGAGAATGGGATGATAAATTCAAAGTACTGAAAAAAAAAAAAGACACAATGCCTACCAAGAATACTTTACCCAGCAAAGTTGTCCTTTAAAAGTGAAGGTGAGATAAAGACTTTCCTAATAAACAAAAGCTAAGGGGATTCTTCACCATTAAACCTGCCTTATCCAAAAATGCTGGAAGAAAATTCTTCAAGCTGAAATGAAAAGATACTAAAAGTAACATGAAAACATAAAAACATATATGTACAACACACTAGTAAAGGTCAGCATAATGTCAGATTCAGAATACCCTTATACTGTAAAATGGTGATGTGTTAACTACTTAACTCTAGCATAAAGATTAAAGGACAAAAGTATTAAAAATTGCTATAGCTACAATAATTTGTTAGTGGATACACAATATAAAAAGATGTAAGTGGTGACATTAAAAACATAAAAGTGGGGAGAGTGAAAGGGTAGATTTTTTTTTTTGTAACTGATCAAAGTTAAATGGTTATCACCATAAAATAGGCTGTTACATTCATAAGATGTTTTATGTAAGCCTCATGGTAACCACAGCAATCCTGAGAAAGAACAAAACTGGAGGCAGCACACGTCCTAATTTCAAAATATTCTACTAAGCTACAGTAATCAAAACAGTTGGTTCTGGAAAAAAAAATAGACACCTAAACCAATGGAACAGAATCAAGAGTCCAGAAACAAAGCCTCACATATATGGTTAACTGATATTTACAAGGGAGCTAAGAATATTCAATGGAGAAATTATAGGCTCTTCAATAAATGGTGTTGGGAAAACGGGATAATCACATGCAGAAAAATGAAATTGGACCCCTATCTTACACCACTTATAAAAATTAACTTGAAATGGATTAAAGACTTAAACATAAGTTTCAAAACCATAAAACTCCTGGAAGAAAATGTAAAGAAAAAGTTCCTTGATGTTGGTCTTGGCAATGATTTTTTGGATACGATCCCCAAAACACAAGCAACAAAAGCAAAAATTAATAGGTGAGAATGTATGAATCTAAAAAACGTTCACACAGCAAAAGAAACAATCAACAAAATGAAATCATAACTTATGAAATGAGAGAAAATATTTTCAAATCATCTATCTGATAAGGGGTTGATATCCAAAATATATAAAGAACTCATACAACTTGATAACAAAAAATCCTAAAGAATCCAATGAAAAAAAATGGGCAGAGGATCTGAACAGATATTTTTCCAAAGAAGATATAAAAATGGCCAACAGGTTTGTGGAAAAGTGCTCAGCATCACAAATCATCAGGAGAATGAAAATCAAAACCACAATGAGATATCATCTCACACCTGTTAAAATGGTTATCACCAAAATGACAGGAGATGATGAGTCTTGGAGATGATGTGGAGAAAAGGGAACTCTTGTGGGCTGTTGGTGCGAATGTAAATTGGTGCAGCGACTATGGAAAAAAGTATGGAGGTTCCTCCAAAGATTAAAAATAGAACTACCATGTGATCCAGCAATTCCACTTCTTGGTATATATCCAAAGGAAACAAAACCACTATCTTGAAGAGATTTCTGCACAGCCATGTTCATTGCAGTATTATTTATAATAGCCAAGGCATAGAAATGACCTAAGCATCCATTGATACAGGAATAAAGAAAATGTGGTATCACACACACATACAATGAAATATTATTCAGCCATAAAAAGAAGGAAATTCTGCCATTTGTGACAACATGGATGGACCTTGAAAGCATTGTGCTAAGTGAAATAAGTCAGATGGAGAAAGACAAACACTGTATGAAAGCACTTGTATGTGGACTCTAAAAACACCAAACTCAAAGAAACAGAACAGATTGGTGACTGCCCGAGGTGGGGGGGGTCAGGGAAGGGGCAAGGGGAAATGGGGAGATGTTTGTCAAAGGATACAAACTTCCAGTTATAAGATATACAAGTTCTGGTGATCTATTTTACAACGTGGTAATTATAGCTACTATATACTTGAAAGTTGCTAAGAGAGTAGATCTTAAATTTCTCACCACAAAAAGCAATGATAGCTATGTGATGTGTGGGAGGTGTTAGCTATGTTTTAATCATTTTGCAATATGTAAGTGGATCAAATCATAACATTGTACACCCTAAACTTACACAATGTTACATGTCAATTGTATCTTAATAAAGATGGAAAAACATATATATATATATATATATATATATAAAATATTAAGTGATACTTATATGTGGATGGTAATAATTTGGTAGAAAGGAGAAAATGATGATGCAGGTGACCTCAGCTGAGAAGCAGTTTTACTCCTAGGGTTTGCATGTTGGGGAAATTACAGTCCGAGTCCCAGGAGCCAATGAGCAGGACCTGGTGGTAGGTGTTTCTGTGTCCGTTTTCCAAGACAGCAGCTTGTTTCCAGTGGTAACTGTAGCCTTCAGTTTTCTGTGTACAAAGCTGGCCCCAACTTTATGCAAAAAGCCTCGTTTGCATTCAGTTCCTGTTTTCCTGAGGAAGTAGAAATTCCGTTCCTCATAGTCTGATGTATCTGTTGGACTGAGGCTTGAGTTCTTGCAGGCTTACTATGTGGAGCTTGAGTTAATGAAAGATAATAATATTAATTGAGTGCTTACTATACACGAGGCACTTTGCATTTATCCACTCTAGTAAGCCTCACCACAGCCCTATGAAACTGAAACACCGAGATGTTAAGCAACTTGCCAGTGGTCCCACATTCAGAACTCAGGAAGTGGCAGCCCTGGGATTTGAACCTAGGGAGCCTGACTGCAGAACTCTAGGGTTTGATAACAGTTTATCTAGAGGGTAGATGGGCGTGTGGATTCATTACACAGCACATAGTAATTTGGGGATGCTGATCTTAAAAAATATTCTCCACCATAACATCAGAACTATATTCACGTAGGCAGTGGATTTATTTTTAGCAAAACATGATTTATCACATTAAATGAATGCCAGAGATTTGTTTTTTTGTTGGCACTAAAATTTTAGATGTGTTTGTTTCTAAAGCTGTATATAAGCTAAAATATGTGACCTAATTTTGTATTTATGCTTATTTAAATAATACTGTAATAAATATTATTTTAACCAGCAATGGAAGTCCTCAAAATTTTTTGTCCCAAGAGTTTGACAATTACTCAAGTATAAAATATATTGGTGAAGTTTTTTCAAATCTCTTTTTTTTTCTGGAATAAAGAGGGTCTTTGTTTCTCTTCTCAGTCTCCAGAACATTAATGAGACCTCTGCTTGTATAGTGGAATTAATAGTATAACTCAAAAGAACTGTTCTCATACTGGCTAAGAAGACTGCTTTTGAGGGACTCATCAGACTTGGCTGCAAAAGCTTCAGTTGCCTGGGTAACTGAGCAATGTAGAAGCAGAATCCTGGTATTCAATTTCTTCCCAAGGCAGGCTTTATTTAGTTCAGGAAGACAGGGAATGCCCTGTGATTCTTAAAGAAACTTGGTGGAATTTTGCATTGCAGTTACAGATTTGTAAGACATCCCTTTTCCCTGTGTATTTCCTTGGCGGGGTGGGGGGGGGGAAGGAGTAGACTGCAATGATCTATTCTGTTTCACTGAAATAGCAGAAGACATTAAAAACATGAGCAGTTATATGGTAAATATATACAATGGACTATTACTCAGCCATAAAAAAGAATAATTTCTGTCATTTGCAACAATATGGATGGACCTAGAGGGTATTATGCTTAGTGAAATAAGTCAGACAGAGAAAGACAAATACTCTATGTTATCACATGTGGAATCTAAAAAATAACATAAATGAATATACATAATGAAACAGAAACAGAACCACAGCTATAGAGAACAAACTAGTGGTTACTAGTGGGGAGAGAAAAGGGGGGAGGGGCAAATTAGTGGTATGGGATTAAGAGATATAAAGTATTAATACTATGTATAAAATAAATAAATGACAAGGATATATTGTAGAGCATAGGGAAATATAGCCATTATTTTGTGGTAATTTAAAGTGGAGTACAATTTATAAAAATAATGAATCACTATGCTGTACACTTGTAATTAATATAATGATATAAATCAACTATACTTCAATTACCTACAGTCTCATACAGAGTGAAGTAAGTCAGAAAGAGAAAAACAAATACCGTATGCTAACACACATATATGAAATCTAAAAAAAAAAAAAAGGTTATGAAGAACCTAGGGGCAGGACAGGAATAAAGATGCAGACATAGAGAATGGACTTGAGGGCAGGGGGAGGGGGAAGGGTAAGCTGGAACGAAGTGAGAGAGTGGCACGGACTTATATACACTACCAAATGTAAAACAGATAGCTAGTGGGAAGCAGCTGCATAGCACAGGGAGATCAGCTCAGTGCTTTGTGACCACCTAGAGGGGTGGGATAGGGAGGGTGGGAGGGAGACGCAAGAGGGAGGAGAAATGGGGATATATGTACATGTATAGCTGATTCACTTTGTTATAAAGCAGAAACTAACACACCATTGTAAAGCAATTATACTCCAATAAAGATGTTAAAAAACAAAAACAAAACAAAGACAACATGAGCAGATAGATGATTCAGACTGCGTGAAGTTGACCAGGGACCTCTTACTGAACCCTATGTATCCATTCCTATTCTTGACTTCCTTAGCAAGATTGTAAGGCTGATGGTTATTTTTGGCTGCGTTGGGTCTTTGTTGCTGTGCGCAGGCTTTCTCCAGTTGTGGCAAGCTGTGGCTACTCTTCATTGCGGTGCACAGGCTTCTCATTGTGGTGGCTTCCCTTGTTGTGGAGCACAGGCTCTAGGTGCATGGGCTTCAGTAGTTGCAGCACACGGGCTCAGTAGTTGTGGCTCGTGGGCTCTAGAGTGCAGTCTCAGTAGTTGTGGCACATGGGCTTAGTTGCTCCGCGGCATATGAGATCTTCCCGGAACAGGGCTTGAACCTCTGTCCCCTGTATTGGCAGGCATGATTCTTAACCACTGCACCACCAGGGAAGTCCAAGACTGACTTTTTGGTGCAGGGAGCCATAGCTGTTTTTATAGCCCTGTGACAACTTTATAAGGGTTGAAAACAAATAGAACATTATTTTCATAGACTTGAAGATTGACTCCTTGGTGAAAAAGAAAAGGTTTAATTTGGATTCACGAAATTGTTCCTAAATACTGTAATAAATTTTCACCACTCCTATAGAAACTGCTTTGAATTCTAGTTTATTCTAGCAAATAATAGATAACCAATAATATTTCTTGAGTGAATTAATGAATTAGTCTTTTATTCCCATGTGATACTTTTCAAATAAATATTATTTTGGCATATTATTTGGCAAGGGACTATACTTTTCCATTTTGACCATTTACTGGCAGATACCTCATGCCTTGAAAAACCTTAATCCTAAACTGGAATTTTTCATAAAATGTGAATAAGATAACATAAAAATTTACATTCTTTAACAATAACCACATTTGTTAATGAGATGTTAGGATCAGGCATCTTTATTTTTTATCACAAATTGATAGTCATCTTATCTCCAATCCAGCTGATAGACATGTAAAGGCATAAACAGAAGTGAATGTTTTCTCCCATTCTGAGGGTTGTCTTTTTGATGGTTTCCTTTGCTGTGCAAAAGCTTTTAAGCTTCATTAGGTCCCATTTGTTTATTTTTGTTTTTATTTCCATTTCTCTAGGAGGTGGGTCAAAAAGGATCTTGCTGTGATTTATGTCATAGAGTGTTCTGCCTATGTTTTCCTCTAAGAGTTTTATAGAGTCTGGCCTTACATTTAGGTCTTTAATCCATTTTGAGTTTATTTTTGTGTATGGTGTTAGGAAGTGTTCTAATTTCATTCTTTTACATGTCGCTGTGAAGTTTTCCCAGCACCACTTATTGAATAGGCTGTCTTTTCTCCATTGTATACTCTTGCCACCTTTATCAAAGGTAAGGTGACCATATGTGCATGGGTTTATTCTGGGCTTTCTCTCCTGTTCCATTGATCTATATTTCTGTTTTTGTGCCAGTACCATACTGTCTTGATTACTGTAGCTTTGAAGTATAGTCTGAAGTCCGGGAGCCTGATTCTTCCAGCTCCATTTTTCTTTCTCAAGATAGCTTTGGCTATTCAGGGTCTTTTGTGTTTCCATACAAATTGTGCAATTTTTTGTTCTAGCTCTGTGAAAAATGCCATTGGTAGTTTGATAGGGATTGCACTGAATCTGTAGATTGCTTTGGGTAGTATAATCATTTTCACAATGTTGATTCTTCCAATCCAAGGACATAGTATATCTCTCCCCATCTGTTTGTATCATCTTTAATTTCTTTCATCAGTGTCTTATAGTTTTCTGCATACAGGTATTTTGTCTCCTTAAGCAGCTCATTCAGCTCAATATCAAAGAAACAAACAACCCAATCCAAAAATGGGCAGAAGACCTAAATAGACATTTCTCCAAAGAAGATATACAGATTGCCAACAAACACATGAAAGAATGCTCAACATCACTAATCATTAGAGAAATGCAAATCAAAACTACAATGAGGTATCAACTCACACCAGTCAGAATGGCCATCATCAAAAAATCTACAAACAATAAATGCTGGAGAGGGTGTGGAGAAAAGGAAACCCTCTGGCTCTCGTGGTGGGAATGTAAATTGATACAGCCACTATGGAGAACAGTTTGGAGGCTCCCTAAAAAACTAAAACTAGAACTAGCATATGACCCAACAATCGCATATACCCTGAGAAAACCATAATTCAAAACGAGTCATGTACCACAATGTTCATTGCAGCACTAATCACAATAGCCAGGACATGGAAGCAACCTAAGTGTCCATCGACAGATGAATGGATAAAGAAGATGTGGCACATATATATGATGGAATATTACTCAGCCATAAAAAGAAACGAAATTGAGTTATTTGTAGTGAGGTGGATGGAACTAGAGACTGTCATACAAAGTGAAGAAGGTCAGAAAGAGAAAAAACAAATACCGTATGTTAACACATATGTATGGAATCTAAAAAAAAAAAAAGGTTCTGATTAAACTAGGGGTAGGACAGGAATAAAGACAGAAATGTAGAGAATGGACTTGAGGACACGGGGAGGGGGAAGGGTAAGCTGGGACGAAGTGAGAGAGTGGCATGGACATATATACACTACCAAATGTAAAATAGCTAGCTAGTGGGAAACAGCTGCATGGCACAGGGAGATCAGCTCCGTGCTTTGCGACCACCTACAGGGGTGGGATAAGGAGGGTGGGAGGGAGACGCAAGAAGGAGGGGATATGGGGATATACATATGCATATAGCTGATTCACTTTGTTATACAGCAGAAACTAACACAACATTGTAAAGGAATTATACTCCAATAAAGATGTTTAAAAAAAAGCACAAGTGAATTACTACTTACTAATGTTTTTCACAGTAAGACTTATTAAATAGATGGACTTGTTGCAAAGGAAAAAGATCTGAAATAAAAGTCGGAGTTCCCAGTTACTGTCGTCGGCCACGATAAGGTATTAAAGATAAACGGTAACAAAGGTAGAGCTTGATAGCTGGTCTTTGCAAAATTGGGAAAATAAAACTACCACTCTGATGTGAATACACACAAATTCACGAAAAGCATGTAATCATTTAAAATACAAGTCACTGCCTGTCTTAAGCTGTTCACAGCTTAAACTCATTTGTTCCCTCAATGATTCAACAAAGCAGATATAATTATTATCATTCATTCCCCTGTCATTCATTCCTCAGATAAGGACAACTGAGCTATAGAAAAATGAAGTGATTCCTCTAAATTCATCCAGCTAGTAAGTGCTAAAGCCAGGGTCTAGACCCAGGGAGTCTGGCTCCAGAGCCCTTACTCTTGACGTTCCCTCTCAAAAGTCAGCAGCGAATATAAATCAAATATTGTTTATCTTCAAATATCAAATGAAGACCCAGCTCTCACAAGTTATGCTTTCAAAAAAGAAAAGAACGCTATTGTCATTGCTGAAAGAGTTTTCTTTATCATCTATATTCCCAAGTGGGTAGACAGGATTCAGGAGATAATGCTAGTAAAATACTTTCAGCTTTCTACAACTTAAAGGCAGAGAGAATTATTATCTATTCATGTGAGCAGTTTTATATACTATAAATACACACAGAAAGGTGCATATAATAAGTCAGATAAAAAACCGGTGTTAGATACAGAGAAAACCAATCCCCTTTCTCCCCAAGAAACATACAAAGGGCACAGATTTCATAAGCACATACTTTTGCTGCATTATTGATTAGGCTGTATTTTTTGTTTAATGGTTTTTTATTTTTATTTTTTTAAATTCTGTCAAAGATTAGCGAGAGCAGTGGCTGTAAATAATTTTCAGATGCGAAGGGAATAATTTTATTAGTTTTATTCCAAAAAGACTACAGAAATTCTTCAAGTGATAGACTGAAATCCTGGGTACTAAGAAGATCTCGTAATGCTTTAGAATATAGACAGTTTCCATTCAGCATTAACTAGTTCCTGGACAAATTTAATGTTGTTTGTGTTGCATAATTTAATTCACTCAATTAACAGGGTAAAGATACAGATGTTATTAAAAAAATTACCCCCAGATGACAAATATTATAAATAAGACAGGCATTTTATTATATTAGAGAAAATGAATTCACAGTATACGGTTATTGGTTACAAAATAAGAGAACTGATATAAATGTAACGCTATTTAGATATTTACTTTTGATTTGAAAGGTGAACCATTAATCAAACATTTTGATTCAGTGGCTAAGGGAAAATTAATCATTGATACTATTAACGACTTGTAGGAGTGTTATATTAGGCAAGTGAGTTTGTTACTTCTGAATTTCCTTCTGACAATAGTCTCATTATATTTCTTAAAACCTGTAGCTTATCCAAGGTAGGCAGGAATTAAGTATTATAAGAAGGCAATTTTCAGTATGTAGTTATAAATGTGACACTCATAAGTTTCACATTTGAAATATTTTCAAAATGAAACATTTACTCGATTGCTAAACTTTCAATGTACTTATTCAGTGATTTAATTTTCTTTTGTAGAATCATAACACACTTGGTTGTAATAAGAATGTTACAGAGTAAGTATCATATAACTTGTGCACGTGTATTTATTTTCTTAATATCAATTTTTGTATCCTGCACCACGTTAACTTTACATCAGACCAGCATGAAGATGACATGAAATTTATGAATTCAACAGTTTTTCCCATATATATGTAATGGATTAGAAACAAATTAAAGAATCTGAAATTCTATATTTTCTTCCTAAATATCTTGCTTATTTTCTTAAGAATCTAGTATTTCCTGTTAGAAATCTGATGTCATCTGGAATAGTTTAGCATGATATTAAAAGCTAAAAATATTTAATCCATAAAATCAGTTCTCCATTAATTCAGGAATGGTCAGTTATAATAGGCTTGGTGAGATAAAGGTATCAATATCTTTCCATTTCCTTTACGGTGTAATTGTCTACGTAGCTTTTATTTATTCCTGAAATACATTTATATTTAACTTTTATTTATATACTCTACAAAATTGATGGAGCTATTTAAAAATTTTGAACACATTCTGCATTTTCTTATTTAATGTTTTTGAGTTGAGTAACAGGACTGTATTTAGTTTTGTTTTGAAAATGTCCTAGTTGAAGGAAAATGACTTTACAATTAATTATGATTGAATAGGTCAACATTTCGAACTGTGAACAACTCGTCAGCTTACCTCACTGGTTATAGTGCAATTTGCATTTATATTTCCTAAATATTTCTCCCCTTTGATTTCTTTGAAAAAACGGATCTGAAAAGTTACTTGACAATTTTATAAATAAATAAAATAATCTTCTGGTATGATTATAGTTTTGTTTGTAACAATTATGAGGACATATTTGTAACCTGATACATTAGTGTATAAATTTACCCACTAACAAGGAGTTAATATTTTTCAAACTGTAAAGAAAAAAGAAGACTAATGCTAATTTTTCAAACTCCAGCATTCAGTAAATAGAATTTTTGTTTGTTTGTTTTATAATGGTACTAGAACCTTGTATGTTCTCAAGATGTAGAGAAAAATTTCTGGCAAAGATTGATATAGAAGATAATTTTAAAGAGCCTACTCTTTAATTAAATTGCCCACATAGGGACTGCAGAAATCTAAAACTCAGTCTGGAATTAAGTCCTGTGTAAGCTGAGGTCCAACTTTCTATTTTACAGGTTTGTTAAGGGATTTATCCAAGCAAAATCAGGATTTCCAAGGTTGACTCTCAAAGGAATAGGCTGTGTTTTATGCATCTAAATAGAGCTTGAATTTGTCCAAAAATTCATTCATGTTTATCAATACATAGTGTAAAAGCAAAGAAAAAAAAGCCTTTTGATAAGTAACTGATTAGCAATTAGTTTAGTAATTTTTTGATATGGATAAGTTTAGTAGGTAGCAATATGAAACCAGCTAAGTTTCTACAATAAGAAAGCAGAAGAGGAGATTTAATAATCAACATTAAAAATTGTCCAAGGCTTTCTCAAATTTTAAATTTAATGGTGTTTCTCCTGCCCCCATTTAACTGTTTTCTAAGAAATTATTTTTCTGGATGTTTGATCACCTATACTTTAAAAGTTTACTTCTTAGTGTATTACATTTATTAACATTTTCTTAAATACCTTATTTTCATTTTCATCAACTTGAAATGTCCTCTGCATTTCACACAATGTACTTCACAAGAAAATTGTATATTATGCACACATTTTGCCTCTAGTTCCTTAAGCCAACTAAAGATAAAGCCTAGACGTGTAAGTTAATTTCTGTCACTACAGAAGAAACTGATCATTCCTTCCTTTTTCCCTCTGAACTTGTACCCATATTTTGCTCTATATTATTCTGTAACTTTCTAATATGAAGCCTTATGCCCTGCAAAAATTATGCTGTGTCTGAAAGTTTAGTTTTGTAAGATTATAAGTTACAGGCTAAGTTCCCTACCATCTTGATTTACTGCCACTGATTGCATTCCTATTGGGATGACCTGATTTCATCCATTTCACTTACTTTGGGGACAGTCTATGAATTTTCCAGGGTTGATTTAACCACTTTAATCTCTTCTAGGAAAATGGCTTTTTTCCTTCCATTTCAGCATCAAAGCTTAAAATTAACCTTTAGTTTTAAAATATTTATATTTTATATATTCTTTGTACATTTGTATTATTTTTGTAAGATCAGGAAAAATGAAAACAGAAAAGTTTGAGAAATGAACATGTTCTTTCATCTGTAGACACTTTGAAAAGAAGAAAAGTCCCCACATATGCAATGAAGAGATTATCTGATATTTTAACATATAAACTTGGTTTACTGGATTTAGTCAGAAACAAATAAAATAAACTATCACTTTTGTTTGGAGGAGAGAGAATATATATCTAGAGGTAGAGGGGGAATCCCACTGAAGCTGTTTTGACTAAATTCTTATTCGTTGCATGTTTTTTGACATTGGTGGCCCAAGATACTGTCTACCATTGCTTAAGAAAGTATACTGAATGTGTAACTAAAAATAAGTATCTTTAAAATTTTAAGGGTGTTCAGATTTATATAAAATATGGTAACTAATCTTAAAAATTATCTTGATTGCAAGAGATGGCTATGATGGAGAAAACTGATAGGTTTATTATTAAATATTTGTATTCTAGCTTTGCATATTACTCACCCTGTGGCCCAAAGAAAGTTTCTGCAGGTCCTCTTGGATTGGATGAGTTTTTTTACAAATCCTCTGTAGTTAGATAAATTCACAGCAGCTTCAAAATCTATAAATGCCGAATGTGTCTGCTGAGAAAAATCTTTTCTTTTCTCCTCAGGGCTATAGCAGATCCTAGTGAGTTTTGGAAGTTAAAAGCAGAAATTAACTCTGAGCCTTCATCTGTGGCCTGGCAGCGCCTCCTTATGTCCAGGATCTAGAATATACAACAAATGATGTCTAAATCTTGAAGTGAAAAACCAAAACTGTTGGCTTTGGTCCTGGACTGTCAGAAACAGAATTGGCTTTAACTCGCCATTTACTGTCTGTTGAAGACCCAGCACCAGGAATTTCTTGTTTTCTTTCCAGCCCCCCAGTCTGGTTTTTGGGAGGTGTTCAGTAGACTAATGAACATTAGGATATATTTGCTGGGATTTAATATGCTGCTCCCTCTGGGAGATCTGCATGTTAATTGCAGACAATGCTTTAAAAAGAGGGGCTCCTGAAGTATGGAATTTCTGGGGTCACTGAGTCAGTACAGAAAAGCCAGGACTAGGATGAGGTGAGTGAAGCTGAACCATGCAAGTGCAAGGTGCAATTCTGTATTTAAATTTTTGACAGTTTGCTCATCCTGGATTTTCTGCATTAACTGTTTGATTTTTATTTTTGAAATTTATTTTATTGAAGTATAGTTGATTTGCAATTTCTACTGCACAGCAAAGTAATTCAGTTATACATATACATACATCTACTCTTTTTCATATTCTCTTCCATTATGGTTTATCATGGGATATTGAATATAGTTCCCTGTGCTATACAGTCGGACCTTGCTGTTTATGCATTCTGCGTATAATGGTTTGCATCTACTAATCCCAAGCTCCCAATTCATCCCAGCAAAAAATTTTGTTTTTAAAAAGATTGCATCGGGCTTCCCTGGTGGCGCAGTGGTTGAGGGTCCGCCTGCCGATGCAGGGGACGCGGGTTCGTTCCCTGGCCTGGGAGGATCGCCATGGCCGCTGGGCCTGCGTGTCCAGAGCCTGGGCCCCGCAACGGGAGGGGCCACGACAGTGAGAGGCCCGCGTACCAAAAAAAAAAAAAAAAAAAGATTGCATCAAAATATTATTTATCAGGACTTCCCTGGTGGTCTAGTGGTTAAGAATCTGCCTTCCAATGCAGGGTATGTGGGTTCGAGCCCTGGTCGGGGAACTAAGATTCCACATGCTGCGGGGAAGTAAGCCTGCGCGGCAACTACTGAGCCTGCACGCCAAAACTAGAGAGAAGCCCGCGTGCCGCAACGGAAGATCCCGCCTGCCACGACTAAGACCCAATGCAGACAAAAAAAAAATTGCTCATCCTAATTTCTCTTTTTCTTTCTTTTTTTTTCTGTGTGTGTGGTACGCGGGCCTCTCACTGTTGTGGCCTCTCCCGTTGCGGAGCACAGGCTCCGGACGCACAGGCTCAGCGGCCATGGCTCACGGGTACAGCCGCTCCGTGGGATGTGGGATCTTCCTGGGCCGGGGCACGAACCCGTGTCCCCTGCATTGGCAGGCGGACTCTCAACCACTGCGCCACCAGGGAAGCCCACTCATCCTAATTTCTATGTTTTTTGATTCCCCTTTAAGTTCTGCACCTCACCTGCCCCCACCCCCAAAACCAGACGAGTGCCTTTCTTTCCTCACACTATTCCTGACCCGGTCAATAGGGAGTGGCTTTTTTTGATGTCTGCCATTCCTAGAACTCTAGGTATTACACTACTAAGTTGCCACCCAGTTCACCTTGCCAATGAACTCAATGACCACCAGTGAATAAGCAGTTTCACTTCGTCTATCAGAAATACACAGGGGAAAAATACTGAAAGAAAACTTGCCACCAATCCAGTGATGTTGGAAGGGTTTAATGGGTTTAATGGGTTCATGTAGCAAGGGAGGATGAGGTCTTTGGGTTCAAAGGATTATAAAATAATAAAGTTATATAACATTGGCACTACTCTAATAAAAAAAAATACAGAACCTGCCGTATTGCAAAGTTATTTAAGGGCTTGGATGATCTTTCACTTTGTGTGTGGCTGTGTTTTCAGTAGTCGTTATTCACATTTCAAACTGTTGCCTTTTTCTGGTAGGCTGAAATAGATGTAACCAGATTAGAGAATGCATATCCTAAGAGCATAGGGTTTAATATTAACTTCCTAGAGAGCAGAAACTAAAGCTTCCAGTGGGCGCTGAGGACTCAGCACTGCCATGCCTGGAATGTGACCAGATTTCAGCCTTCAGATATCAGCATCTGGGCCTTCTAAGATGTGGTACTGTGAACCCTTTTGAGGTTTAGGGCAGGGAAGAATAATTCCATGTTCGGCAGCCCTTCAGATTCGTACTGGTGCTTTTTTGAGTTGAGCCTGTAATGTGTTTTGGTGGCTTTTGTTTTTCTTTCATGATCAAAGTTTCCTGGTTTTAACAAAAATCAGTAACCCAGAAAGCTTTTAACTTCAGCTGGGCAAGAAGATAGGGCTAGAGAGAAGACGATCTTGATAAAAACCAAGAGCTTAAATTCACTTACATCTTTGCTTTAACTCATGAAAATAGGTCTCCACCTAATTTAGGATTTTTATTTCATTTTAGTATGACTGGGACATCTTCACTGTGTTTATCAGGAATTAAAATCTCTGGGGGTGAGGAGGGATAAATTAGGAGTATGGGATTAACAGATATATACCACTATATATAAATAGATAAACAACAAGGATTTACTGTATAGCATAGGAAACTATATTCAATATTTTGTAATAACCTGTAATGGAAAAGAATTGGAAAAATGTATGTATAACTGAATTACTTTGCTGTATACCTGAAACTAACACAATATTGTAAATCAATTATAGTTCAATTAAAAACCATCTCGAGGGTCAGGGTCTAGCAAATTCATTAAAGAACTGCCTATAACTCATTGTGGAAGAAATCTGGCTATAAGTAATAAACCAGTTTAACCAGTTTCATGTTTGACACATGCTTGATTAGTAATAGTGATGGCAGCCTTCCATGTTCCTTATTTTCTTTTCCACAGAAGTCAGAGAAAAAACAATTTAACATTATATTAGGAAATAACTTCCTGTCATCTTTATAAAAAGCATAATTATATACTAGATACAATAGATGCTTTTTTTGATATCCTTTTCATGGGAAGTTTTGTTTCTGTGTTTTAAAGGGTTTTCCTCTGATACACATGGTTTAAATATGGTTTCATTAATTTTGACTTTCTGAGCTTGAATAATTTATGTATACTGTAATTGGATATGAATTCAGCTAAAAATCCTTGTCCTTAATTTAACAAGACTTTAAAATTAGTGTTTCAAAATTAAGAGAAAAATTTGGTTTAAAGAATATTAGCTGCCATACAACCAATGTCATAAATAAGAATAACTTCCATGATCAGTGTACCATTTAATTGTATCAATTAAGCCTCTTTATTAGGTAACACCTCTAAGAAAAGCTAAGTCAAAGCTCCTAGGGTTAACATGCGTAATACAGACTTTTTGTGAACTTTGGAATCTCTTGCGTGTGTCCAAAAGGTCACAAAAGTATTTTCACAAGAGCCCCCATTTGTCTTCTTATTTTTCTATCATTAGAAATTTCAACAGCTAATCAACAAGGACCTACTGTATAGCATAGGGAACTCTACTCAATATTCTGTAATAACCTAAATGGGAAAAGAATTTGAAAAAAAAATATGTATAACTAATCACTTTGCTGTACACCTGAAACTAACACAACATTGTAAATCAACTATACTCCAATATAAAATAAAAAGTAAAAAAAATAAAGGCACAGAATCCACAGTACATATGAAGATTATGTGGATCACAAAAAAGCAGTGTTCAGCTTAAAACTGATGTTAAGTATTTTTAAAAAGTTGCTTGTAATTTAAAAGAAAAGAAATTTCATTATTCAACACTTACACTTAAGACGAATAGAAAATATTTACAAACTGAATTTGTCTCCCTCAATATAAGTGCTAGCATCATTATAACAGTGCTTTATTCTTTTTATTGCATATATACTTTTTAAAAATTTTGGTTTATGTTCGGTTAAGCAGATTCTTGTGATCTAGCTTAGGAAACTGACCACAGTTTTAAATACCACTACTATGCGAAAATGAAGCAAACTTTTGGAACATAGTATTTGCACTAGGGAATACCTCTGTTTGTTATAGAGAATCATGGATCCCATCAGAGCCGGCTTTTCTTACTGAGGCATCAAAATGAACTCAGTTTAGGACCATTTAACACAGGAGATGGTCCCATGGCTGAACTTAGATGACATGGTTTGAGATTCTGTGTTATTAACTATCAAGATGGAGCCGAGCAACTGATACAGAAAACAATCTTTAAATTGCTCTGAGAAAAGGAGGAGTAGGGCAGTAATCAGAATTTTAAAACATTACCAGTAAGATTAACTTCAATCACATGAGGCTGGATGACCAATTAATTTATAAAATACAGTGGCTCACTTAAGGTATTAACTTAATATGTCAAATGGATGAAGTTGGTCTGAGGACTTGTGGGTCATAAAGGAAACTTTGTTTTGAATATGTTTAGTTTCATAAAAGTCACTTATCTTCACGTGTAATTAGAAGCAACAATAGGAGTCTCACCCCCCCTCTCCTTGTGTATGACAAATTTCTGATCTGGTTTTATCAACTAGAAAATGATATTGGATGACTTTGGAAGGATAATAAATAATATAGAATTCTTGCCTTGGAGAAACATTTGAGTTCTTCAACAAAATAATTTATCTGTCTCTGCATACACTTAATGCAAATACTTTATTTTGTTTCAAGTAATTGAAAAGGTTAACCAGGAATATCTATGTTAATTAACCATTATTAATGCTGCTTATCTCATACATATATTGGGCATTTGATATACTTGAGTCATGATGAATTATAGTGTAAACCCAAAAATGAGAGTAGAGAAACCATATTTTTATTTTTTAATGACACAGATAATTTGGTTTGGTCTTCGTGATGTGTCAGTGACATACATGTAATAGAAAGCAGTAAATTGAGAGGCTATAGTTTGGAATTTTCTTGAAGGAACACAAATACTACTACCCCCAGGAGTATTTCCTTCAAGATAATTTCTTGGACTGTAAAAAGCCCAGGCTTGACTTTGGTTCTCAACCAGTGTAGCTGGGAATTCAG
The DNA here is from genome assembly GCF_000442215.2 of Lipotes vexillifer. Lineage (NCBI taxonomy): Eukaryota > Metazoa > Chordata > Mammalia > Artiodactyla > Lipotidae > Lipotes > Lipotes vexillifer. The sequence continues at coordinate 584,977 of NW_006782755.1, read as the reverse complement.
AAACTTGCTATGTTTCTATCAAAACAGGTCCTTAACAAATGGTTAGAAATTTTTTTTTTAATTTTACTTATTTAGCTAAACAAGTCATTCATATTTGTAAGAAAAAGAACACACAGATAAAAAATAAAAGATAAAGTTATTTTTACGTCTGCTACTTGATCCCAGTGATATAATATTATTTATACACTGTGGTAAGTTAAAAATGCACATTACAACTCTAAAGCAACTCCTAACAACATAACACAGAGGTACAACTAATAAGCCAGTAATGGAGGTAAAATGAAATACTTAAAAAAGAAATCAGTTAATCTGAAAGAAGGCAGAATAAGAGGGGAGAAAAAGAAGAACAACATATGGGACAAATAAATATCTAGTGGCAAGAAAATAGAGTTAAAGGTAATCATATTGATAACCGCATTAAGTATAAATGGTCTAAATACTCCAATTAAAAGGCAAAAATTAGAGATTGTCAGACTAGAAAAGAGAGCAAGACCCAATTATATGCTATCTATAAGAAATAGACTTTAAATATAAAGACACAGGTAGGGTAAAAATAAAAGATGGAAGAAATATACCCTGTAAACATTAATAAGAAAACTAGAGTGGCTATATTAGTATCAGACAGACTTTAAAATAAAGAATATGACCAGGAATAAAAGGAGACATTTTATAATAATAAAAGGAGCAATTCATCAAGAAGACATCGTGATTCTGAATGTGTATGCACCCAATAATAGAACTTCAAAATACATGAAGAAATAATTGACAGAACTGAAAGGGGAAAAAACCAAATCCACAGTTATAGTTGGAGACTTCAACAATTCTCTCTCAGTAACTGATAGAACAAGAAAATCAGTAAGTTTATAGAAGAGCTGAATGACGCTGTCAACCAACTTGACCTAATTGACATTTATAAAACATTCCACATAAAAGCAGAATTTGCATTATTTTCAAGCTCACATAAATTTCATCAAGATAAGTCATACACTGGGCAAGAGACCAAGTCTTTTTAAAAAGTTGTTTGATATCATAGAGTATTTTTCTGACCACGATAAAATTAAATGAGACATCAGTGATAGAATGTTATCTGAAAATCTCCATGTATTTGGGAATTAAGCAACATATTTCTAAACAACTAATGTATCAAAAAAGAAATCACAAGGGAAAAAAACCCACTTTGTTTTGTAACCCACTATATTTACTTAACAGTATGTTCTAGTATGTTAATATCATCATATTTAATGACTCTGTTGCATGGAGGTAGCATAATTTATTTAGTCAGTTTACTGATGTTGGCCATTTAGATTGTTTCTAAGTTTTCACTTTTGTAAACAATGCCTCTGCAAACACTGTTGTATGAATACATTCCCTCTTTGCTTATTTCCTTAGGAGTCAGTTTCTCATGTAAATGTCTTTGATACACATTGCCAAATTTTCCAGTGGAAATTGTACAGTTTACTCTCTCCCCAGCAGTTTATGAGAATTCTTATTCCCCTATATCCTGGATAACACTAAACATATTGTTTTTAGATGTAAGATGTGAGGTAGTAATCTAACTAGTTAGCCAGTTGACTGACTTTTAAGAAGAGAACACCTTATATTTGAAAGGATGATTAGCAGACAAACTTCAGTTACTCAGACTTGGGTATTTGTCAGACATTTCCTTGAAAATGAAAAAAATAAGTCTGTCAGTTCAAGGAAAGTAACTGACAGTATTTGTTGATAATGATAACATTTAGTCTTTCAATTAAAAATTAGAAGTTTGGAAAACTTATTTCTCCCATCTTGATCTCGAAAGCCTCCCAGTTCAACATTTTTCTGATAAGAGTGGTAGTGATATTAATAATTTTAGTTTTTTGGTATTGTATAATGAAATGTGTCAATATTCAAAATATCTGCGTAATTCAGTCAGTATTTTTCAAATGATCAATGATATTACAAATTCATGCACTAGTGAAAGATTCATTTGAAGTGCAAGATTTTTAATGTTACAGAGTAAAAATATCTCATTGATATGGTTTCAGATTTTGCACTGCAACTAACTTTAAAGAAATTACCATCTGCTGTGTTTTTGTATAGTATAAAAGAAGAATATCCACAATTATTTGAAAAGTCTGTCAAAATACCCCTCTCTTTTCCAACTACATATATGTGTAAGGTCAAATTTTCTTCATAAACTTTAGACTTTAACCAAAACAACGTATTGAATGTAGACAGATAGGAGAATCCAGCTGTTTTCTCTCAAGACAGATATTCTCAAAGCTATAAAACAATGCCAATGCCACTCTTTTCACTAATTGATTTTTGGTTTGGAAAATATGGTTGTTAATAAAAATACATCTTTTATGTTATCATGTATTGGTTTTATTATCTGTCAAGGAATTCTAAATGTTTTAAAGATATCTTAAATTTTAATTCCTAATATGGTAGCCATTGGAAGATATAACCCACATAAACTCTTTGGCATCTTGAATCATTTTTCTTCCTTTTTTTTTTTTTTTTTGCGGCACGCGGGACTCTCGCTGTTGTGGCCTCTCCTGTTGTGGAGCACAGGCTGTGGATGCGCAGGCTCAGGGGTCATGGCTCGCGGCCCCAGCCGCTCCGCGGCATGTGGGATCTTCCCGGACCGGGGCGCGAACCCATGTCCCCTGCATCGGCAGGCGGCCTCTCAACCACTGCGCCACCAGGGAAGCCCCTTCAATCATTTTTAGGAATGTAAAGAGGACCCTGAGCTCAAAAAAAGTTTGAGAACCTCTGTACTAAAGCGCCTAGTATAGTTGCTGCTTCCTGCAGATCCAATCAGCATAGTTTTTATTTATGTACTGGAGCAGGGTGAAGTTCTGTGAAGTATCAGCATGATTAGGATCCCTGTGGATCATATTATGACAAAGAGTAGAATTAACGTCGCCCTGAGGCTAGACAGTACTGTTGGTCTTTCTGTGTAACAGTAAATGTCTTTTGACCCTTGCTACAGATGACAGTTGTTAAGAAAGCTTTCACCAAATTCCTAGGCACTGGTAATGCTAAGTGACAGAGTATGTGTTGTATTGTTCCTGTAAAGATACAACATTAACATAGCAGCTGTGATTTGGGATGTTCTCTAGTTAAGTGTATGGTAGTCCACCATTATCTGCCACCATCCATCTCATTTTTATAGAGGTCGGACAGGTGAATTGGATCTTGATAGGATGAGGCTCAGTGTTCTTGCATCTTCAGGTTTTTGATGGTGGTGATAAACTCTGATGCCCTGAAGAATTCAGTATTGTACTGATGCATTATCTTTCAGTTTCAGAGGCTTTCACTTTGTTCTTCCTACCATAATAGCCCTTACTCTATAGGTGGGGGAACGAGTGTGAAGGTTCTGCCAGTTGCAAAGTCAATAGTGCCACTGCCCCCAGAGATAGACTTGGGCCATTTAATGTCTACATTATAACCATTTAGTGGTTTCTAAGATGCATCTCCTTTCGCTCTAAAGATCTTTGAATGAAAAGACACGTTATCTACTCCCATCACCCTGCACCCTCCCCCTTCAAATACAGTGGCAAAATAGGGACAGGATAATTATAATAAATACTCCTATTCAAAAAGGGGAGGCACATGGCAGCCACTGGTTGATGACAGCTCTGAAATACTCCTGGGGAAATGCTTACAGATCCTATTGGAGTGAGGATTGTTCCTTGATTAGGCCCTGCTTCTACTCTTTGGAGTTACTCCACAGGGAACACTCTTCCTTGGCTTTGGCCTCTGAAACACACTTCCTTTTCTATGATTTTTGGTCAGTTCTAAAGAGGGCAGTGGAAAATATGCTCTTTAAGCATTTTTTTCAACCTGCCTTAAGAACACTGGGCCCCTGAGATCTTTTTCTTTTTGAGGAACCTCATTTACTTTTAGTTCAAGTTAGTGGCACTTGATCCAATGCAACTCCCTTAAAAACATTGTAGGCTTCTTATGATTTTGATTTAAGGTCAATTCATTACATAAAAGCCCCATTCATGATTATTTTTGAGATGTGCCCCTGAATACTTATTTGTTGCTTCTTAGGGATTAAGCATCTATGGGACAATGTCTTTAAGGTTCTTATCAGAGGGTCTACTAGGTACTGTCTTAATTCTTTCAGTGGTTTTAACAAAAGGTCTTAGAGCCACATCCTTGATTTTATCTTTGTTCTCAGGCCTTATTTTACTTTGAGAATCTTTATCATCTGGGGAGGCTACAGATGAGAAGCTATTTTATTTTTCAACTCAGCAAGTTCTAGCATCTTCATATTCCCTTTAAATTATACTTGCAATCATATCAGTTTTTCTTTAGCTCATCTCTTTCTTGCAATACTTTATCATATGCACCTAGAAGCAGTCAGCTGACACTGAGCATTTTGCCCTGGAAATCATCTTGCTCAAGTCCAGAGGTTTTTCCAAACTTCCAAACTGCCATGAGTGAGAGTTTTACCAATTGTTTTGCCACTACACGACATGGATTTCATTTTCCCAGTCTGTTATAGCACTTTCCTTGCTGATTTTTCTAGTTTCTTCCTGTTCTCCAGTCTCCAAAGCCAATGTCACATATTTTAGGTTTTTGTTATGGCTGTGCTGAACTTCGGGTACCAATTTCTGAATCATTTATCTATTGTCACAAGAGTGCTGCATGAAGAACCATAAAACCCCAGTGATATACATCAGTGAATATTTGTTTTTGCTTCCAGCTCTGTGGGTCTGCTAGTTCTGTTGCTCAGAGCTGAGCTCAGCAGGGCTCATGCATCTCAGGTCAACTCTGAGTCAGCCAGGTGACTTTGCTGATTTTGGCTGGGCCGTCTCATACATCTGGGGCTTCAGCTGGGACAACTACTTGACTTGGCTATGCTCCACATGTTTTCTCCAGAAGGCCAGCCTGGGTTTGTTCCCATGGTGAAGCAGAGGGGCGAGAGGGAGAACAGAAATACTTAAGGCTTTTTGAGACACAGCCTTGTAAATGGCACACATCACTCCCATTGTATTCTTTTTTTTTTTCTGCGGTATGTGGGCCTCTCACTGTTGTGGCCTCTCCCGTTGCGGAGCACAGGCTCCGGACGCGCAGGCTCAGTGGCCATGGCTCACGAGCCCAGCTGCTCTGCGGCATGTGGGATCTTCCCAGACCGGGGCACGAACCCGTGTCCCCTGCATTGGCAGGTGGACTCTCAACCACTGCACCACCAGGGAAGCCCACTCCCATTGTATTCTCTTGAGCAAAGTAAGTCATTGGACCAGCTGAGATTTAAGACCTGTAGAAATAGACCCACTCTTTATGACTCTTTTTCTTCTAAAGCATCCAACTCTTTATGGGTGCTTTAGAAAAGCCCACCAGAAGCAGAAAGGAAGAGCAACTTAATGCTGTTTTTCCTCTGTCTCCTCCCCCATTGGTCAGAGTGCACTCATGGTGCATTCATTCTGTGCTGTGTCATCTGGCCCCTTTGGTACGGGAAAACCGTATCCCAAGTCCTGTGGTGTGGCATTTCATGTAAGTCCAGAAGTGCTGAGAGGAGCCCAAGCCTCTGTAGTTTTGGAGGGCTTTACCAGGGGTTCTGGGGCTTCTGCTGAGGCTGGTGCAATGGAGATCCTGCCAGAGTCTGGCACTTAGGTTTGGGGAGGCCAGTTTCGCCAATGGAGTGAGCTGTTTGAAGATGTGGTAGTGGCAGCAGCTGGGATTCATCATGAGTGAACAGCTGAGGGACCCAAACCGAGATGAGACTAAGCAGATCCAAGGGGGGTATAAATGGTGTCCAACAAAGTCACATGCCTGGCAGTGCCAGGATTCAAACCCAGGCCGTCTTGCTCCTGAACACTATACATTACTGTCTCATATTTAATGCATGTGGTTAGTAATTTGTCATTTACTCAAAGTCTCCACTCGTTTGCATAGTCGTTTTGTAACCAAACAGATGCCTGGTTTTTGAGTTGATCTTTAGATTTTCTAGAGAGACAATCATGTTGCAGGAAACACCATGGATTACACACACAACAACTATTCATGCATCTTCTTTATTATTATTTTTAATAGAATCCCAGTTTTTCCTTAGGGATTCCCCACACTCCATCTGCTTCAGGGGAGGCAAACCCCATCCACATCACAGGAGGGTCAGTTATGATTGGTCTGGGTCAGAGTCAGTCAGGATGGTCCTATTCGCCTTTCTGACAGGTGGCTTAGAATCATGGGCACCTGATACAATTCTGACCAAGGAGGATTGAGAGAAGCTGTGCTAAGGGTTTCTGGGAAATGTTTTCTTCATTAAGAAATAGGGACTCAGAGGAGATATTTTCTTCTCCTGGTGGGTGTTGTCATCAAAGTTTCACAGCCTTTCTGCAACCACAGAGGGCTGCATATAGCTCAAAAGACTACACATCTGCTGAAGGAGACAGACCAGACAGATGGAAAGAACATGGTACTCAGTGGCACCACTGGACCTTTCCTACCTTGGAATTTTTATGAGTTAGTAAGTATTCCTCATGTCTTAAACCATATTAGTTATTTCCTCTAATGAAAGCATTCTACCTAGTACACGTAGCTCCTGTAAATAATGATACTTTTTCTTCCTCTTTTAAAATAGTTACTTATCTAAGCATATTTGCTAACACTTTAAGAACACTATTAAATGATAGTTGTGACAATGGACATTCTTTACTCATTCCTGATTTTAATGGGAGTGACTCTAATTTTTCAACATTGTGTTGAAAACTAGCCTTTGGTTTGAGGTAGATTTTTAAAAAACCTGTCAAGAAAGTTTTCTTTTCTTCTTAGTTTATTAGTAATTAAAAAAATCAGAAGTGGATGTTAAATGATTTTAAATAAATTGCCACACTTTAGGGGATGTCAGCTCACTGGAATGTGGATAGAGTGGAGGGAAAACATTGGGCTTTTTCTTCTATCCATTTAATAGATGTATAGAGAAACTGAGGGATTTGTCCTGTCTTGTATTTAGACTTTTCTAATTCCTCTGCTAGAAGTAATCTCTCTCTGAGAACACTTCATTTGTACTTTTCTGTAGCGTCATCCATCACCTTGTCACCCTCATCATCCATCACCCTCATCATCATCGTCACCATCTTTCTCCTCTTGCTTCTCTTCATCACTGTCACCATCACAGCAAAAATGGAACAACTGCCATTTATAGACTGACTACTCTGTGCCATACACTGTGATAGTTGCTAATTGAGTATTCAAAATCATTTTATGAGATAATTATCATTTCTCTATTTTACAGATGATGAAACAGATCCAGGGAGATAAATTAACTTACTCAAAACCATGTAGGAATTTGAAGCCCATCGAGTTTATGACATGATTCATGACTTTCCATTCTACTCTGTTGCCATGCAATGTAGTTTACCTTGTATTATGCTATGCATCTTTCACCTCTTCTACTATATTTTTGAGGGCAAGTGTGATATTTTGAATCATAATAAGAGACAGATATTTGATCTTTGTCTCCATCTCTGGCACAGAGCTCCTAAAACCCTTGGAATTTCTTAAGTGATGGAATACAGGTGGTTTTTTGTTACGTTAATGAGGTGACTTTTGGACCTCACTTAAGGATGGAGACTGGTTGCCAGGGGAACCAACCACGTGATTAGAGGGTTGGAACTTGCAGTCCCATCCCCCTGACCTCCAGGGGAGCGGGGGAGGGACTGGAGATTGAGTTCAATCACCAATGCGCAATGTTTTATTCAATCATGCCAATGTAATAAGGCCTCCTTAAAACCCCAAAGGACCAGTTTTGGAGAGCTTATGGGCTGGTGAACACATGGAGGTACTTAGAGAGTGATGCACTTCGAGACGGCATGGAAGCTCCATACCGTTTCCCGTACCTTGCCCTGTGCATCTCTCCCTTCTGGCTGTTCCTGAATTATATACTTTGATAGTAAATGGTAATCTAAGAAGTAAAACGTTTCTCTGAGTTCTGTGAGTCACTCTAGCAAATTAGTCCAACCCAAGGAGGGGGTTGTTGGAATCTCCAGTCTGTAGTTCATCTGTCAGAAGCACAGGTGACAACCTGGACTTGTAACTGGAGTCTGAGGTATGCGGGGGTAGTCTTGTAGGATTGAACCCTTAACCTGTGGGACCTGATGCGATCTTCAGGTACATAGTGTCAGAGTTGAGTTAAATTGTAGGAAACAAGGCAATGGTGAAAAATTGTTTGGTGGTGGTGGAAACCCTGCACCCACTCCATCCCAAACACACATTGCACTTGGTGACCAGAATCTTATCAAGAAACATCCCTTATTCGTCTCTGTATATACCCCATCCTCTAACACTGTAAACTTACACAAAATGGGAGTGTATCTTGGAATATATTTATGTACTTTTCTCCTTTGCTGTTCAAAATTCTTGACCTCTCTGATTGGCCAGAGGTTTCTTTCTGTCTGGGGGAGAAGGGATATTCAACTTTTGACATCATAATGAGATTTCTAATTTTTTCGTATCCTTCTTTAACTTCTTAAGGGCCAGGCTCCTAGAGTTACTGTGTAGTAGGAAGAAGAGACACTATCCACCCTTGGTCACTAGTCTTGCTTATGCTAATTGGAGGACATTAAAGGTCTGGGGATTATGGAGAGAGGGAAGGGGAGAGGGAAAGAATAGTGGTTAGACCTGTGGGCTTTAATCTGTCTTTTCTGGGTTTTGCCCTGGAAAGGAGAGGTGTGTTAGATAAGTTGAAGAGAATACTTGTGAGCCGGAGGATTCTTTTCTCACTCTCTGAAAGAAGAGATCTCATAGGCAGCTCCTGCATCCAACTTTGAAGGACCACACAGCTTAGTAGTACTGTATAGAGAGGCAGAGGAGCATCCTCAGTCTTGGCTTTACTGAGGTCCCCATGGTTTCTGTATGGCGTGAACAGGACCCAAATGGAGCTGAGAGACGTTGGGGACTTGGCTGGAGAGAGTTGGTGCAGCCTGTGCAAGGTGGCTCAATAGCGTTCGCTGCAGGGCAGATGGTCCAGGCTGGAGCTGAGTGGAAGTCAGCAGCTAGATCTCAATGGGGTCTATAGTGGTAGAGAGCATGGTGGTGAGATATAATCATGGAGGTGGGATATAATCACGAAGGGCTGGTGGTCCTGGCTTCCTGGAAGCGAGGCTCGACTTTCTAAACCAAGAGAATGACCATAAGTTCATCAGTTGCAAACTTCAGCATTGTGCCCAGTAGGGCTTCCAGTACCTGGGCAGGAGACAAATCTCTTTGGAGACCAGAGGACATCATGCCTTAGAGTCCTTCCCCTTGGTCACAAGGCTCTGTGAGCCACACCCCTTCATGGCTGCCTTGGAGAAGAAAAGTGGCAATGATGTGGAAGACTAAGAAATCTGAGTGTCTGGTCAGTTTTTCCTGGAGAGATCAGCATTTACTTTAAGGAGATGCTTTTAAACCATTATTCCCATTAACCAGTGGAAGGGGAATTTGAAGGAAAGCAACGTTGATACGAATATAACAAAGATGCTAATATTTATTGAACACTTACTACGCATGAGGCATGTGCTAAATTTAATAATCACAGTAATGCTAGTTACTCTTGATGTCCCTATTTTACTTATTAGGAGATTAAGACACAGAGAAGTTAAGAAATTTCCCCAAGGTTACACAGTTCTGGTAGAACCAGGATTCAACACTAGGAAGTTTGAAACCAGAATGTATTTCAAAATATTTCCTTTGCACATTCAAACTGGAGAATGAGATAACTCTGCAATTCCAGTTCATATATGATAATAAGTATTTTGAGGATAAATAAATGTTATGGTAAATCAGATTAATAGAGATTGCACTTTTCTAATTGACATGTGGGCTTGGTTTGAATCCCATTGCTTTGAGAATTGCTAAAGAAGCAGCTCTCGTTAGACTGTAAAGTTTAAACAGGGAGACTGCTAGCCAGAAAGATAAGCAACATACTCATCTCTGTTTCCTGAACCATGTTGAATTGAGAGAACATTTTGATGGACTCTGGTGAAGACTCAGAAGTGTTACATTAGTGATTTTGTGATCACTTCAACCCATGACAGGTGACAGACCAAGTCTCTGGGAATAAAGAGACAATAAAGAAAAGTATGAAGAGAATTTGGTTACACAACCAGGGATGCCATAGGATGAAGGGAAGGGGAGTAGTTGAAAGCAAGAGGTCTAGTAGTAGGTAGAGGAAGGTTCTGGAATGGCAAAGTCTTCAGGGCTTCAGGCGTGCCCAGAACAGTAAGCATGGCCACAGCAGATGGAGAACTCTAGAAGGCTGACTTAGTGATAAGCCAAGATGCAAAGAACACACTGAGTTTAACGCTTGGAGAAAATGTATGTGTCGTGGTCTCAGAAGATTCGTCTCCTAGGTGCTGGCTGTACTGCTGGCAGGAAGGTAAAGGAACATATTACAAGATGACCAATATTGGAGGTTAGAGAGGTGTCTTCAAATTCCAAGGCTGGATTGAAGAGAATAGTAAAAAACTAACATTTTTTTTGGTCAAGATTAAATGTATTCCTTTTAATTTAAACACATTTTTTTTTTTTTTTTTTTGTGGTACGTGGGCCTCTCACTGTTGTGGCCTCTCCTGTTACGGAGCACAGGCTCCGGACGCGCAGGCTCAGCGGCCATGGCTCACGGGCCCAGCCGCTCCGCGGCATGTGGGATCTTCCTGGACCAAGGCACGAACCTGTGTCCCCTGCATCGGCAGGCAGACTCTCAACCATTGCGCCACCAGGGAAGCCCTAAACACATTTTTAAAGCAAATATGGCTTTATTTTTTTGCCCTCTCACTATATCCCTCCCACGACCTTTCCACCATTAATCTTTCCAAAGACTCACTAGTCAGGCAATGTGTCAGATGCTTTCCCATATGTGCTCATTTAATCCCACAACATCTCTGTAAATTAGGCATTATTACTCCCCATTTTACAATGTGGATACTGAGACTCAGCAAGATTAACCTCTCCAAACCACCTGCTGGTACAGCTGGAGTTGGAATTGAACCCTAGGTTGGTTTGATGCAAAGTCAATGCGCCATCTGCCCTCCATCTACCTTGAGCTCCTCCCCGTTCACCTCACTCAGTGGTACTTTTTGAGGCTTCGTCCTCGTAGTCACAGACTTGCTGATGCTACCATGACTCAACCACACCTCCCTGTCTACAACCACGGATACAGATGTTAAAAACTCTTAGCACAGCGTTACGCATAATATGCATCAGCCCACCCTAAAACAAGATTTACCCTGGAGTTTTATCTGTTTATTAAACAAATATGATGAAAATATAAAATGAGTCCTTTATTTTCATTATAAACAGAGACTCATTTATTCAATCTTTCATTGCATAGTGATTTGAGTACCTGCTACCTGAAAACGCTGTGCTGCGTCCTGGAGACGGTGGTGGGATGTGTGGGCGATACATCCCAGCCCGAGGTCCAGCCTCCTAGGATATGACAGTAGTTACGATCTTTAACTGTGAAGAGTGAATTCAGCTTTGCTTGATTAAATAAATAACTTACAGTTTGATTATATGTAGCTAAATGAACCTCACAACCAAGGTTTGCCAAAGCAAATACTGGGGGTAATAACGGACAGACTCGGTGACCTTAGGTATGAGATTGCAGCGTGGTAACAGCCCCATAAAAAGCTGTTGAATTGGAATTACCCAGGAGATAGAGTCTGGCAGTCAGTTCACTCAGCTTGAGTGAAAGCAATTTTCAGGGAAGGAGGAGTAAGCCTGGGATACTCAGATGGAAGGGACAGATAAATGAGACATAATTCTAGTGTTTTTCGTTTTGTTTGATGTCTCTCAAATATTTTCAAAGAGCCATCTGTAAACATGCAGTGTCCTAAAAAAAATCTGTGTTGACAGCTTGAGTCTATTTGAAGAGGGTCATTTTCAGTGCCCAAGCTTCCTCTTAGATCTGTTGATAATTGGAGGAATGCAGTCTGTAAACCCAGCCTTTGTTCTTGAGACCACTCATTTCTGTGGCTCATCCCTTGAGGCCCAGTCAGTGGAGGGGAGCCGGTGATTGCCTGGATGCCTCCTTGTGGCTGGGTAGACCACCAGAACGGAATGCATGGATATAGGATGCAGGACCAGCAGAAAGGATGGAAGGTAGAAGGCATCCTGTGCTTATGGAGGGCGGCTTCCGAGGTTGCTTGGACACAAGGGGAAGAAAAGTCTGATTAATTTTTGCTGAATGCTAGGATAAAAATATGGGCTGCTTTGGCAGCTTTAATTATAGTAGCATGTCCAGGCTCATTTCTTGGTTGAATTGTGAAAATTCCAAACAAATGAACAAACAAATACATCCCTCTTTTCCTGACAAAAGAGAAAGAAATGTGAAATTTTTTTTCCTACTTTAAAATTTTATTTTATTGAACTATAGTTGGTCTACAATGTTGTGATAATTTCTGGTGTACAAAAAAGTGATTCAGTTATACATATATATATTCTTTTCATTATGGTTTATTATAGGATACTGAATATAGTTCCCTGTGCTATACAGGACCTTGTTGCTTACCCATTCTATATATAATAGTTTGCATCTGCTAATCCCAAACTCCCAATCCATCCCTCCCCCTTGGCAAGCGCAAGTCTGTTCTTTGTATCTGGGAGTCTGTGTCTGTTTCATAGATAAGTTCAAAGAAATGGGTTTATATTTTACTTTTTAGAGACACTTACATGAGTGTTGAGTGTCACATTGTTGATTTATGGGGGAAAATTGTAGCCAAATGTCAGAGAGCACAGCACTAATGTTTGGTGACATTAAAGGTGGGAGTTTGGGCCCCTTCTCCGGATCACATACTTTGAGCTATTTATCTTGATTTCCTCCACCTTCCTCACTATCCTGGAAAGAAGATGGAATTTTCTGACTCTTCCACACTCTCAGTCCTCACATTCCACCCATCTTGGGATGTCTGTTACTGCACTTACAGAAAGAGCACCCACCTGTCCTACATTTTGGACTGTTTTGCATAGATTAAAACTCATCTCTAGCATTTAAAAATAGATAAAAAATAGAAAATGTAGGTTCGCTTTTCTACAAAAATTGCCTGCACAGGAAAAAATGTATGCTGCTTAAGATTCGTCCTAAATCCAACTTGTTTAAAGGACTAAATTCTGCATTGATTAAAAAGTTATATTACATATCTTTACAAAGGATCTCAAACATCTGAGTCAAATTGTATTCCCCGAGTACCTAGTAAATAATTTTTTTTTATCCTTGTTACATGAAAAACCTAATATAGGTGATATTTTTTCTATTTTAGTATTGCACTTCTTTTTAAGAAATTTACCAGCCATTTCTATGATTATTGTCATTATTATTTTAGCAAGGTTTTTATTTCTAATGATTCAGAATTTAAAAACCAAGATTTGTATATATGTGTTTGCCTTTGATTCTCACAGAAACCCAAACTACCTAACTTTCAAACTCTTGGAGTCCCAGGAGAGCGGAATGTAATGCAGTGATTGGCGCGTCTTCTCAAAATTATTAAAGGGTGTGATTTTTGTCTCAGACCCAGTTTACACATATTTAACTTTCTTCTCATCATTTCTTTCTTCTACACTCTCCTCACCACTCAGTATTATTTCTTCCAATTCCATCAAAATCCTAAAGGAATGTAATAAAAAATGAACTATGCCTTACTTATTAGTCTGTTTCTGAATGTATAGAGAAAAAATACACATTGCCTCTAAATAAAAATTAAAAACTGAAGTTGATCCAAGATCTGAGCATGAATTTTGCGTGATCTAAATTTTTAAGCCTTGGTTTTAATTTGAGGCATTAAGTTTACTTTGCTTTATTAAGTTTGGGATAACCTGGACGTTTGAAATGCTTTATAAATAATGGTGTCACATATAAGACCTGGCTAGGACTTCAGTTTTAAACTCTATTCCTATTCACCATAGAGACTTGAGGGCAGGAAGAAAACAAAGGAAAGAAAGTAAAACAACTTGAGACTGTAGTCAGAAAATCTGTGGTTGATATACAGAACAAATTAGTGATTACCAGTGGGGAAAGGGAAGGGGGGAGGTACAATATAGGGGAAGGGGATTAAGAGGTACAAATTCTTATGTATAAAATAAGCTACAAGGATATATTGTACAACACAGGGAATATAGTCGATATTTTACAATAACTATAAAAGGAGTATAACCTTTAAAACTTGTGAATCACAGTATAGTACACCTGTAACTTATATAATATTGTACAGCAACTATACTTCAATTAAAAAAAATAAAGAAAACCTGTGATTGAAACCCAGCATTGTCAAATCACATTGACAGGAGCAGCAAACAATTGATTGAACATTTACTATATGTCAAGTGATTTTTTCTAGTTCTTTCACAGACTTACTAGCTGTTTGACTCCGAGAAAGTCTCATAACCTTTGTGAAATCTAGTTGTAAATAAAAATACTACTGTGTACCCATCTTACCTCATATGGTTGCTATGTGACTCAAATGACATAATGTGTAACATAAACATAAGAGCTGGGCTTCCCTGGTGGCGCAGTGGTTGAGAGTCCGCCTGCCGATGCAGGGGACACGGGTTCGTGCCCCGGTCCAGGAAGATCCCACATGCCGCGGAGCGGCTGGGCCCGTGAGCCATGGCCGCTGAGCCTGCGCGTCCGGAGCCTGTGCTCCGCAACGGGAGAAGCCACAGCAGTGAGAGGCCCACGTACCGCAAACAAAACAAAACATAAGAGCTAAAATTTACTGAGTACTTAGTGTCAGGCATGGTTTTAACGGCTTTGCATGCATTAATTCACTTATTTTTGTCAACTCTCCTACAAGGTGGGACAATACTCTTTCATTGACAAGGAAACTGAGGCAAAGAGGTTTAAGTATCTTGGCCAAGTTTATATAGCTAGCAAGGATTTGAATGAAATGATAGCTAAGATGACTTGTGTATATATATTTATTGTTTTGCAACAGGAAGATCTCAAGTTAAATATATTGAGAAGTCTAGTGATCCCTTAGATCTTCAGTTAGGAGATTTCCATGAATTTGCATGTAGTTTGATGGTGTTGAAGGAACAGCTCTTGGGAGCTGGGACTGAGATCCATAAGCCTCCAGCTTATATCTTGTTATTTGGACAGTTCAGTGACCAGTTCAATTTATGAGTGGGTCCTCTCTCCT
This sequence comes from Lipotes vexillifer, assembly GCF_000442215.2. Taxonomy (NCBI): domain Eukaryota; kingdom Metazoa; phylum Chordata; class Mammalia; order Artiodactyla; family Lipotidae; genus Lipotes; species Lipotes vexillifer. The sequence continues at coordinate 569,867 of NW_006782755.1, read as the reverse complement.
TTCGCTTACTGTCAGGTTCCTGCAATTCACTCCACTTCAGTTCACTCCATACTTTACCAATTTATGGTCAACTAGAGATTCCGTCTTTCAGGAAAAAGTGACTTGAACACTTTGCGATAAAATGCAAATGCAAATGCAAATTGACAAAGTGTATTTTTACATAAAGAGTAAACACAGTGAACTGGACCGTTTCTCAGTCTACCTCCAACTTGTCCTTGTTTCTGGGACATGTCAGGGTGTGACCTTGTTAAAATAGGGCGGGTGGGAGAGCAGAGATGGGGCAACACTTTGTTCTCCTACATGGAGGAAGCAGCAGTGGGGAAACTTACCTCGTCTTCCATTCTGACAATCAGGGAAGAACTTGCTTATGAGGAAGAGATAGGATCTTTGGAGAAAGTGACTCTACCTCCCATTATATTATAACCATCCAGAAAGTTGTAAAAGGGAATCCTGTGTTGAGTGAAGGTGGACCAATGCTATAAGCCCTGTCCTTACCTTGAATTCAGTGTGGGTGAAACCAGACTCATGACCTTATTTTTATTTCCAATCATCTCCCTCATGATTGCCCTCTGTGTGCCGTGGGATTATTATTTACCACTGATGTTGGAAAACATAAAGGCATTCAGCATAGGTGATCCGAGCACACTCTGAATCCAGACCACTCACGTTTGACTCTTATCTCAGCTCCATCACTTATACCAGCTGGGTGATTCTGGACAAGTTACTCAACCTCAGTTTACTCCTATGTAAAACTGGGATAATAATAATTCCTGCAGCATATCCTTGTTGGAAGGACTAAATAGTTAACATTATGTAAAGTGCTTAAAAGAGTACCTGGCACAGAGTGGGTGCTCTATAATAATAGTAATAATTAATATTATATTATACATTAATGATATATTAATTATATTAGTAATTATAATATCTATTATAGTCCATTATTATTATTAATAATTATAAGTAGTAATTTTATTTCTTGTCTGTAGACTCTTGAGCTCAAGGTCCTTCTGTTTTTTCCCTCTTGAACAGGTCACTGTCCTCTAAAACTCATTTTTTGGTTTTCTATCAAATTAACATTTCCAATAAATGCCTCTCATCATTTCTTTCTCCAGCTCACAGCACGGATTGACCTCACACTGAATAGATGATAAGCTCAAACTTCTTTTTTAAAACAATTTTAATAGACTTTATTTTTCAGAGCAGGTGCAGGTTCACAGCAAAACTGAGCAGAAAGTACAGTTTCCATATATGCCTGCCCCTCCCCCTATACACACACCATCAACATCCCCCACTAGAGTGGTACATCTGTCACAACTGATGAAGTTACATAAACTCAAGCTTCTTTGATTACCAGTCAAGGCTCTCCACAGCTGGGCTTCCACCATAGCCTCCAAACTTTCATTTTGTAGGAAAGATGCAGACACTTTGGTTTCTCGGTTCAGTTTCAGAGACAGCAGCGCCATCTACCGGACAATTTTTATTCTAACTAAAACTGAGCATCAGTATTCTCGCCTCCTAAGGCAGTGGCTCCCAAGCCCAGATATTGATCAGAATCACATTGAGAGTTATAATGCAGATTCCTGAGCCCCACCCCAGGTCCACCTAGGAACCAAATCAATGATTACTGGTAGAATCTATGAAAAAGCAAGGCCCCTTGATTTCCAGTCTTGGGTTCTTCCTAAAGCTGCTTTGGAGCAATTCTTCAGGCTATTCCTGGATGTTCAAAGCCCCCATCTGGAGCCTTGCCCCTGGGCCTGCCCCTCCCCATGTTGTACATTGTGGTAGTTTTCCCCCCCTTCCCTTCCTCCTGTTTAGCCAAATGCCGTTCTCTATGTCTCATTCCGTCTCAGAAATCTATACAACTGGAAAGTAATATGTTAAAATAAGCATGCAAAATTTATTTTTAAATTTATTTTTGGCTGCACTGGGTCTTCGTTGCTGCGCGCAGGCTTTCTCTGGTTGCGGCGAGCGGGGGCTACTCTTCATTGCGGTGCGCAGGCTTCTCACTACGGTGGCTTCTCTTGTTGCGGAGCACGGGCTCCAGGCGCGCAGGCTTCAGTAGTTGTGGTGCATGGGCTCAGTAGTTGTGGCTCGCGGACTCTAGAGCACAGGCTCAGTAGTTGTGGCGCACGGGCTTTGTTGTTCCGCGGCATGTGGGATCTTCCCGGACCAGGGCTCCAACCCGTGTCCCCTGCATTGGCAAGTGGATTCTTAACCACTGCGCCACCAGGGAAGCCCCTGCAAATTTTTAAAAAGTCCATTTTAAAAGTTTGCAATTAAATTTATTAAATTATAAAATTGGAAATACATGATCATGCTAAAAGAATCAACCAATACAGAAGTGTATTATTCTTTCTTTTTTGTCTCCCTTATGCTGGACCAAAATTTTCCATTCCCACAGCTACTGTTAACAGTAGGAATGAATCCTTTTAAGATGTTTTGTCTATGTTGAACACCATATATTCCCTTTCAAGAACACCTTTATAGAGATTTAATTGGCATAAAATCAATGGCACATATTTAAAACGTAGGGAAGAATAGTTTTCTTGGGTTCACCCATCCCCATCCTACCAAGGACACATGTATGTTACATGATCCTGTACCTTTGGTCATAGCTGAATTATTTGATGGTAGACTACTGACCCACCAGTGCCCATTTAGATTATCTTTCTCTGAAAATTGAAGTTTGAGTAATAAGTTTGGTTTGGAATAAAGCGGACTCTAGAGCACAGGCTCAGTAGTTGTGGCGCACGGGCTTTGTTGTTCCGCGGCATGTGGGATCTTCCCGGACCAGGGCTCCAACCCGTGTCCCCTGCATTGGCAAGTGGATTCTTAACCACTGCGCCACCAGGGAAGCCCCTGCAAATTTTTAAAAAGTCCATTTTAAAAGTTTGCAATTAAATTTATTAAATTATAAAATTGGAAATACATGATCATGCTAAAAGAATCAACCAATACAGAAGTGTATTATTCTTTCTTTTTTGTCTCCCTTATGCTGGACCAAAATTTTCCATTCCCACAGCTACTGTTAACAGTAGGAATGAATCCTTTTAAGATGTTTTGTCTATGTTGAACACCATATATTCCCTTTCAAGAACACCTTTATAGAGATTTAATTGGCATAAAATCAATGGCACATATTTAAAACGCACGATTTGATAGGTTTTGACAAATCCCACACCTGTGAAACCATCACTACACCATAGAACGTTATCTATCACCCCCTGAAGTTTAAAAGCAGGGACACAGACTTGGGACCTTGAGTTCTACAAGTATGAAAAACATTTGACATGTTTCAGTGCTTTTAAGGACAACACATTCAGAATATGCCCACATCCAAATCCTATTTCTAACAGTCTCTGAGTTGAGTGCGTATTTTCTATGTGTGTTCTTCCTTTCATAAGGTGTAATGTGAGAAAAATCGCTTTTAAACACCCTGCCCCCTGGTGGACAGTTTGGGACTTACATGTTTTCGCGACACCCCAAGCATATGAGACATGGGCATTTTTTCGTCGTGACAGAGATGCCTGTCGGGGCTGGCTTTTGGTTCATTTATTCCGAGACCCCATTTCAGGGAAGAATAGGTAAAAGTCAGTGTAAGAGTCATGGAAGTATCATGAATAGTAACTATAGTAATTATTGTTTCATTTTGAAAGTCTCTGAAATCATGATTTTAGAATGCAAAAAGAACTTCTACCATTAGAAGATAATGGTAGAGCAGAGGCAATGGGAGTAAAGCCGTTATGTCTATGCATCATTTAAAACGTTTTAAAGAACTCTCACTTTATCTTATTTGACCCTCAAAATAGCCCTGTAGTACAGGTGATACCAACTCTCTTTTAAAGGAAACGAGATTGAGGCACAGGGAGGTTCAATTATGTGCTTAAGGTTTTAAAATCAGGACTTGTGAGTCCTAGTCCCATGAACTTTCCCTTACATTATACTTATCTTCTCCAAACTCTCGTCTACTGATGAGAAAACTGAATCCCAGTGAGGCTCAGCAATGTCTGTCCAATGCGTGGGAAGCGGCTAGGACGAGCATTCGGCCAGGACTGTTCTCCTGACTCACGATCCAGCATTCACATCACAGCTACGTCCTCACTTTGCTCAAACCCCAGCAGTGACAACATCAGTGGATAATAGGTAGCTGATGAGACTGTCGTTGGAATTACTGCTCTGAATTGTGAAAGCAGGTGTGTGAAGCGTGAAAAATCTTCTTGGATGACTCCGATACAGACCACCAGCAAGATCCATCCAGGGCGGGGCCTGACCCTGAGGGGGAGGAAGGAGGTAGAGCGGGGGTGAGGGGGTGCGGGAGGGCGGTGAGGGACCACCGCAAACCTCAGGCAAACTCCGCAGATATTCCCAGGATGGGCTCTGACCCACATTCTCGGCCCCTCAGGGAGCCACCCCAGCAAGGCTGTTTCACACCTGCCTTCTGACCTGGGGACCCACCCTCTCTCCTCACTGCAGGAAATGGGGGGGCCACTGAGGGAGCTGTGGCTTTTATAACCAACCCTGGCCAGGACTGAGACGTGTTTCCTGAGCAGCTCTTAGAGTTTGAGCTCTGGTGCTAAACACACTGGTGGGGCGAGAACGTCTTTATTTCCTGGTCTCAATTCCTACTTTTGGGAGTTTTAATGAAGATTTGATCATTCTCCATGGGCTGATACTTGGCACAAGAGTTTCCTGGAAATATAAAAATGTCACCTGGGCTTGCTTGCACTTAGGTAACCCTTGCTGGAGCAACTTAGTTTGAAAGAAACCCGGAGACCCTTCTAGTCCAACTATTTCAAACCATTTAATTATCAAACTTGCACAGACTATAATGGTTCTTTTGCAGTTGATTCAGTTTTCTAGGGCCACAATTCCTGGAGCATGTATTGCTTTATAAAAACTTCTTAAAAGTAAGTGCTCCCTCTAGATGCAAAATTTAGCACTACATGTATTTTCCTTGAATTCTGCCATTGACAGGAAATACTGGAACTTTAAATCGTTGGGTTATCAATTGGATGTTTTCAAATTACATTGTGTAATTTTCTCTGCATTTTTTATCTAACAGGAAAAAAAATTTTTTTTTGCTGTATAAATATTGGTTCCAAATATCAGAATCTGAATTGTAGATGACTGAGTTAGGTTTACATCCCAGTTTACTCTACCTTCAAGATGGAGGCTTGGAGGATGGCAAGGACACAGTGGAGGAAAGTATGGCTATAAGGTGAAGATTAATCCAAGACGTAAAGCAGGCTGAGAGAGGCTTGGGCAAGCAAGATAAAATTGTTAGAAGGTAAAATTTTTTCCTCCCATTTGTAGTATCTGCTCTTAGGGCACCAAAGGGCCTTAGGTGGAAGGAGCTGGGAGATTATAAACCTAGTAAAATTGCTGGAGTTAATTGACTTAGGAAAAAATGGGCTTTTCAGATGGACGCTCTTGACCTCTTTGGAGGCCATAGTCCAGGGGGGCCAGCCAGATGTCAGAAAGATTAACAGAGACAAGTTTGAAATCCAAGGAATACTGAAAAGTGGTTATATCTTCACGAAAATTTCTATAAAAGGTACGAAGGAATGATTACGTTATTTGACATAGCAAAACACCCTAAATTTCTCATCAGTGGTTTATCTGCCACAAACCTTAATCTCAAGGCAGTTTCTAGGGTGATCAGAGAATTTATTGTCCAAACTGGGACATTTTTGAGAGGGAAAGGGGTGCTATTAATAATTACACTTGAGCAACAGGCTTATACTTAGCCCATCCTCAGCAAACCAGGACATATGGTCATTCAATGCCTATCCCCCTGCTCTGTCCTCTATTTCTTTCAAATTCTGACATCCTCTGGTTCATCTACATTCACTTTCTCTCCCAACTAACTGGTCTGTAGGATTTATTATGTTTTCCAAGAGAAGCCAGAATGTAAATCACTGCTTTGCCCATGGCTGGGATCAGTACAACAAAAACCTGACAACTGCTCACATCTCATCTCTTACCACCATCAATCTTTCTCATTTATGTGTTAAAAGGAAGCCTCTTGGTCTAGAAGGAGTAACACTCCAGGAGTGTGAGCACACCAAGCACCCAGATCTGTTTTTCTAAATACCATTCTCCAATAAAAGGAATCAGGCTCCTTGGAGAAATGGTTAATTCTAGGTATAGAGCAGGGAAAATAAAGGATTAGCTGGGAGGGTCTTGTAGTGGCAGGAAATAAGGAAGTGCTCAAAGAGAAAAGCATGGAGGCATGTCAGAGGGACACAGGCACCAGCCTAATAGAGCTCCAGATGGCTAAAGCAGGAACAATTTAAAAACTATACATTATATATTGAATTGTAACCTAAAGTATAAAACAAATATACATAAGCTCATACTGATGTAAATAAATAATTAGATAACAAAATAAACAGAGAAGAGACAGATCTTCCTTACAGAAGAATTCCAAATAACATGTGTAGATATTCCACCCTCTAGTAGGTGGAGCTTAATCTTCCTGTACTCTCCCCTCCAAACCCCCAACCATCTATGGGCTTAGTGACTCATTTCCAATGAATAGAGTCTAGAAAGGGAAAAGTGATACTTTACAGTGGAGAAAACTGTCAATCACTACATTAACTAAAATGACCAAGGTTAACACTCATGGTGATATCATGTTCCCGTCATATGCCCCCTGTGATGACGTGATGACAAAGGGACTCCATCTCTCTGGTATTCTTCCCCAAACTCCATAACTCATGTCTAACCATGATTAAAACTTTCTGTAATTCCATATTGAAGTCTAGTCTAAAAATTGTCTGACCTGTACTTCTCAAAATTGTTGAGGTCACGAAAAACAAGCAAAGACTGAGAAACTGTGAGAGTAGAATGGACTTAGATGACAGGACAACTAAATGCAATATGGGAGCCTGAATCGGATCCTGGAACAGAGAAAGGACATTAGTGGAAAAACTGGTAAACCCTAATACAGCCTGGAGTTCAGTTAATAGTAGTGGATAACTGTTGGTTTCCTAGTTTTTTTTTTTTGCGGTACACAGGCCTCTCACTGTTGTGGCCTCTCCCGTTGTGGAGCACAGGCTCCGGACATGCAGGCTCAGCGGCCATGGCTCACGGGCCCAGGTGCTCCGCGGCATGTGGGATCTTCCCAGACCAGGGCATGAACCCGCATCCCCTGGATTGGCAGGCGGACACTCAACCACTGCGCCACCAGGGAAACCCTGGTTTCCTAGTTTTGACAAATGTACCAAGGTAATGTAAAATGATCACCATCAGGGGTGGGAAATAGGTTGAGGAATATATGTGAGCTCTCTGGACTATCTTTGCAACTTTTCTGTACGTATAACATTGTTCCAAAATTTGAAGTTTTCTGTTTTTTGTTTTTTTTAAAGAACACAGGAGATAGCTTGAAAAGTCTCCCCCTACCCAAGTCTGGGCAAATTTGAGCCTGTAAATTTGATTATAAACAACAAATTCAATTAAGATTTATGAGTTTGTACTCATCTGAATCAATAAATCAATCGGAGAGGTGGCAAAGCTCTTCCTTACTTTAGATTGCCAACTAATAAATATAAGAGCAATAATGAAGTTAGAGAATCAGCAATGGATCTTAACACTAGTGATTGAAAGTTTGACGAGGAATGGTGTGTCTACCCAGTCTCAAGATATTTGCCTAAAAAGGAAGTACAAAGGGAAAAGCAGTACCTTTATGGTAAAGAAATCTGGCAGACATCCAGAAAGGATCAATGTTAATATCACCCAAACTAGACAGACCAATATCATGTGCTTCTGGAAGTGATGCTCTGAGGGCACCTCATCGCTTTCTGTGGTTTTCCTGCCACCAAAGTGCAATCAAGTCTTGGAGAAATGTCAGACAAATCCTAATTAGGAGGCCTTCTCCAAACGAAGTGGCTTGTAGTTTTCATAAATAGCATGGTCGTGAAACATAAAAAAGGCTAAGGAACTGTTTCAGATTAAAAGGACAAAAGAGGCATGACCACTAAATGCAACATGTGATAAAAGATTGGATCCTGCACTGAGAATAAACAAATAGCTATTAAAGGACATTATCGGGGCAGTCGATGCACTGTGAATACAGACTGTGGACTGGATAGTAGTATTGTGTCAACTTAATTGTGTTGATTTTGATAATTGCATTGTAGTTATGCAATTAACGTAGGGCCATGACGTTCTTACAAAATGGGCACTGAAGAATTTAGTTAAAAAAAGGATACCTCTTGCTGCTTTGTGGGGAGCAGATGGCAGCAGGAAGCCATTTGAAGGCTGTTTGAGTAATCCCAGCAAGAGACAAACAAAGCTCTGATTGAGGGATGGTTATGGAAATAGTGAGAAATGACTGCATTTATTTTGAAAGTAGAACCGAAAGGATTTGCTCATGGATGGGTTGTGGACAAGAAAGAAAGCGAGCCAAGCCTGAGTGACTGGGAGAATGAGGAGGGTGGTGTCATTTACCTAGCTGGGAAGACTGGGAAAGGAAGAGGCCTGGGGTCGGGAGAGACCAGGAATTAATTATTACACATTGCGGCTTGATTAGCCTTCCTGAAGTGTAGCTCTGATAATTCCATTTCTCTGATTGATAATTCCATCTCTTTAGTGGAAAATTTTCCACGGAATGACCCAAGCTCTTTAACTTGGCATTCAAAGCCTTTCTCAGCTTGGCCTCACTCAAACTTTACAAAGGTGGTATTTACTTTCTCTTCAATATTCCTTTTGTTTCAGTGTAATTGGACTACTTGTTGTTCTTGATAAGGCCAAACCTCAATATTTTTTTCTCCTCTTTGTGTTTCCTGAAGTAGGATCTGTATACCTTTGCTGGTATGAATGATTGTTGTGGATGGCACATGTGGAAATATTTTGATAGTTATATGTTGATTTTAATGTTTATTACAAAATGATAGCACTAGCACATGAAACCTGTGATTTCATGCATATTAGTATTAGCTCAGGTCTTGGTAAAACAGTTGATCAGTTTAAAGTTAATACAGAGAAGAATATTATATATGATGTTATATAATAATACTGCTAAGAAATGGCCCAAATTATGAAGGTGGTACATGGAACCTGAAATTTGGGAAATACTCTACTCTTAGAGTGTAATTAAAAAATACTTCTTATTATGGTAAAATTTCAAATATACCAAAAGTAGACAGAAGGTATCTATGTTTTAGCATATAAAGCAGATTGCTTAGACCTGCCCTCTGGCTCACCACAGTCTTCTCCAGCTTAGTAAATCAGAGGAACCCATAGGGGTTCAGTATCAAAAGTCCTGTTTCAAAATGAAGGGCTTTGGTAACCACCAAGGAATTTGAACTTTGTCATTTGATAATGGAATATCAGTGAAATTATTTGAATAGGGAAATTGTGCTATGAAAGGGTTACATTTTAGTTTAGGAAGTAATAAAGTACATAATATCATAAGGTATAATGGCTGAGATGGTTTTTATAAATCTGGGGTTTATGTAATTTAATAGCACTCACTATTAGGGACTGTATCTTGTAATGCAACCATGGTTCCAATCAGAGCTCAGCAGGAGAAATGTTCACTTCCTCTAATATGGCAGACACATTGGGGAGAACATGGGGTATAGAGCCAGGCGGCCTCAAGATTGTAAGACTCCAGACCCATAATTTGCTATTGTCTAGTTATGTGGCAGTGGGTAGGGCTTTTTAATTCTCTGAGCTTTTCTTTCATTTTCTAAGCATGGTGTTTTCTACACAGGTCTAATGAAATGTTAAGAGCTGTAATTATGACACCAGAGTAGAAGTGTTCTGCTCTTTTTAGATACACTGCTTGGGTTATTTGGGGGTCTTCTACCATGGCTTACCCTCCACCTCCCCACTGCCCACCCCTCCGCTCCAAGTCAATTTTTTTTTTTTTAGTGGTGTGGGTGAGGACCTAGGGATAATTGTGGAGATGTCTTATAGTACGTGAAGAAGGAATAAACGGCAGCAATTTAAAACTTTGGCCTGCAAGCCCAATCAGCAGGTTATTCTCTGTAGCTGCCTGTGATGCATTTGGAAATAAATCAATCTTGATCGATGGAGGAGCTGATGTTAGTGAAGTTCCTTCCTTCAGCTGACAGAAAGCAGAAAGTATTGAAATGTATAGCAGTGATTTCCTTGGCCTCCTTCTCATAGAGAAGCAGTGGGATCTTGGGAATAGTTACGCCTTTGGAAAGAGAGAATTTCCTCAATCAGAGGACATAAAAGAGGAACGAGAATAAGCATTTGGTAAATTCAGGAAATCAACTTCAGCTTAAGAATCCCGAAAGGGGGTTTGCTTTGGGGGGTAGGGACAAATTTTCCAGGGCTGACCTTTGTTAAAAGGGAACTTCTGATTTTAAGTTTTAAAGCTCCAAAGGGCTAATTCAAAGAGGAGAAGGGAAAATAATTTCCATGGAGATTCCAGCTAAGACATTTGCATATACTGTGAACCAATTGGCTGTTGGCTGATGGGGTTTGAATTTTCCGGCCTGTACACTTCTTAAAGTTTCCACCACTGAGTAAAATTATTCCCTAAATCAACTCCTATGAAAGGTGATGAAATAAATGTAAGCCAGGGTGAAATTCCTAGATTAAATCTTTATTATATTTTAAAGGGGGAGATACTATAGTTAGCAAGTAATTAAAAAATTTTTTTTCCACCACATTAAAAAGAGCAAAGGAAGGATTTGCCAAGACTGATACTCGGTAAAGCATTCTCCTTCCTGGTTATGTATTGGTGCCTTCCAGAAATTCACCTACAACACTTGGTAGAAATAATCTCAACATACACAAAATTGCTGGGGCAACCAATTAAGAGATGGTCTTAATTTAGTTCTGACCAATCTGTTTTGCAGATTCTAGAATTCATAGAGCTAAATGGAATACAGCTATGCTCACCATTATGCCCCCAATGCTGATAGAGCTAAATGAATTGGGACAAAAAAATGGGAATTTGACTTAATATGTTTGGAAAAGCTTATCTTACCAGCACTTTACACTTAAACATGTATGTTCCAATCTGCACTCTCTTCAAGTCCCTTACTCAATTTCCACCCCTCCTCTCTGAGGAGATGCAAATCTCCCTGTAGCACTTGTTGGCCTTTCGCTGACTCCCCTTTAATTTTTTTTTCTTAATTTAATTATTTATTTATTTCTGGCTGTGTTGGGTCTTCGTTGCTGTGGTCGGGCTTTCTCTAGTCAGAGCTGCTGTTTACATAAATTGAAGCTCTTTAATGTGGCCAAACTTTCCCTCCTACCCAGAATGCTTCTTTAGCCTTGAACTTGACTCTCCAGGAGATCAAATGGCTGGTAGTTCTGGACATAGAACATGATAATAGACTCAGGTCCTGTCTCCTGCCTGAAGCATCCCTCTGTCACCCCTTCCTTTTCACCTGTTACATGTTAACTCCCATTCATCTTTCAAGACAAAGCTGTCACTTTCTGCCTGAAGACTTCCCCCACCTGTATTGCTATTCTCTTTACTCTCATATGACCTTGGAGGTACTACCATGGTTACTTTTACTGTGGCATATTAAAAGTATCTATTTATTCTCACTCCCCTCATTCTCCACCTGATAAAATTAGATTGCGAGCTCTTTGAGGGCAGGAACCACACCTTATTCATATTTTTTTATTCTAGTGTTTTAAATATGGAAGGTGCTTACTAATTTTGGATGGATTTTAGAAGTCAAGTCAGATCTTGTCCTCAGGTGACTCAGGGTCTGGGGAGGAGACCGGGAGTAAGGTAACAGTGACAACACAGGGTCACATGTATACACAGGAGCCTGTTGGAACACAAAGATTGGGCCGCCTACTCAGTGGCACTGACATTTACATGGATACATTGATGTATAGCCTGCTTTTAGGTGTGATTTTTATTATTGCTGCCATTGGCTTACTTGACTTTTGGGGGGCATATTGATTTATTTTTTTCCTTTTTTGTGCTTTCTTCTCTTTAATTTTTTTTTCTTAATTTACTTATTTATTTATTTTTGGCTGTGTTGGGTCTTCGTTGCTGTGCTCGGGCTTTCTCTAGTTGTGGCGAGCAGGGGCTACTCTTCATTGTGGTGTGCGGCCTTCTCATTGCAGTGGCTTCTCTTTTTGTGGAGCATGGGCTCTAGGCACGCGGGCTTCAGTAGTTGTGGCTCATGGACTCAGAAGCTGTGGCGAGCAGGGGCTACTCTTCCTTGTGGTGTGCGGTCTTCTCATTGCAGTGGCTTCTCTTGTTGTGGAGCACGGGCTCTAGGCATGCGGGCTTCAGTAGTTGTGGCTCATGGACTCAGTAGTTGTGGCGCACGGGCTTAGTTGCTCCATGGCATGTGGGATCTTTCCGGACCAGGGCTTGAACCAGTGTTCCCTGCATTGGCAGGCAGATTCTTCACCACTGTGCCACCAGGGAAGTCCCTTTTCGCTTTAATTTTCTATGAGGCTTTGGGACAAAAAGCTTCACTTATTGGGCCTGTCTCTTCATTTGTAAAATGAGAGTGAGTTTGTGCTTGATGAATGAAGCTCCTTCAAGACATAATGTTGACAATCTTGTGATTCTCCAAAGGCTGCAAAATGTAGAGGTCCATGGAGCCAGGAGTCCTCTGTGAGAGGATATTAAAATGGGACTCTGTGTACATTTAGGCTGATGCCCAGAGTTGATAACTATATCATCGGTGGCAGACCACCTACGTGGAATATGCTAAGGGCCGTGAACATAACTTTGTTACCTTTCGCTTATCTCTTACCTCAAGGCTATAAAAGATGTTGAAGATTGCTCAGAGAGAGACTGGAGGGTAAGAATTCCTCTGGCAAGGGTTGTAGCACGTCCTATTCTTCCTCATGGGAGCGGGTAGAGTGTGAGTCCCTGCACCTTAAGCCAAGTGTAGGGGGCACAGAAGGTTGAGTAAGTGTTTCCAAGAGCTTGGGAAACATAGAGTCTGATGTTTGATGCCTTCCTGTATTTTTCAAGAATAATAATGTGTCACCTCTTGCAGTGTGTGAGGGTCAGGTGTTCTGGAGCAGCATGCCTGTGCCGTTCTGGCTTGGGTATCTCATGAGGTTGCAGTCAGATGTCAGCCAGGATTGCATTCACCTGATGGTTTGACTGGGGCTGTAGGGTCTGATTCTAGTTTGGCTCATTCATGTGACTGACAAGTTGATGCTGGCTCTTAGTGGGAGACCTTGTTCCTCTGCATGTGAAACTTTCTACAGGGCAACTTGAGTGTCCTCTTGCCATGGTGGCTAGATTGCTCAGAGTGAGCAATCCACAATGCCTTTTATGACCTAATCTTGGTAGCCATACATCATCACTTCCACTGTATTCTATTTGTCACACAGGCCATCCCTGATTCATTGTGGAAGGAGAGTACGAAAGGGTGTAAGAACTAGAAAGCAAGTATTGTTGGTTGCCGTCTTGGAGGCTGGCCACCAAAAACTGTTATCAAGTGACCATAGACTATCTACTAAGGACAGCTTTATCAATCATCAGGGGTTGGGTACATTTTTATGATGTGTCTGCTAGGTATGTCCTGTCCCATGCATAACTATGAAGCCAGTGACATATCTTCAAGGTCTCTGTACGCCTGTGATTTTCTTGGTCCTTTACTACAATAATAACCCTCTAGTTATCTTGATGCCTTCCTGTTTTAAAATACAGTGTATTAATAAAAAATGTGAGTTATAGTAAGGCCAACAAATCAGGAGACTCATCATTGAAAAAACAGTTTGTTTCTCATAGTGAGGAGAGGCATACTACACCATACCCTGGGGCACACGAGGAAGCAGCAGGGTCAGTCAAGAGGAAGAGGGAGAGCCTGTTGGTAAAAGCATCCTCCCCTCTCCCCTCAGTGGGTCTGGGCTGGGGGGCACAGACGAGGGGGACAAGTTTCTGACTGTGTCGGAGTTTGGATGTAATATCAGTCTGGATTGGTGTTGGGTGGTTATTAGACTCTATTACATTTTACATTATTTAAGTGTGCTTGGCAGAGCTCTGGGATCTGCCCACGGTTTCATCTGGGGGCAAAGAAAGAGCATGGTAACAGGTGGGTTTGTAGAGGCAGATGGGGAAAGAATAAAACTGTATTTTGGTTACAGCCAGTTGTTTTCCATTCAAACCTGTTATATGAGCAGAAAGAATTATAAAGGTCAGTTTGAGATGGTTTACTTAAAGCCTCCTTTGCACAGCACAACATCCTAAGAACTGGGGGAATGAAAATTAAGTAGACAGACTATCTGTCCTTAAAGGGTTAACAGTTTAGTGAGACGAAAGAGCAGCTTAGTCTATTGCAACAGCCTGCCTCTTCCAGGCCTCTGTGACACTAGTCGCTCCCCACTTCCGGCCCCCTGGTCCTGCCAGGAGAGTTACAAGCTCAAAGGTGGTGACCTCCTGACTGGAGATCCCGGGCTCCATCTGCATTCTGAAGCTTTCTCACTGGGTTCTGGGTACCAGTTGCAGCGGCTTGACCAGGGCAAGGGACTTAGACAGACCTAGGTGTGAATTATTTTGATCTTGGGTCAATTACTGAACTACTCAAGCCCCATCTTCCCAATCACTAAATAGATATAATAAAATCTCGCCCTTGGGCTTGTTGTGAGAATTAAATTAGTGTTTGTTAAGGGTTTACCAGAGTGCCTTCACATTGAAGTGCCTTATAAATGAGAACTATTGTTGTTATCATCTGTGCCGACGGGCCCCTCCCCACCCGTCTGGCCTTCTCCCTCGTGTATTTGAAACCTACTGGATGAGTTTCAAATGACTCTAGTCTGTGGACCATCTTTATGGTTAGATGCTTCTAGGGGAAATAAATGTAAAAAAAAATTTTTTTAAAGTAAACTAAGGAGTAGTGCATGACATCATTCTTAATAAAACAGAGTTCAGGAGTCCAACTGGAAAGGTTGATGACTTTGTAGTAACTTTTTTTGTGTATGAGTGAGATTGGGCATGTCAGACATATTTATATTTTGCAGAAGGGAATAATTTAACTTTCCTTTGTCTGTGATGTCCATGAAGCTAATTGTACCTGGGATTTATAATGGCTGATCCATTTAGTGAAATGGAAAGACATCTGAAAAAATTATAAAGTGAAAATGTGGTTGTTTGTCATTCTTTTGTTAGATAATCTTTAATTGCCCCCGCCAGTCTGATATTTGACAATTGGCTTTCCCAGAGGTAATTCTGAGTCCCCTGAGACCCCATCTTTGTTGTCTAGTGTGATTAATGAAACTCTTACCTTTCCAACAGATAGTCTGGGTCTTTAGGATAAGGATTATCTCCTTTACTTAAAAAAAAAAATATATATATATATATATATATATATATATATATAAAGTATTCTACAGCAATCAGATCACAATTATTACTCACTCTGTCTTGTGAGTGACTCTTGAATCATCAAAAGTAGTTTAAAATAGGTTCATGGTACTTTTAGTGTTAGTCCTTTTCCACATCCTCTTTGAACATAGCTTTTTGAAAATTGGCATGGCAATCTGTGTATTTATTAACCAGAACAGTCCATTCTCAAGCCCTGCCAGGTAACAGGGAGTTCCCTGCGTTCTTTTTATTGTTATGGCCCATGTGAGACTTGATGAGTGAATGGGATCCATCCTCACACACGTCTTAGCATTTGGATTCACACAGGTCCTGAAATTCAGAATTAATATTTGATTTTAAATTCTGATGTGGAAATATGTGCCCACTGAGAATTCTGCTGAGTTGGTTTGTAGAAAATACATATTAATTTTGTTAAACTGAATGCATTTGCATTTATTTTCCCAAATAACCACCAGCTTGCTTAACGAAAGGCAGATAGAGGCAAATGTTCCTTGGTTAGTGACTTTTCTATTTTTCTCAGGGATGCTTTCAACAGAAGCGTGTGTGTATGTATATATATATAAATAATTTTTTTGGGGGGGGCAGTATCAGTTTACATTGTCAGTTGAAATGAGAGCGCTCTTATTTAAACATCTTTTTGACTGATTTTTCTTACATTGTCTGAGTAGGTGATGGCCTTGATGGGACAGTTTGTCAAACACACACAAGACACCGTGTAAGGCCAAGGCCTGACTGATTAGGTAAAGATAGAAAGAGCCACTTTTCGATTCAGACTGTTTATTAATTATACATACAGCAAAGGGGAGAATAGCTGATTGCACCCAGCTCCCAGCAACACAGGTTATGGGAGTCCCCATTGCCGAGGAGCCAGTCATGTACTGCAGCTAAGTGGGTTTATCCTCTGCATTTCTGCTTTGTGTGAGGCCGGAAAGCCCCAGACCTCAGCAGAACCTCCGAGGCCATGAGAACTGTCTCCTGATAGCCTTGCAGGGCAGACAGGGAGGAGGGTGGGCAGGGCCTCTTGGCCGCCCCTCTCAGGCCTCCCATGCTATGTGTTCTCAGGGGATCCTGAGATATTCTTTGAAGACTCAGATGAGCTGTGCTTCAAGCCTTTCCTGCGTGGCCTACGTGGATACATGGAAAGTTGCCAGGCCGCCATGGTGGAGCTGTTGCCCTTGGCCATCCTTTGGAAGCAGCCGCCCCCAGGATGGTTGAGGGACACAGCCTGCAGCAGGGATGCCAGCGCTCCATGTTGAAGCTCTGGCTCATTCTGTTTGCCCAGTTTTCTCATAGCTGCTTGCAATCCATTGTGAGGCTTTCCTCTGGGCAGATCTCAGGGACTGGGCAGGAGAGCTTAGGTCTGTTACACTTGACCTCAAGAGAATGCCCACTTTATTAAGAAAGGGGAGCACTTTCCGAGTGTTTTGCTGCAGATTTTGCTGCACTGAGTTTTAGGTGGTCAGCACAGCCTAGTGGCTAACGGCTTAGACTCTGCGCTTGGATACTTCTGCCGTTAACTAGCAGGGTGAATTTGAGCAAGTTCTCTCCCCTCTGTAGCTCTCCATTCTTCATCCACAGACTGGGGACAATAGCATGAGAAACTTGTGTTAAGCAGCACACAGGCAGCATGCCTGGTGGTGTCTGATGCATTGTAAGCACACAATGAATGTAGCCTTTGTTATGGTTGAGAACATTCAGTGGTACTGAGTTTTCTAGTGAGCTCCTGGGATAGGGGAGAAAGACAAGGGGAGAAAACCCCAAGCTTTCTTAATTTACCATATAGCTGAATTAACTGAATACGGACAAACAGTCATAAAGCAGTCAATCAGTGAACATTGACAATGGTTATACGGTGGTCTTTGTAAAGGAGAGATCAATGCTCGTAGGATTTATCTTCCGGTTGAACTGCCTTTAATTTTACCTCTGAATTGGCCCAGCGACTTGTGGCTACAGGTGGCAGGTCACTTAGCAGTGGCCACCACCAAAGAGTGCTGTCCACAGAATCTCTCTGTAGAACGGTCTTGGCCAAGGGCCATGCACACACCTTCATTTTCCTTTTGTAGTCCAGCCTGAGGAATACCCTCATAATCTGTTTGATCACTTTGACTGGAACAACCTGTCATTTTACATCCTATGGGATGTTTGCTGAGAACATGAAACACAGGTGTGTGCAGATGGAGGGTTGAAGGCACAACCATTTTCCAATTAGGATCCCTGAAACCCAATCACAAGGAGTGAACCAGACGCCCCTGTCTGGAGCTCTGTATTCAGCTCAGGATCCAACTCTCAGTGGAAAATTAAAACCAAAGTCATTATTATATATTAGATTTATTAGAAATGCAACTATTACCAAGAGCCTCTGGGCATGTGTGGAAAATACCATAATTAAATTAAATTAAATTAAATCCAGCAGCTAGAAGTAACATTTTCCACTAAGGAGGACAAGAAGAAAGAAAGAAAAAGAAAAGCCCACAGGAGAATTCCAAACCAGAAGAGTGCAAGAAGTGGCCAGGATTCTTCTGGGAGAAGGAAGATGTTATAACTGTTATTATTATTATTATTGCTGCCCTGAAATAATGGAAAAGTAATATGTAAATTTGGAACAAGATGGGAACTTTCCAGGCATTGGGAAATGATGTTTATTTGGAAGACAGTGAATAACATTAAAGCCAGAAAAGGAATAGCTACTATTATAGAGAGAAGGTTTATTTGTAGTGATTATCTAGAGTAATTATTCAAATAGGGACTATCAGATCAGTGGGAAAGCAGTGCTCTTTCAATGTTGCCAGGTTCAGAGGAGGGTAAAATTATCTGCTGGTGGATTCAATTCTCATGCTTTATTTCTGGAAGATTAGGGGCGTGTTAAGATGTTAGGTGATGCGTAAGACTGGACCTTTAGTTTTGTCTTGAAGAAAGTGTCTGTTATGAGGATGGTAGGGAAATGAAGGTGGAGAATTAGTGGGATGAACCCTTATATGTATTGTTTTTGATTTTCTGTTTTTGAGGTATGCTGCTACAAAGAGGTTGGATGTTCTCACAAAGGCTCCTAGGCATATTCCCATGTCCCTCAGGACTAGAGGCTTTCCAGGGGCAGAAGCGTCTTCTGGTTAGTCGCATTGCTGGCCCAGAGTATGTGTTGCCTGATTTGCTGGCTGCTTCTGCAACATCAACATTGGCTACAACTGCACTGCTTTTTCAGAAATTAGGACAATCCTGGGGTATTTTACAAAAAATGAGGTGGTCCAGGCAGCTCGAGGGTGAGGTCAGAGTGCAGTCAGCACTTCGAGGGTGGCAGCTCCCTAAAATGCATGTGGCCCGAGGAATCCCCTGGCAGCAATAAGTGACATAATTGCTGTACTTGAGGTTGGTGGTTATGGGAAGTTTTGTATCAGAAACTATTGTTTTTCTTCTGTATCTGAGACATTTGTTATCCATCTGAATTCCACCAAGAAGGTATCTTTGCTCTCGGATGGCTTGTGTTGATTTGGTTGAACTCATCAATCAGTTGGCACTTTGGACTTAGTTGATTTATCCTTGGCCAAATAATCTAGCTTGTGTCAGTCAAAATGATTGAACCGGTTGCTTGAAGGTAACTCCGGATCATTCCCAGGGGATTGTGATCGAAAGCTCTGAGACCCAGAAAGAACCCTGTCCTCTCCCCCCTGGCATTGTTGGGACATTCTTCACAAGGACTGGGTTCACTTTGCTCGAGGGAGAAGCCATGAGGATTTTTAATGATTTTAGGAATTTTTTATGGCGAGCTCATTCTTTGCAGTTCTAGGGCTCTGGAGGGACAGGGATGGTCATGAATTCTGGCATCCAGGCTGGCAACACTGTAGTCAGTTGGGCTCTTTGGATCTGCAGTGGGTCTACATTTGTCTCTGGCTATAAATAAAGACTTCCTCAGTTTACATAAAAGGGGCTCACTCATATCCCGCAACCCTCCATAGGAAGGATTGGAGAAATCAGGGGCTTATTTAATGTAACATAATTTAAAGGAATACACAATACCCCTTTCAGATGCACAGAATTTGAGTGCCAAATGTTGTACCTCGAGTAGTCTGGTTTTATTCCCATGCAGGTTCTCACAGGGTGTTATTGGAGGGATGATCAAGCCCTGGTTGCAACAGTAATTTTGTAGTTATTTCTTTAATCCTTGCAAAGTGGCAGGATTCACGTGGAGTGTGAAGGGAATCAGATACTTATAATCATTTTTATCTAGCTGGGTCAGGTCTGCAAAACTATACAAAAGGCCAGCAAGCTGTTCAACCTGCCACATGGAGCAGGGGAAAGAACTGGTTTTACTGCTATAGAAAACCCTATCACGTGCCAGTTGAGACTATGGATAATTTCAAGTGATTCTCAGAGGTTTCTTTGTAATATGTTCGCCAGTTCTCTCCACAAAAAAGATAAGATAATATCAGGAAAAATAAATCACATTCCTTTAAAATATTTTTTCTACATGTTTCTAATGCCTGTAACAGAAATTATGAGGAAGAAATGTAAATGATGGCTTTATGTGTTTGACGGGCTCTCTGATGTCCTCATGAAGTCAGGTTGCCAGAGGCAAACTGGGGAGACAGGGAAGTGCAGGACAGAGAGAGGAGTATCAGAGAACTCCACACTATTTCTAAGGAGGCGCACGATTTATGAAAAATACTGTTAAGGTTCTTAGAGTGTGGCATCTCCATTTCCACTGCTGTATGTGTGGATGTGTTTAGGTAGAGACTGGGAGAGCACAGCTGGAACATGGCAGGGTGTTTGACAGCTAAAAGGACCGTGTAGCTCAACACTCCAGCTACTGAGCTGCCTTCCCAGGTGGGTTGGAGGAGAGAGTTTTGGGGGGTGCCATGTAGTTTGAGAAAATCAATGGACAGATCAGTTGAGAGTGATAGAGAATCCCAACTAACCTTTGACACAGGCCTTACCTCCGTGTCAAGTGCTGAACACAACAAGGGGTCAAGTATTGCCCCGTTGAATAAATATTGCTAATTTTATTGACTTTGCTGTCATTCTGGCACATAAATATCACGAACCAGTCTTCATCCTAAACATGATTCATGTAAAATGGTTCCCATAGGGTGGAAAGCAGAGCTGATGTATACAAGAAGGAGCTTAGTCTAGGAAAAATATGTGTATTTCCTCTGTATTAGGCTACTCATTGAAAGGTGTGAACATAGCTTTGGATGTGGCCTCTTGTTTTTTTCTTAATTCTGTGAGAGGGAGGCAGCATATGGTTAGAGCATGGACTTGAATCAACAGATCTAGATTTGAATCCCAAATCTATTATTGATTAGCTGTTTGATCCTAATCATGGCGGTCAACTTTTTTCAGCCTTAGTATAGTTGCAAGGATTAAATGAGATGATGGATCAAAAGTGCTTTCAATTTTTTCAACTATAATCTGCAGGAGGAAATACATTTTTTGCATTATTAGATGGTGTACCCAAATGTACACAGAGAGAGACACACATAATTTTAACAAAATTTTATGAAGCAGTAGTTACCCTTACTTTGTGTACTACACTGTGATATTTTCTGTTCTATTCTATTGCATATTTTAAGGAATCCTGGTCATGATCCATTACATTAATTTTATAATCCATCAATGAATTGGGACCCATAGCATGAGAAGCACAGATCTAGTACTTAGCACAGTGACTGGCACACAGTCATTGCTCTGTAAGGAATAAATATTGCACTTGGGAGGGAATGATGTCATGTAATAGGTTTACTGAGGCATAATCCTTTGGCCAGAGGAAGTTGTAATAAAAACGCTAAAAGTCTCTTAATGAGAGTAGCATGAAGCTTTGCCAATATGATAAAAGCACTTTCTTCTCCTCCTCTTCGTTCGGATTAAGGCGCAACATTGAAGACCAGAGACAAAGGCAATGGAAAAACTTTAAACAAAACATCATTCCTTTTTCCTTAACAAAATTTAATTAAAACTTCCTAGCCTAAAGATTGATTTCAGAATGGTTAATATTGACAAGTTTGAAAAATAAATACTCAAAGGGGGAAAACAGCAAGGATGCTGTTTATATGTAGTTAAAGCACATTTAACTAAAAGCAGAAAAGGTGAGGCCTGATTAGTTTCTATCCGATAGATGATGGTAGAACATAATTTTCTCCTCTCTTTTCTCCTTCAGAAACAAGGAGAAAATTAATTCAAGGCAAAGATGATATAAGTATACTTGGTGTACTAGTCTTCTGTTGCTACTGTAGCAAATTGCCACAAATGTAGATGCTTACAATGACTCAAATTTATTATCTCACTCTTTCTGTGGGTCAGAAGTCTGGGTGCATCATGGCTCAGTTGGTTCCTCTGCTCTGAGTATCACAAGGCTGAAATTAATGTGTTGGCAGGGCTGCATTACTTTTTTGGAGACTTTGGGGTTAGATCTCTTCCAAGCTCTTTTGGGTTATTGGCCCAATTCAGTTCCTTGTGGTTGTAGGACTGAGGTATGTTTCCTTGCTGGCTGTCAGTGGGGGGCCAGACTTTGCTCCTAGAGGCTGCCTACCTTCCTCCTCAAGCTCTCCATGTGTCTCGACAGGGGGTTGAGTCCCTCTCACCCTATGAATCTCTCTGACTTCCCTTTCTGCCACATCTCTCTTATCCCAGCAGAAGAAATTCCTCTGCTTTTAAGGGCTCATGCAATTAAATTGGGCCCACCCAGATAATTCAGGATAATCTCTCTATCTTCAGGTCTGTAACCCTCATTATATCTGCAGAGTCTCTTTTGCCATGTAATGTACCATATTCGTAGGATTAGAGATTAGGGTGTGGCCATCTTTGTCGGGGGGGGGGGGGGG